>NW_028233335.1:1202500-1802500 GCF_057557595.1 Rhyacophila brunnea
TTAGCTCTATATCATCACACACCTTCTTGTCACAGCTCGATTTTCCCTATTTATAAAATTTTAAGTCCTCTTGTTTTTCTTCCAACTTTATATTTCTCTTGTTTGTATTAGGCATTATTCTATTATTATATCCGTTTGTATTATAACTTATTCTTCACCCCATTCCATGTATAAGTTTCTCCTTTTACTTAATTTAGTATTTCTTCGATTTTTTCTTCCACAATTTCTTATACTCGCTTCTTTATCACATTTTCTACTCTTTAGTATTTTCTTTTTCCTTCATCTTTCTAATATTCAGCTAACATCTTTTTCTTTCTCTTCCAATTAGTTGGTTTCTCTCGTAGTTCCACAAATCATTCCAATCTTTCATCACCCATATATTGAAACATTCTAATTATCTTCTTTTACCTCAAGAACTTCTATTACTCTCAACCTCAAATCTAAAATCTTTGCCTTTTTTCCCGTTTGCGACACTCAATTGAAAACATTCTTGTGCATTTGTTTGTACCGTACTCTCATGTCTTTTTTTCGGTTCCACTGTTACCGCGTTTTCGTTTCTTGTAAGATCCACCATTTTGTTTAGTTACTATGTTTGAGAGTCACATCCCAATAATATTATCATATTTTATACTTTAGACACTTAAAGTAGCGTTCATAATCTAGCTTTGATTTATCGCAGCATTAAAAATTTTTTATGTCGAGTTTTATAGTTTTAAGTCATCCAAATGTCTTTTTTTATTTACACCTAGACTACAGGTGAAACTTTGATTATATTTAAAATTTAGATTTTTTTGTGTTTGGCCAAGTGTAGATGCGCTTTTCAGTTATTAAAAGCAGCTATTGGAGGTATTCTTTCTTCTTCCTATATTTTTTTTAGTGGATAAGTATTTTTTTAGATCATAAATCTTTATTTTTTAATACACGTCGAGTATTTTTTCATGTCGAAAATATACCGATATTCGTTTAGATGTTTTCAGACTTTTTTTTATGAAATGAGTTATTATGCATAAAAATTATGTTAAAAATCATCAATTCTTTGATTTTATATATTAAAAAAAATATTGCGATATTGCATAATAATTTATAGCTGTGATTACTAAGTCCTCTGTAGTCTAGTTTTACATAGAATTTGTAAACTGAAATTCTGTATTACTTATGGAATTATATTAGTCCATATCAATCTCGAGATCCTGTCCTCATTTATATCAAGATATATGGGGTCGTATTTTCTTGCCAGTGTGTTACATTTTTTTGATATGCATAATTTATGTATCTTATTTTTGTGTTAGTTACTATTATAATATTTTAAGTTTATTGTGCTGCTTCATGTGTCTTATATGAAAGTTTATACGTATTTTGGTAAAACCTCTTGTAACCCAGCAAAAAGATAGTTGTTTCCGAACGTAGTATCTTTTACTTTAATAGATGCTGTTGGTTAAAAAGTTTTAAAATTTGTCTTTAGGATTTATATACAGCACAAAAAAGTTTTACTAACATATTATATGGTAATTCTTTGAATTTATGGCGAAAATTTGCCTTCATTGTATAGTATTGACATTTTATTCCTTTCGTTTATGAGTGTAGAGAGAAATATAATCGTTCATTATACTATTAGGTTCATAAACAGCTAAGTAAGTAATTCAATGCCATAATTGCACGTTTTCTAATATACTTACCATTAAGCATTAAATCCGTCAATACTTTGTTCACTGCAAATTCATCATCTTTGCTCCATAGCTCCTATATTCTAAATTCTAAAGAATTTAGATCGACAATATACCTTTGTGTTCATGTCACCTAGTCTAGTGTTGTTAATAAAGATGATATCTTATTATGGTTACCATGTATATAATAAGCCAGAATTTTAATTATGATTATGATATTATATATGTATCATTTTTGCTATCGCGTATAATTTTGTTTAAATTGCCATTTTCTTACAAATTTTGATATATTCTGTCATAATCAACAGCTTTTGTGTTTAGCAAAAAAATCTTTTCAATGAAAGTATGGGTTTTGCGTTACCTGCTAGCTTTGGTTGTATTTCCCAATCATTTTTTTGTTGCAAATAATTATCATGCATGTTTCCGCATTAATTATTGTTCTAAAATTTTTTATTACATTCTTCTTCTTTTTCTAGTATTGTGATATTTCTGTGTGGCTTATAGGATCTTTCTCTGTTCTTTTCCAGCATGATTAATTTATATTTTTTTTTTCTCTAGTAAAGTTGGTTTATTTGTTTTTAGAATAATCTTTTCTTTTTTTCTACAAGCGCATTGCATCATTCAATAAATTATTTATTACTGTTATTAGATTTGTTTCAGTTTTGAATCACCCTCCAAATATTTATACGCAAGTCTATCTTTTAGCTAGTAAATGTATGTATCACATATAGTGATATAATTGCAATATTTTAGCAATTCTTTGTAGTCAATTTTTGGAATTTTTTTATAAGACAATTATGAATAGACGTAAACCTCTTAAATATTTGTATTTATTATTAATGCGATTCTGCAGATTGCTGTAGGTAAAGAGTGCTCTAGTAACTATATTTGTGCTTGCGCTTTTGACAACTAATTCCCTGTTGCAAAAATAATACTTTTACTGGATCGATTTTGTATGTTTTCTTTCCTTCTTTTTTTAACTTTAGTAGATAATTATAAAAAAAATAAATTATATAAGTAAGGTGAATTAAAATATATATTTGTTTATTATTGAAAATCGAACGTACAGTTATTCAATTTGTTTGAAATATTTCGAATTTTGGCTAATTGATATATTAATACATTTTTTGTGACATAAACTATTGATCATTTTCAAAAATCCCATTCCCAATCAAATCATAAAAACACAGCCATAGAGTCTTGTTAATTTCCCCTGATAACCTATAATATAATACAATAATAGTCGAAATATTTCATGTTTTTGTCCATAATCACCCGCTTTCTGTGTTTAAAATAAAAATTTTTGAAATTGTGTGTGTTATGTAAAACAAAAACAAATTGATACAATATATATAAATATAATCAAAATACATGCCCTACAGGGGTTCTTTGTTTAGATGTTGTCCCTGTCGTCTAAGCCGATTTCAGGGAATATAATTAGTCAAGTGACTTAAATGAATATGTAAGAAGGTTTTGTGATCAATTTCTAAACCCCATATTCCTTTTTATTCTTCAAACCGTAATTGCTCCGGATAAAGTTCTTTTAAGAGTGTTCTCTAAATTTTTTTTAATTTCATTAGGGTAACTACCATATATCCCGTGATAAGTTAAAATTTTTTTTGAGGTTTATAAGATTGATTTTTTCTCTTTCGATTCTTTTTTCAGATAATATTATGGTTTCTTTTTCTTTGATTTTTTTTATACAAGAAAAATAGTCAGTTGATGGTTATCAAAAAAAATAAAAGAAGCTGGATCTTTTATAGCCTTTGATTTTTCGTATAATATCAAAAATAATTTCTTAAACTTTGTATGGTACAGATCCACCAAATTTTCTACTAGTTTTTTATTTCTCTTAACTCCTGTTTCGAAAGGGAATGTTTCAAATAAGTAGTTGAAATATTGATCATAAACTATTGAAAGTCTTTGAGCTCAGGAAAATTAAAAAAATTATCTGCAAATTTCCTCCTTCATCTCTAAATATTGTTTTGAAATATTTTTTCCTATCAACTATTTTATTAACCTCTTGTGTTCTTATTCTTATAGAATTTTTCGATTTAATAGTATGTATAGGATTTTCACTATTTTGTGCATCTTTTTTCTTCTTATCTATTGAAAAATCTCGATTTTTATTTGAACCCGCGTGTTTAAAGCTTGCTTTTAATCTATTTATTATGCCAACCGTTTTAGAAATCATATCAAATCTTAATGTTTTCTTTTTGCATAGATACATGCACTCTTTAATTTTTGAATATTCATTCTTGTTCTTCTAAATAAAAATCTCGTTACCTAATTTTTCCTCTGAATTTCCGTGATGAAATATTTCATAAATGTACCTTGTTTCTTTCTCCTTGTTAATGTTGAATTAAGATGATGTTGCATCAAATTATTTCTGATTCATCGTGTTCAGCATTTTTATTGCCCTCTCATCATTGTTCATCGGCAAACAATCACACATATTGTTTTATTCCAGAACCTCTTTACTGGTAGTAAAATATAAGATTGCACTTATCACATCAAAGAATGTATTCATCATATAAAATCTAACGAAAATGTGGTATTTATATCCGATTGGGACAATTTTTCGTACAAATTACGTTTTACATAAAAATAGATTTACAATATCGCTTTGTAGATAAATATTTCTATGCCAATTTCTATATTTTTATAGAAGAAAAATTATCTGAGTACTGAAATATTTAATTGTTTTATTATAATTAGGTATTATATATATAAATCTAATTTGATTTTATATATACTTATATAATCTAGCTGAAAAATTTTAATTTACAAAAAAATTGGAAAAATAAAAATTGTGTCATAAAAATAGTTTTTACATTTTTTTATAAGAATACATATTTTATTTTATTATTCCATATTTATTTTCTAACATTTATTTTTGCTTTGAAAGAATATTATTGTATCCATATTAACATAAATACCATATCTTTACACTAAATATGGGTTATATGCTGTTCTAAAATTTAAATCTAAAAAATACTACAAGCACGATGTTTTATTGGTAACTTTTATACATTCTTTCTTATTTATTATTCATTTTATTCCAACTTTAGTTGTCATTCTACATTTTAAAAAACTTATAAATCAAAAGATATCATATTTTAAGATTTATCGCCGTGTTCAAAGACGCTAATATGATTAAAATACATAAACATAATTATCGGAAGTGCGAAGTTTTTTTTGTTAGCCATCACTAATGTGGGCTAATCACATATCATAATATTAGTGATATATTCAAAATTTACTTTTCATTTTTCATTAAAATAAATAAATGTATTATGCAAAAATATAAGTTGGAATGGTTAAGTAGTTTGCAAGTCGGACCCCTGTGTGTAGGGTTGCGGGTTCCACTTCCACCCACCCACTAATTTCCGAAACGAATTTTCTCTCAAGAAAAATACCCAAGGGGGGCGGCCAGTGAACAATAAAAGATAAACCTTAAAGTATTGGCAAGCCATGAGAAATAGAAGGTTGCTGTGATAGCCGTTGAACTGTGCCTCCAGAATGAAAAAGATCTTACACCGTCAGCAAGGATATAGGTGAGTAGAGACTGTGGTTGCAGCTTGTATACCTTAGCTATGAACACTAGACAGAATCTCATTCCCTCCACATAATGACTGCTGCCGCCTATGAGAAAGGGCCCAATCCACGATGTTTACGTGGCGACAATGAGTGCTGGGGGATGTTTCCCTAGAGTGACGCTGCATTTAAGTAATAGTTCCTATAAGTATAAAGCGAACTTCCTAAAAAGTAATAGAAGTAAAACATAAATAAATAAAGTAAATTCGATTAGAATTAATTTAATATTCATATAAATTCTTTAATTATCTGAACATACGAGGGAATATAATTAAAAAATAATCATTTCACAGCCTATAGCTGCTCTTAAAACTCCAAAAAAAATTAATTGTCAAGAATTAAAAAACTGTTTGCTGAAAATTATGTAAATATTCTTAAATAGATAATAATAGTAGGTTAGGCTTTTATTAAAAAAAATTTTCTTGAGTCACAGATAAATTCTACCGAGTATTAAGTTATTAATTGAAACTATTCAAGAAGTATAGCTTCACTATCAATATTTTGGCTTAGGTCATATCTACTGTTTCTTTTTTATCAATAAAAAAGCCCAGTAAGATATAATAGCTTTGATTTTTCATTATTTTGTGCAATCTTTTGGAATTCGCTAAATATAAATTATCTCGCTCTATATAAAAACCTCGACTTCTTGCTATTATAATCGTCCTATAAAATAAATTTATATAATCAACATATAGAGTTAAATTTTAGAAATTAACACATCTTTTTGTGATTTTTTAAAAATTAAAACGCAGCGAAACCTGTAAAAAAACTACATAAGAAAGTTAAATCGCCAAAATATTATTCCTTATCATTACTTTAAAACGGGATTTTCCCGATAAAGGGCTGCTTAAAAAGAAAAACTAAAGCACAAAATCGGTTTTTTTTCTTAATGTTCATTATATTACCACTTTGTCATTGCTACTTCCTTCCCATTGATAATTTTCTTATATATTAAAAGATAAGAGCTAAATTTATAGAAAACATGACATACGCCAAGTAAAAACGAATAAATAAAATTATGGTCATTATAAAAAAATTTAGATCTGGAAATATTTTTTTAAAACTAAATATGATTTAAAACACAAAAAGATTGTGGATATAGTATGTGAGATTTTATATTGCATGATTGAAAATTTTGCAAATAAAGGGATTATAGAATGATAAAAAAAATTAATTTAATTTGATATGATATGAAAAAGATAATATATGATGGTACTATCATCATTATCAGATGATATATTTACATTTTTTGCCGCGAAAGTTTCCAAAAGTCGAAAAAAAAAATTTTATGATGATTCAGATAAATTTTTTTTGCTCGTTTTTTCTACTTGATGCATATCAGATTTTTATATGATCTTACATCAATTCGATATTTCCATTGGTTACTCTTTTACAAAAAAAATTGAACAGCATAATTATTTTTTCGTGAATTCAGGTTTCAATTTATTAGTTGCTGATATGTGAATGTTTTTTTCGTAATTTATTTGAGATCACAATATATCTATTTATTAATATGATTGCATTTTTTTAGATGCTATAAATAAACTTATATCGCGACTCTGTGTGTCTTTTCATTTATATATATCCTCATTCTTAAGCTATTTCATTTCTTAAACATTTTTTAGATGTCACATTGAAAAATAACCAGTTTTAAATTTTTGATGAAAATATCGGGTTCTGTAAAAAAAAATTTAATCTTACTAAATCTGTTACATCATAAATTTTTTACTTTATCCTCTAATATTTTTAGAATTTTAATGTTATTCCCCACGAAAATAAAAACACTGATCCCATGTTTTTGTGAGACAATATTTTATTAAGTCTTTTATGAAGATACCAAAAATAGTAATTTATAAAAATGAAGCTATTTGGGGTTTTTTCCTATCTGCAATTTTAAGTTCGCTTTTTATAAAAATCAAGGTCAAGATGTGTAAAAATAACTAAGACAATTTGTTTAATCTACATTTTACACACGAATCATCGTAAAATATATCTTAGTATTAACTAGTTAAGCATAGTAGAACATATGCGATTGATGGTATAAAAAAAACATATAAAAACTTTAAAAGAAAAGCTTTGGCTTAGTATTTTTACATTCATAATCCTGCATTATTTGTTTTAAAATTAAGGCGTAGTTTTTCATTTAAATTCAAGAATAATTGTGAAAAATGCTCTAGGGCTGTCATTCAATATCATCAAAAAGTGTCACAAAGTAGATCGAAAATTTGCATTTATAATTCGCATTACATTGAAGAACGATTTTTTAGTATTAATATAAAAATTTCGCCTTTATAGAGACAGAGAAATAAATCAGTTTTATATCATCATATAAAACTAGTATGATGATTTCAAAGGTAACTTTAAAGTTGATTATTGGAATTAATATACCGGTTAGAAACAATCTGAAGACAACATATCTATCAGTATTTTATAAAAAATTATATAAATGTTTATTTATTTAAAGAAAAGAGTTTATACTTTTAAAGTGTATCAAAATGTTAAATACAGCAAAAATTAATTTATATATGTGTCACAGTTTAGAAGAAATAGGAATGTTATCAGATAAAAACATATGTGGAATAGTAAGCATATTGCCACAGAAAGTTGTAAAAAGCCTCGGCCACCTTCAATATATAAGGCATGAGAAAACAGTCAAAAAAATGGCTATTAATCGAACAGTCTAATTTCAAATTCATAAAAAAAACAAAAAAATCTTTATAAAAAACAATTTTATATAAATACTTATTGCTCATGTTTTCATTTGAGATTCCGAATTTCAAGATCTTTTAACACATATAATAACCACCTCTAAAAATTTAAAAGCGGTAATAGGGTCAAACAGTCACCCACTAACATATTTTTTGAATGATTGAGGGAAGTGAAATAAACTTTAGAAATATGGGATGGGTTTTGTAAACTTGTGTAAAACCAATGAAAAAATTAAGTCATTAATATAGATGAAAGGCTGTATTCAATCATATATCCGAAAATCCAATTAAAAATATCATAATAGAAATATATTATAGTGTGACTTCAAAAGCGGATTTTTAAGTCTACTAGGTTTTATTATGAGATTATGCATATATTTTGCCACAATGCATGTACAAGAAACCTTGAGATGCTTGAAAAAAAATTATTCTGCGGTAAATTTAAAATGTTCAAAGACCTGATGATCAAATTGAATGCTAGTTTGAAGTGTTAATGATAAAACATTTATATATCTACACCGCAAAAGGATTTAATAAATCAAGAATATAAATATTCTACAAGTAATGGTTTAAATCTGCTTATAGGTCGCCAATATTTTTTACATGAAGCTTATACAGTCAAGACTGTCAAATCAACCTATCATTTTTTTTTTGCTTTTTACACAACGTTGATCGTGTTACATTTATAACTCTTTTGAACTTTTGAAATAAAGAAAAAGGATAAACCTAGAAAAATTACTATAGTATTTATTTTATTGTAAAATAATGTTACGTTCGGGAGGCCAATAGATCAGAATCTAATTGTTTTACATTTGAGCCATGATCATAGAAAAGTAACTAACGATAAGCAAAAATAGAATTTTACATTTAATTTTCGTTTGGGAATCTGTTTTTACAATTTATCTATCTAAATCAAAAAGAAACGTGCATAAGATGCACTTTTTGCTGTAAAAATTATTCAAGATAAAATAAAAAGAGCTAGAGCGTCATACTTTCAGCGCATATTTTTTAATCCAAAAAGGATTGCGAACAGAAATATACAGCCTATATAAACACCAAGAAAATAACAGAAAAACCATAGCAAAAAAATACATAAATAGAAGATGATAATGATATGATACAAACAAAGAAGGGCTTCTAAAATCACATCAAGAAAATCCAAATAAAGAAACTTCAGGTCAAAATTAGATGAACAATACAAACGCGGTTATTATTGTATCAAGCATAATCTAATATAGTATAACCCATACTAAGAACTATAAATTTGCATAAAAATAGTTAAATAATGGTAAATCGTTGACGTAGAATCGATACAACCAAGTTAAAAAACTATCTTTACGGACTTATTAAAAAAATAAGGATCGGACCTGTATACATTAGGTATATCCGATTTTATCATACAGGTGAAGTTTTATTACAGGTGTTTGTTTGTAAAAGCTCCACATTCAATCTTATTCTAGAGAACACGTAAATATTTTACCAACCTAGATATCAAGATATTATATTAAGCCTCATGAAACAGATGTTTTAAATAACTATTTGCATATAATAGTTTATATATAGATAATATGTGCTGAAATCAAGCGCTAAACAACATATCTTACGGCTTTGTATATGCTTGACGAGTTTAAATGAAGTTTCTATTTTTTTTATGTTCTATCTGTGACTCTTTAGTTTTTAGAAGACTCTGATAATAATAGAGTAATAACTTTCTAATTTTATAGAATAAAAAATCTGAATTTTTAAAAAGTATTATTCAATGTTAATTTTCTTGAATAAGGAAGTGTTTCTGGTGATAAAAAAACCACATAGTTTTTAAGAAAAAAAACACGATTGCAGCCAGCACAATTTTAAGGTCACTAAATTTATTAGAAAAAACTGTCCGAGTAATACATTAGTTTTAACATTTAAAAATATTGGGGCAATTTTAAAATTTTACAGTCCTTTTATCAAAGACTAAAAAATTAGTCTATTGCAGCTGTAATTGAAATGATGATAGGCTTGTGTTTCTGTGTTATATAATTAATGTTATGACCAATCAAAATATTTTAATACTATTTAAAGATTAAGTATATGTGCGTTATGAATATATATATAGTTTATACAACACAGTAAAAAATAATCCAGTTTGAAATAATTTATGGTGTCAGCAGAAATGTAAATTTTAAATTTTGATTTTATGATTCGATAGAGAAATATCAAAATATTGTAACAGGTGGAATAAATGGCACAAATATCAGCGACAGTAAGTCGACATTTGCTTTAATTACATATTTTGAGCAAGGCTTAAAATATAATTTATTCTTATAAAAATCTTACTTAGAACTTAGATGGTTTATTTATAATTTTTTAATAATATATATCACAGTAGAAGAATCAAAAGTTAGCTAGTACGAGTATAACTTATAAATACGGTAATTTATTTAGGAACAAAATATGAAATTAGTCTTTTTTCATATATTACAACACAAATTTATACTTTGTTGTAAATTCCTAAAATTATCTGGATTTTATTTGTTCTTTTGACGCACGAAACAGGTTCTGTTAAAATAAAATCCTAGTTTAAATGTTTTTTTATGTTAAAGAACACATTTTTTATATTGATATGCCCAGGATCACATTTAAGCATATATTTTGAGATCGATTACATGATTCTTTACCCTTCCAAAATTATAAGCCATGGAAAGCAAAAATATATCGATCTAATGTAGGTAATATTATTTACAGTTCCGCTGAAAAAAATCTTTCCAGTAACAAAGATTCTTAAAATATAAGAAAACAATAAAGGATACAATAAAAATGTTATAAATTCAATAAGAAAACTATTGGATTTATGCACGATCAAGTCTGTGATCTGAAGAAGGTAGTAAAAAATATTTATTTCTTTGGTACTGAGATTTATAAAGGTTTTCACATCAATCTGTTATAAAATATTATGCTCCTTTTATAATCAAACTATTCACGTATATGTGTCTTATCTTTTATGCGGTAAGAGAGAAACAACCATAATAATAAATATCTAAATTTTATGGGATATTTTTCTGCATGAACACAATTACAAAAATTCGGGATAGTTTTTTTCCAAAAAAAATCTGCTCGCTCCAAATATAATTTCAGTATAAATCAGAAAGTTTACAAATAGGTAATGAACATTCTTTTTGGTATCGTGCTAAAAGGCACGAAAAAAAGGCATAAAACTTTAAATCGAAAGTTAAAAAAATCACAATGTTATAAAATGGGGCATAAAAATGCTATATATTCAATGTTTATGCTGAGAAAATCACGTAACAGATATTAGAATATCCCAAATTCTTTATTTCAGTTATCTTAAGTCGAGAATTTTTAATTTTTATTCATTCGAGAATGATAAGAGATAGAATGCATGGTTAGTAGTTCTTAGATTGACAAATTTAGTTTGCCGGTTCATGTTGGCAATTCAATTAAATGGATAACATTATATTTCGAAAGTAGTCACACATAAAAAAATCATAGCTGATTAAAACTTAAAATCTCTTTTAGACTCGAAACAATATATAAGTTACCAGTCATCAACTTTTATATATACTTTAAGCACAAATAATCAGAATCTTCCGCGCTTCTGATTATATAACCGATAGATATTTCACAATTATACTTTTCTTCCAGACACAAAAGAACAAGGGACTTTACGAATTATTTTTGCACATTCTAATCTTATTAACTCGGTTTAAGAGATTTATACAAATTTTTGTATAAAAATATGTACATTTAAAAGTATAGGGATATAATCACATATGTTATATGCAGGACTTTTTAATGATAATTACCTCAAAATATTCGAGTAAGTATATTTTAACGATTGATAATTTAGAATCGTTGAAAATCCGTTTCTTTTTAGAATCGAAATATTTTTTTACATCATATAGAAATATGTGGTATTATTTTTTAAAAGAAAAATATTGTGTTTTGCAAATTTTTAAGTTAATAATTTCTCCTTAATCTAAACAATTTAAAAGGTATTACTTTTAAATTATAGAGTTATTTGTAAAATTATATTTACATATTTGATACTCCCGTATAATCTAATCACAGAAAGAATTTTATTTCGCCTTTTAATATTGCACATGAGTCTTTACGTGTAACTTATTTTTCTGAAAAAGGCTTTCCTTCAATATTAAAAAAATTGCATAAACAGTCCTGATTAAATAGCACAATTAAAGTCATATTTTATGGTTTGTATGTGCTAATCTGTATATTTTATATTAAACGTGCTGATATTGCAAAAAAAAATATTTGATTTTATGTACAGCAAATCAAAAAAAAAATATTTTAATTTAGCACAAAATGAATAGGAATCGTTACATGCAGAAAATTTATCAAATAAACGCACAAGTAAGGTTTTAGTAAAAATAATAAATCATTATTCGTATTATACCTAGTAAAACAGGAACGAAAACTATATGATGTTGACGATGTACTATATAAAGGAGGTATCTTTAAGGCACTTATTTAAAATTTGAAATTATTATATTTTAAGTTTATTTATAGGACAAGGGTTCAATAATTTAAGCAAGAGTTCATAATAATAGGTGTTAAAGGATTTATTTATAGAAAATTAATTTGAATTATGTACCTCTACTTTGATTCTAGGGGAATAGGAAACATCAGATATATTTCACATCCGACGTCAAATATAGTAAAACTAGATAAGTTTTTTAATTAGAAAATTAGACACATTAATACTTTTTGGATGTATTCTTCCTTTGCTAATATTTATTCATTATTTTATTCCTGTATGCTGTAAATATAGGCTTCTCTAACTATTATTGGGTAAAAAGAGATATATTAAAATTAAATTAAGTACATTTTAAGCATTAACTTATCTAAAATACTATAAATTCTGGTTTTTTGATTACCTTTGTCCTTACTTATGAAAGAATCTCAAATATCACACATGTGTTTGTGTTATATTTTTATCCAAGGCGATTAAAATTACGCTAATTAATATATAAACGAAATAAAAGGATTTTCCACAATTTGTTAGAACATATATCTATAGACGTCTATATCTATTATGTTAATTTTATCGCTGTTTTTTATTTTGAATGTGTTATTTGTAAGTTATCTATATGTATTCATAATATAATAAGAGATCTAATTATAAGTTAGATATTTTTATAAATTTTCTTTTTATACCATATATTATGATATCATGTTACACAAAATCAAGTCTAATATTGTTTTTTTCTTTATGTCTATGTCTTTATTATATATCAAATTCGTAATATGTACAAACACATTTATAAGGCCTCCAAACTATTATAAAAGAGTTTTTTAAAAAAAATAAACTAACCAAAACGCTTTTTTACTTTTTATATTAACTGTCCTTGAGCTTATTGTCAAATGATCTTCTCAATTCCGGAATCTCGTGCTTCAGAAAGCAAAAAAAATGCCGTTAGAGTAGCTATAAATAAATGAATATAATTCTTGAAATGAATTTAACAATTTTTAATGTTTTGCATATTCTGTTCATATATTTAAGGATCATTTTTATCGTTTATCATCGATGTTTTTGCTTTTAATTTTTACCTAAGATAAAATCATTAATTTAATGAGTAAACCCAGTCAAATAATAGGTTTTAATGGTATTTTGATGTGCTGTCTCTGCAAAAGACTATTAATAATGTCATTAAGAGTTATTCGGATGGATATTCCATATCTTTTTTTTTATAAAATGGCGTTTTTCTGTATTAATTATATATTTGCTGTCTAAAAGTATGTTTTGTAGGAATTCCATATTTTAATGTCTGCTCCCCTATCTATTTAACATTAATTATGTCGTTAGAAGAAGCATTTACAATTTCTAAAGAACAGATTTAATAATCGAAATACGATAAATCTTTTTAGCGGATCTTTTTAAAAAAATTTAAGATTAAATTCTTAATTATTATGTATGAACATTGACTTGAAAATTTATTTGAACAAAATTCGAATAAATTTATATCATATCCATTGTATATATCCATGCGTATAATTATGCTTTATAATCATTTTTTCTGGTTTAGTGCTTAAGAAAAGAGTGAATTTTATATCAGCTATATCACCGAGCACACAGGGGTCAGATTACACATACATGATACCGTCTTTTTTATGTCTTAGAAACAAGATGATGTGAATTTGTATTTATATATCCAATGAAAATGTGTATACATCCTATAATTTTATCTTTAGCCCTTTATAAACGGTATATACGCTTTAATTATAATAAGTTTGCATCTTTTTTAGTGAGTTTAGTTTTCTATTTTTCTCTTTTATAATAGATAGTTTGGTCTTATTTATCATTTTCTTTACTAATATATGTTTTCTGTTGTGTATTTTAATGTATTATGACTATATTTCACTCCAAAACATTTAGTTTTAAAATAAAATTTGTGAAAAAATCGCAATCATTCTTATTTTTAGGTAAAATAAAGATTAATATTCCTATGTGTATTTTGACTTTCCTATACACTGTATGAAAATAAAACTGCTGAATCATAGCAATTTAAACAACAAATTATGCCTTTTAAGAACGAAAAATATTTGATAAATCTACCCTGAATTGGGGTTTTTAACTCTATAAATTCAATTTTTAACATATAACCTCATGCACTGGTGATTTTTCATCAAAATAATGCGTTTATATACAAATTTAAAAAAAAAGCTTTTTCTGTTCTTGCGATTCGCTAAATTTGTGATTATCTGGGCAAAATTATTTTTAATCTTATAAAATCAAGTTTAAACTCTTTTGGTTTTCGTTATCATTTATTAGACTTTGATGTTCTGTTATTTGTTTTTCTGCAGTTTAAATTGCTTTATTATACGGTATAATAGATTATATTGCGTCAGTTTGAGGCTTCAAAATTCCTCTAATTATTTTTTTACACGCCTATAAAATAAAAAAACCATATTTGCCATGCAGAATTATCTGAAGACGGAAATACCTTCCCACGATTATTTAAATGTTTTTTGGGCATATTTTTTTCCTGTCTAATAGTGAAAACACACGTGTTTTATTAATATCCGTATTATCACAATTTCTTGATATACTTCTTTTTATCGATATTTTAAGTTTGTAATTATATTTTGGTGTATACATTCAGAGTTCTTTATAAATTTTCTTTAATCATTCTAAGTGTCACCCTGTAATTTACAGTATTATTTATTTTCCCATATTATTTAGGCATTCTATAAATTATAAAACCATATGGTACGAATTTAATGATATTTACACACATGCATTAAGACTCGAAAGTTTATTTTTGTTTCAAATATATATTTATTCTAAATAGGTTTGTTTTCATATTCAATTTTTGATAACTTTTTTTCTACATCAAACCGAAGTTTTTCTTTTATTAGCATGGCTTTCCGATGATATTAAATCTTTTTCATAAACATTTATGCCGTAATATTTTGCTGATCTATAGAATCATACAATTCATTACGTTTGTTTCGATTCTTTGCTTACATATTATTCCATTAAATATGGTGTAATAAGACTTGTTTATTATATAGCTCTAGCATCGTATTTAAATTTATCATACATTAATAATTAAGGTTTGTTTCAAAAGTCATTTTATTCAACACCCGGCATTTATGTTTAGATGCAATCAATTGTGTTTAAAATATAAATACTTAATTATATATTGCAGCTTTATTATATGTTTTTTATGCATTGAATATGTTATATTTGATTTTTTGATCCTCATCTGATGCATTTCTACTTTTTTCTTCCTTAAATTAATATCTATAAAATCGTGGTTTTATATTTATTACCTATTCCGATGGTTGATCGGTGCGTTAATTTTTTTTGATGCAATCTTACCGGAAAAATTTTTGGGTAAAAGATGAAATAAATTTTTTATTAACAAATATTTAAATTAGTGACTCATGGTTCAGTTAATAGTTTGAAAATGATACAATACAGAATGCAATAAGATTATCGAGATAAACTTTACAGTCATAAAAAGCATGTCTAAATTAATTCACAATATAAAAGCTATTAAAAATATATTCTTTAAGTCTATTTAGAAACAATTTCATGCAAGGAAATTGCATTTTGTATTCTAGTTATAGCCAGTTATAATTTTTTAGGGCTTAATCATCATATTTTTAGGTGAATTTATTACAGTAAAGAATTAAGGTACCGCAGAGAATTTTGAAAAAAAAATTTCGAGCATCATGGTAATTAAAATTTGCGAAATAAAACTATAAATTATGTTTCTAAATAGTGTGTTTTATACAAAAAGATCTTCGCGCTTTTAATGTGATGATTTTAAATCCATCTTTGATAAGAAGTAATAAACTCATGAAACACTAGTCTAAATGACTTTTTATGTATTTATTGATTTTTGCATTCAATCATGTACATTAGAAACGCACTTATGCAATGATAAATATCAAAACAAGATTATATATTACAATATTGTACATTTAAAACGGCTTGCATCGACTTGATAATCTTATTACATCTGTAATTCCAATATCTTAAAATATTTTGTTTAAAAATCAGCATTTTTTAATAATTTACATACTTTTTAAAAAAATAGATGAAGAAAATAAAGTGGCGAAATAAAAATTTATCCAATTTCATAAATTTTTTAAAAAATTTATAATGATAAGGATAAGGTTATTTTGGGTGTGTTGTCTTATAAATAAACTAGCGTCTTGAAAATATAAATTGCAATTAATATGACTATAGTGAGCTTAATGGCACTTTTAAAACAGAAAAATGATCGTAAACTTATGAAGAAGATAATAAATAAATAAAATACAATTTTGGAAACTGATTTTTCGATATAAGTTATACGAATAATATCAATTAGAATAAAAAGAAAATGCAGTGAAAAAAATATGATATTGTAATGCCTATTCATAACAAAAATTAAAAAATTGATTAGAGAGCGTAAAACATACCCCTCGGCTGATAATTATAGGATTATATAAGCGGTGGAAAGATAACAACAATAATCAAATTTTATGATGATCATTTTCAATAAAAAGTTTCAAATAAAAGATATATATTATTTTCATTAAAAAAAGGTTGGTAATTTATAATCTGTAAAATATAGCATGATTAATGTTTTTATACATTGTCTATACCTGCAAAATAGCCTGTTACCAGCACCAATGAAAATACTAGAATCACACACTACTATTGAACTCAAATTTAAATGTAAAAAATTACAATTTTATTTTTAGATATATTTTTATTGCTAACTAATACATTTATTCTTAAAAACTAGAAGTTCTTTGGTGGGTGACTCTAGAATCAAAGCCTTTAAGAAACCTAAATATTTTGTTCCAAAAATTAGCATTTTATAAATGAACAAAAGTAAAAAACTTAAATAAAATATAAGATCCAATTACAAGGTACTATTTTTAATTAACTATAAAAGACCGGTAGCCAAAATATATGGCGGATTAAAAAACAGATAGATAAAATCATCATAATAATATGGAGGCACCAACAATTCTTTGCATCGTTTTCGTAAGATGAAAAGGTTTTAATCTGTAAATTTATACAAAAATTACTTTTATATGCAGTTGTAACCAAATTATGTGTTTTCCAAGCTGCTACCTACTTATTTTAATGATATCAGAAGAAAGTTTTATCTGATACTTTAAAAATTACGAAAAATTTACGAAGAAATGTCATCTGACACATAAGTATTTTATCTTCAAAACAAACATCTTAACCGAATCAAAATTCTAGCGGTAGAAGTTATAATATAAGAAAATGGGAAACCCTTGCATTTCAGATAGAATGAGTCGAAAGCGAAATAGGTAAGTTACTAAGAATATGCTGGTTTTGCTTGTTAAAGCAAAATAAAAAACAGATTCCGATCTTTAGAAAGTTTACGGTGTGAATATAGATAGATAAAAGATATCGAAATTGGATAAAAATTTAAAAAGTCGAAAACTGGAATAATCACGTTTAAAAATCCAGATATATTGTCTGTGATTTTTTTTAACATGATAGAACTAGGATTTATAATAAGCAAATGAAAAATAGTAAAACATAAAATTTCATAGTGTCATGAAAAACAGATACATACACTTATCAATATTTTTATCAGAAGATTTTTGGATTGAAGTAAATAAATACATGATCATATTCAGATACCATTATTTCATGTGATTAAATTAGACATAATAAAACTGTAAATGAACTATATATTAAAAAATTTGGTTTTTTCTGTATTTATACCCAAGAAATTACCAAAAAGTTATTTTTTTTGTATCTGATATAAATTAAAACCATCAAATATTGCTTAATTTACATGGGAAATGGAATATACGAATTTTATCCTAAATTCTTGCGAAAAGAAGATTATAATAATGATTTATACGCTAAAAGGATCAAATGCTCAAATAACTTCACCAGAAAAGTTCAAATCAGTTAGACAGAAATAAGTTATAGTGTGGAAAAAACCACAAATAGGGGAGTCTGTCTAACTTTAGAAGCCTTATTTATTTCAAAGGAAATACAGGACGTCAGAATCCTATAAAGTAGAGTTTAATTCGTTTAAAATTTATTTGATGATTCGGCAAGATGCAATGCGATAGATACAAAGAGTAAATGCAATAGTGAAGTGTATAAATTTATTTAAGAATGATTAAAATATAATAGAAGAAATATATATAAATAGTATGTAAAAACTGCGCAAATCTGCTCACTATTTCTTAAGATATTAGTATGCTCGGGCGAGAGAAAGACGATGATAATACCCACCGAATATTTTTATTATAACTGAATGTTGTTTTCAATCAAACATATCCTATTAAGAGCGCACTTTGCTTCAACTCAAAGAAAAATATATCGTGCTAATTATATTGGATAAAAAGGGTTTGGTCAGAATAACGTAAAAAAAGATACATACCTGATACCGATTATCAGTCGATTCTTGTTTACCTATTTTTATCTATTTGTGAACGCTTAGTCTGGTTATTTATTATTTATAATTAAAGAATGTAAAATTGAAAAAAATTATGTGTTGATCAATAGCATAAGAATATACTAGAATATATTTGGGCTATTTTATCTACCAAAACACATTTAAAAATAATAGATGGTGTATTTACCGTGATAGTTGAAAAATAATTATGCTTTATAGAATAATAGAATTATTTTTCGAATATATAAAAGAATACAATAAATATCTACGGAAATATTGAAACGATAAATAAAAAATAGAAAAAAATGAAAAATAAAATTTACAAAACTTAAATTAAAATCCTAGGACATGTTATTGAAAACCATACAGATAGTCTAATGCCGAAATCATAAATTATATAAAATGCATTTCAGGTAAAACCACTACAACTATATTTTTTTAATATTTATATGTTTTTAAAAAGTTTCGACCTATATGATCAACTAAAGCACTAAAGATTTAAAAATAATTAACCCGTTTTATGTTTTTCAATTTAAAAAGAAAGATTAGCAAAAAAAAGATTTACAATATTATTAGAGCTAGAAAATGTCATTCAGACAATTTATTCATCCCCTAATATTTATAAATCTTACCAAAGACAATATATGATTGAAAAAACAAATTTCACAATACTTCAACCTTTTAAAAAGTAAAAAGATACTATATAAACATAGAAATAATTATTTACGGGTGTGATAATTTTAAACTAACACTTTGACTTTACTAGTAGTAAAAAAGTTAGAATTAGGAGGATATATACTCAAAAATAGTAATTCTTTTAACGACAAAAAATAAGTAATTTTATTTTATGAAGGTGTTTATCACACCAGGAATACTATTTAGAAATTAAATATTTCAAGAGTGCGAAGAATATAGCAACTGTATTTGCTGGAAAAATCACTAATAAAAGAGCGATTAGAAACGATTCAGATTAATAAAATGACATATAACTATAACTTAAATATCGAAGATCATCTTTTTAAATTTGATAAAATTATCAGGTAATATAACTGTAACTTCATAGGGGAATAGTGATGAAGTATTCGATATCAAAAAGATACCAAAGTAAAGAATGGATTAGTTTATTTAAATGTGTTTCGAGACATCAAAAAAGTATAAACATAAAAAAGAGGGAACTTATATGTATCTTCTAAAGCATAGAACATAAATAAAGGGAGGAAAGTGGATAGCGTTGGTGAACTATGACATGGAAAATACAAACCAGAAGTATCATTCTAATGTATATGTATTTATAAAATTTTCTTTTCAAAAGTATTCGAGTTATTTATACGGAAAAAAATTCTAGAATATTGTAACAGTTTAAAGATACAAAAATAAAGTAATTGAAAAGGCTGTCCATGATTAAGGGACTAAAATTTCAAACAAAAAAATCGATCAAGATTATAGTCGGCACTATATCATTCAGTATCAAGCGAATATTGAAGATTTAATGCTACCACTATCTCAAATCTCAAAAGAAAACGTATTCTAGAATATCGTGCTATAATAATCGCCCATGACTATCGTGGAAGCACATAATATAGATATTAGTGAGCAGTTGGCGCAATAAAATGTTTAATGGTTTACCTACTAATCAAAATTTTTTTGTGTATACTGCATAATTAGAATAGCAGAGAGCGAATATAAATATGAATGATTTACCGAAGGAAGGAAAAGAGGAATAATTTTTGGAATATATAATTGAGTTTAAAATAATTTAACAACCCCTAAAAAAGCATCGAATTTTTGACTAATTTAAGTCAAAAAGGAAAATGTCTAATTAATTATTGCAGAAATAAAAAAAAGTATAGCATGAATATAAGTTATGTGGTTTTTGTCACAACCAAGTATATCTATCGTTGTAAAGCTACGAAAGATGGTTGTGATGGATATAACTATAGGTGTATGGATTATACTAGGGATAAAATCCTACTATATATCTATAAAAAAAAGATATAAGACTGACTAATTTAAAAATTCAAATCAAGAAACAGATAAAATTTCTGTTCTTCTATATCAAAAGCCTCCCACAAAGAATTATTTGCGAATTTGTTGGTATGAATCAAATATTCGTCATTAGATAGATAAGTAAGCTAAGCAACGAATGTTGAATATTATAGCAACATTAAGGTGAGAATGATGGATACTGATTAATTATTGAAGCAGATGAAACGATGCTTAAACCAGGGTTAAGTATCATCATTGGAGGTAAAAATATATTAGAACTTGGACTTGAATATTTTAGAAACGAGTTAATCTGCCAGAAAAATATTTACTGCGGTTTTTTCGAATAGAACCATGTGAACTCTAATAAATGTCATTAAGATAGTAGTCAGAAATTGTTCAGTAATATATACGGATAAATTTTAAGGCTATAATTATATTTTGGAATGAATATGAATACCATAGGATCACATATAAGTATAATTTTGTTGATCCTTATTTTTAGCCTATAGTCAAATGTTGAGTCGCACAACAACAAGCTAGGTTAAAGTACTTAAAAAAAGTGGTATATAAAAAGAACTTAGATACGAATGATTAAAGGATACTAAGTTTTTTTTCATAATAAAGGTAACATAAATGAGCAGTATCTGACATAATATAAATTCAAAGGTAAATTCTTATTAATTTATATAATTTTATATCCATAATTTTATCTTTCAATAATGATAACAGCCTATTTCATATATGTTTTCATTAACTTTAAGTAAATTGATTTGATCGATCGAAGGGTATATTTGTCTATTAATTTCATATTCTTAAGATAGGAATTTAGTTTAATTTATGGATCATATTATCTGGTAAGCTACAACCATGTAAGGAACCGATAGTCTTATAATAGAAGTAAGAAATAGGCTTTATATTTGTGAGATACGGGCTGAGAGGTTTTTTAAGAAACAAAAAGTTGATATGTTATAAAAGCAACCTTCAAAGGAAAAGAATTTCGTAACTATACTACATAAAATTTACAAACCAAATCAGGATCATATAAATACCCGAAAAAATCTCGTAATAAATTGGATCTAAACTGGAATTTTGTGAGAAACCAAGCTAAGTTTTAATAAATACATTTGTAAACCTTATTCAACAGCGATCGGATTCTAAAAGGGTTTGATGCTGGATAAAATTTTCAATATTATCATCTATGGACAAAAGGTGGGTATAATAACAATTAAATCAAATTAAATAGTTATAATTCACCAACAAAGTATAATGATGATAGGAAATTAAATAAAAATCATCTAAAAACTATAAATATAACTTTTTATAATCATGATAGCGATGTATTTATCATGAAAAAAATATTTTAATGGAAGCAATTCATTTTAAATGAATTAGACCTGTCAGAAAAAGGTGGCCAATAATTGCCTCTCCCGATTATGTATAAAAAACTGTAACTCATGCTATTTGATCGACGAAAATTGGTTTCTTTTCCAATTTTTTTTATTTAAAATACAATTTTTCTTTGTGAATATTTATAAAAGTTGAATAAGCATAGAAAGAGTCTGATCCATCTTTTTCAGAGCTTTTTTCACAGCTTGCTAATAGTTTAATTCATTCTCAAATGGTGTTAACTGGTTTAAAGGTGTAGTTTAATATTTTCTTCGCTCGCTTCTGTGCTTATATACCAAATGTTCTTTACTTCGACAAAACCCCTCTTTTGGATCCGCCCCATAAAAAAATGACTTCCAGATTCATCTGTCGTTATATACTAAAGTGTTCGAATAACTTGAGTTTTTTTTTCCAATGCGCGTTTTTATTTACTGTACAGCATCTTAATAAATCAATTTCAAAAAAAATATTCAAAAAAAATTCAATGAAATAAGAATGGGAAGAAGTCTCAGATTAGGAATTTTTTTGCGGATAATAGAATAAATGCAATCTACAGGATTAGCACCAGTAACTAGAGAATAATTTAATAAAGAAAATCGATTCGAATCATAATATATTTTTAAAAATATACGAGTCGAATAATAAGATGAGATCGAGGTTATTTTAAGGGGCTTTATATGGTAATAAGTTGTGAAAAGTTGTTAAATATGTGTGGGGTTATAATTCAAATGGGTACAATATCACAACAGAGTCTTAAAACTTAAAAAACATAATTGATACCACACATCTAAAATGTGATCAGTAAAAATACAAGGTTTAACCCTCGGTAAATAAGATATTTTCTTTTTACAGACACTTTATTGCGGTTCTGGTAAAACTCAGCAGCATTTCATAATTTAAAAATAAAAAAAAAATAGTTCCAAAATCAATCTAGTATGAAATAAATTTCAATTGGTTTTGTAAAAATATCGATATCTAGTGAGATGAGATAAGAAATACTTTTGAAGAATTGGGGTCGATTGAAGCGAAAGGATATAGCATGTTTTTAAATAATTCAAGGTGCCTTCAATTTTTAAATTGCCTATGTTTTGATGATTAATTTACATGCACCGAAATTTTTAATATTTAATCAATGAAATTCTTTCGTTGGTCAGTTCCAGAGGCAAAATCGCTAAAATTTATGTATATCGAATTTTCTAATGATTTTAAGGTATGTATTTTATTGGTTTTCCCTACATCTATTTTTCTAGCTGAATCAATTTATAGTTTAACAAGCATTTAGTGGTATTTAAAAAATACTTTGGGAAATTATAATTCTTTATTTAAATACGCTTTCCAATAAATTATATGTATTTTGAGTAATATTTATATCGGTGTATTGTTGTCAAACTTAAAAACAATATTTCAAAATTATTTCTTCTCTCATTTTTTTATATTCGAGATAATATTATGCGTAACTTTAATGAATGACATTCACCAAATTTAATAATAGTATTGACAAAAAATTTGTTTAAAATATATACCTTAAAATGATATTATACATAAGTTTGATAGATTCATTTATTTATAAATATATTCTGTTTTTATCAATTTAAATTATAAAATTTTCTTGAAAAACATAGTTATAATATGAATAATTCACCCCATTATTATATTAATACAGCATACTGCTTAAAATTCAATAAAACATCATACTAAAAAAATTCAATGAAATATCACAGCATTTAAAATTCAATGAAATATCACAGCATTTAAAATTCAATGAAATATCATATCATAAAAATTCAATGAAATATCACAGCATTTAAAATTCAATGAAATATCACAGCATTTAAAATTCAAATATAATATCATACTATAAAAATTCAATGAAATATCATATCATAAAAATTCAAATATTATACCATCAAAAATTCAAATATTATACCATAAAAATTCAATGAAGTATCATGCTATTTAAAATTCAATGATTATTCATATAAAATTTAACTATAAAACCACAAAAAATTCCAAGAAATATCATAAAAAATTCAAATATCACAGCATTTAAAATTCAAATGAAATATCATACCATTTGGTTCCTTCGTTATCAATTAAAGTTCTACAAAACTTAATGTCCATTCTTGGATAATTCAAAAAAGAAGGTGTCCGAATTCCTACCCCGATGCTGCAACCCATATTTCTTATATTGGGAATAATAATATTTCCAAGCACAAAAGATTTCAATATTTCGATTGGGTTGGATATTTTGGAAACCAATCCAGACGAATAAAAAGCATAAAATTCAGTATTTTTTTTTATTAGTATACCTAAAGATGAATTATTGTAAAAATATGATCTTCCACCATTTTTGTATCCAATAGTGTCTTTTTTGTATCCTGGGATTTGCGAACCTAGCCGGAATTTGTTTGTGATATGTGTTTTTCCTAAAATTGTTCCCCCTTTTATTATGGTTTTAAATCTGAAAAGATTGTGACAAAAAATCGTGTTAAAAATAATTTTAGAGAAATCTAGTTTGAGATATGAATTGAGAGTAATATTTTTTCTTTTTTTGTGCAATCCTGTATTTAGAGTAAAATTATCATCATTTTCATTAGTTGATTTACGAATTTCAATAAATGTTTTTGAATCGTTCGATAAATGACTATATTTATTTGTTATTTTTTCGAAAAACAACCCGAATGACATTTTTTTATCGAGATTAGATAATATTGTTCCCATTCCATTAAAAAAATATTGGTGATTTTTTAGTGTTTTATTCGTTTTGAAGGTTTTTATTTCCAAATTGCTGTTATTAAGAAATGGATTAGCCGAATATATTTTTTTACTATAAGCGATATCCATATTTCTTTTTAAATCACCGTTTATAGATAAGCTGTCACTTTTACTGAATATATTTGGAATTGATATAGAAGCGAAGAATGTGTTATCTTTATTATATTTCGAAATCTTCTTAATTCCAAAATTTATTTTGCGCTTTTGCATCTCAGTTATGTTATTTGTTTTTTGTGGATCTAAATCTTTTGTATTTTTGTTATTAAGAAAATACAAATTTATTTTTGTGTTAAAAATTGAATCCTTATTCAAATAGCTTAATTTTTCTTTGATTTCATCTTTATTTAGATTCATTGTACTATTTTAATGGTTTTTAGTAGTAATTCTTTTTGATTTTAAAGGGGACTTAAATTTAAGATATATTGCAAATTAAGGAGCAGATGTAATTTTATTTATGGCTATTTTTGTATTATAAATTTATATTTTAAAAGCTAAACTCTATAAAAAGTTACTTTTAATAATCTTTATGGTATTTTTGTATTATAAATTTATATTTTAAAAGCTTAACTCTGTAAAAAGTTACTTGAAATATTTTCAATTATTTTAGTATTATAAATTTATATTTTAAAAGCTTAACTCTATACAAAGTTACTTGAAATATTCTTCAATTATTTTTTATTCATGGGTTAAGTTTCTTTTTATGTATTATATCTATTGAGACGTAGTCAGCCCATTGGGAATATTTCACAACACCTTGATAGATCTTTCCTTGATATATCTCCATCGACTGCTCTTCTTCTCTCAAATGATATGAGTTCAAGTGTCTTGCGGGTTATATTCTTTATGCTTATTTTTGTATAATAAATTTATATCCATAGTTTTAATTTTTATTATTATGCATTTAAATAATCCGTAATATTGTTTTAAATAGAAAAATTCAAATTTACCGCCAGATCATTTCGGAACATAAAGACATCTTATATTTTTATTAGACATCTTGAGCCATGCATACAGTTATCTTTTAAAAATGGTATATTGGAGCCTAATATATTTACACTGAATATTGAATTTTATTGTTTTATAATTAAATTACCTTAAAATGGAAAGGTCAAAGCTTGTAATGTCTATATTGTATTATAAATTAGAAAAAAACTGCCCCAGGTATAATTTAAATTTTGATACATATGGATTTTATTTCTAACTTAAAATTGCTGAATATTTATAATAACTCAGTTTATATTCCACTTGATATTAGGGAGTTAATATAATCTGTACATTTATTTTGAGATTTTGCTTTCTTAGTGCGTTTATAAACCGCAAAGGTATTATATCACCATAAAATAAAAAAAGACTGTTAAATATTAAGTAAATAGTTTTTATGCATATAATTATGCCTTATTAGATTTTATTTAACATAAATAATACCCGGTTTGCCATTAATGAATAAAATATAGGGCCATTGAATCATATACATGCGTTTCTTCACTTAATATGCAATTATTTATGATCATCGAAAATATATATAAAACTTGTAACTATCAGTCTCAGACTATAAAAAATATAGATTCGGGTTGTAATATAGCAATCATTTTAGCAAAACCGTGTATATTTATTTTAGCATCAAAAAATCGGATTTTGATTATTAAATAACAGTGCGATCATAATTTTGTATGTAAATTTTAAAATTGCTGATATTTTAAAAGCTTACTACATTTATTTTATTGGCACGATCTCAGTGATTGAAGGCGAGACATCCGTCTTTGTAACATAAAATTCTACAAAAGGTTTAACGACTTTAATTTGACTTCGACAATCGTGTTACCGCTTCGATTAAACGTCTTCATAATGCCAATAATGGCTTTTATTACTTGTACTTGTGTTAGCGAATCTTTAAATTAGTTTCTGTGTATCAATCATGTGTATTTTTATAGCAGAAAGCTTTCTTTTCTCTGATCTGCTTTCAGTGATTACAGTGGATCGGCTATCGGTTTTTACCGTATCACCCACAGCTACGTGACTCTAAATACCCGTTTTATAATATAACTATACACTGTGTTAAAGAATATAAAAACCATAAATCATTTAAATTGAAGATTCTAGGTCGGAAATTTTTCCCCCATGCCATGAAAACCAAATATAATAATGTTAGCAAAATCCAACTATATATTTTATTGGAATCACCATAGTAATTCAAGCAGAAAGCCATTTTTAGCAGTAAAAAGAAATTTTTTTCTGATGAAATGCTTTTAGAATAGCTTTTACCCGCTTTCCACTAACCACGGGCAGTTAGTGGAAGTAGAAAGTGTCAAAGAAACCATTTTTATATTTATTTCATTAGTTATTTATTTTTTATGTCAGAAATAACACCGAGATAAAAAAAAAACAAACATCAAACTACAAAGCACAAATAAAAAATATAAAATTGCTGTATTTTTTACCCTTTATTTTTATAAGGTGTTTTTAAGAACATAAATGACATCTATATCAACAAAAAATTTGTGAATTACGATGATATTATTGTTAGAAATGCGATAAATATTTTCTAAATTACGACAATTTTTTTATATATTTTCTGACGAACACAAAGGTATATAAATATTATTCTGCATGGATTTTCGTATGAAAATTTCTACACATGATTAAAGATGTGATTAATAGCCATCTACTATAAATAAAACAGGCGATAATGCTTTACACCGTTATTATAAAAATATAAAATATAAATATTCAATATATCGAGTTAAAACATTTTACACACAGAATTGGTTAAATTTAAAACTTAATTCGAGAGAGATGTATATTAATCATCATTGAAAGTTTGCATGTTTAATTTCTAGATTTAATCAAACAATGCAATTTTTAAATTGGGATCTTGACATCTTAAATTTAAATGTTTTGTGTATATTAATTAATATTTCTAAAATAGATGTAAAATGTTTCAGAAAGAGTAAATATTAAAATATACAAAAAAATCAAGATAAATATTTACGAAAAGAAATCGATAAGATTCGTATTTTCAGAATACAATTAAAAGCGGAGAGCCGGCTTTGAAAAAACACAATGATTAAAGTTCTCTAGGAAGCATCACCATACTCTCTCAAACGGTTGTTGAATTTGTTATTATTTGCCTTTTCTTTTGAGAATTGAGTCAAGTTGTATTAGCGCCACAATAAAATATATCATGAGAGTTTTTTTTTATTTCTTTTATTGTAGATCCATCTAAAATTTTAGGCATAAAACCTAGCTCTATGTGGTATTAATTAAAATCATAATACTTGGACGATGCCTTACGAAATTTGTGCGTTGAATTATTTTAAATGCGGGTTTGTAAGACACTTAAACTCATCTCATTTGAGAGAATAAGAGCAGTTGATGATGATAGATCAGAGGAAGATGCCAAAAGATGTATTAAGGAGTTGTTCAATATTCTCAATGTGCTGACTACGTCTCCATAGATGGAATTGATAAAAGAAACTTGGCCCATAAATAAAAATAATGATTAAATGGGGGTTCCAGATTAAATATATACCTACAAAGAACTTTATTTAAAAAAAAATAAATTCGAATAAAATTATTTGATCATTATTATTTTAAAATTTTATAATGGCGTTATGATATTTGACAAAAACAATTATTGTTAATTTCCCAACATCACTTTAATCTCATTAAAAGACTATGCGATTCATAATTTTTTTGGGTATAAATTAATATATTCAGCAACATCTTTTTCTCAACATAGCTCAAACATCTATTAAAAGACTATGCGATGCATGATATCATTTTTTTCGTTATTTTTTAATCTATTTAGCTACACCTTTTGCTTAAAATACTTGCTTCTTTATTAAAAGACTATGCAATTCATGATATAATTCTTTTCATTGAAAATTAATTTATTTAGCAACATCTTTTACTTAACTAAGCACATTCTTTTATTATGAGACTAATGAATTCATGGTATAATTCTTTTCACTAAAAATTAATATATTTAGCAACACCTTTTGCTTAACTATGCACATTCTTTTATTATGAGACTAATGAATTCATGGTATAATTCTTTTCATTAGAAATTAATATATTTAGCAACACCTTTTGCTTAACTATGCACATTCTTTTATTATGAGACTAATGTATTCATGGTATAGTTTTTTTAATTCTAAATTATTATATTTAACAACATCTTTTACTTGAAATAGCTCACTTTTTTATTAAAATACTATTAAATTTACTATCATCATTTTTATCACATTAAAGATTATTGAAAAATTGGACATCCTTTATTTAATACCCACATCGGAAATATTAAACCCACTAAAATTCTTTTCATTATGTCATTTTTCGTTCTTAATTATTAGCATCCAAGAAGATTTTTATTCAATTTTGAACCCCTTATTTAAATGTACAATACATCTCAAAGATTCCAAGCACTTGGCTCAGTTACGTTCAACATGACGGTAGCTCTTCTTGCCGCAACGGCCATAATATACCACGCAACTCTTAACTCACCAGTTATGTCCAACAAAATAATAATAAAAGATATCGCATCAAGTCAAAAAAATCCATTCGTAAACTTTAATCTTAATCTTGATTTAAGAAGCGAATTCAAGAATCCAGGACTAAAACAAATATTTACGTATTTTAAGATTGTATATGCGGATAAAGAAGAAATCATATGGTCACAAATTGTGCAGAGACAAACACCCAGCAAAGTGTTTAATAAGGTTATCCAGAATAATTATAGGTTTTCACCGATTACAGAGGGTCAAATTGTTCGGTTTGAATTGAGAGGAAATTATTTCCCATATGTTGGTATTATTCAAGATAAATTACTTGGTATAGGCCAGCTTGAACTATAATAAAAGTCCTTATCTTATAAATACATTTTTAATCTTCATTTAAATTTATACCATATTATAAATTTATATTGACTATTTCTTTTTTGAAATAATATATTTTAAAACTTTTTTACTCTGTTCTAATTCTTTTTTGAAATAATATATTGTAAAATTTTTTTACTTTGTAATAATTAAATGCATATTTCTTTTGGCCTCAGATATAATCAATCAATCAATAAAAATATGAATCATTCACATGATATTATTTTTTTATCTATGGGTTAAGTTTCTTTTATTAATTCCATCTATTGAGACGTAGTCAGCCCATTAGGAATATTTCAAAACCCATTGATACATCTTTTGACAACTTCCTCTGATTCTTATCATCATCAACTTCTCTTCTTCTCTCAAATGAGATGAGTTTAAGTGACTTGATTCACATGAAAATAAATAATTTATAACAAACAACATAAGCGATCGAATAATAAACATGAATTATTCCTTTTGTAAAATAAATAATTTATTTGAAAAAAAGGATTTTTTAGTTTAATTGTTTATAGTTCATAATGATATTGCTTGATTATATATAGAACCGAAGAATTATAATTTGAATTAGTACTGTAAAAATATTGTTGAAATAAATTCTTTCCTTATTTTATTATTCCTTAACCATTGGAAAAGCTAATGTTTTTTATATATAAAAATTTCAGTCATTAATATTTTTCATCTTTTTTTAAGTTAAAATAATTGTTTTTAACTTTATCATGCCAAGGATGCGTTGGGGCAGTTGGTTTAGAAACGCTTTGTAAACTTCCAGAGTTCCGACCGCATAGCAACCCCGGAATCCTATATATTTACTCAAAACGAGAAATACCACCAAGGGAGGCTGTCTCTCAAAATTAAAAAGTATATGCATAAAATACAGATAATTCGAGGCAAATTAGGAATTTGTTGTCGAAGATTCCTAAAATATGCTAAAAATTAGATGAAGCCTGCTTCCGTAAAGCAAGAATATAGGTAAATGTAGAGTGGTGGTGCATAATTAACCAGCGATGGAGAGTAGATGGAATCCTAACCCTGCTCCATATCGATTACCACCCGGTAAAACAGGTATAATACACGGAGACAAACCTGATTACTGGAAATTTATAACATGGAAAGTGAGGGATCATCAAATAAGCAAATACTCCGAATGGTCATAAGCGAACTTTATAAAAAGAAGATATGTACGAGCAAATAAAAAATTAAGCCATTCGTCGTGAATTAGTCATACCAAGGTAATCATAAAGTCAACACCAACTGACTAATTTTTATAGATTTAATCATTTCTTGAACTATTAGAAAGCTAAAGGTCTTTAAAAAAAATCACTTGTCATTAACAATTTGAAATGCTAATGGCTGTTATTCAATAAAATTTTTAGAGTATAAAATTATCGATGTAGTTTTTAATTAATTATAATTATTTCTAATTTTTATGTATTCAAATTATAGGATGGGGAAAATCACTGAACTAACAGATCTTGAAAAAAGAAGAAGTGTCGAAGAAGATGTAAAATAAAAGGATATAGCCAAGAGTATAGATATATGTACCCAAAGAAATAAAGCAGTTATGCTTGACAAGAAAATCTAAAATTTCAAATACCAAAATTAACAAATAAATAGAAATAATTGATTCTGATTTTTATCATCTTAAGGTAAATAAAAATCCACTCCTATTTTACTAAACTTTTTATATTTGTTTTTCGGTACGGAGATATTAAATTTAGTCCACTATTCTTGCAGTAAAATTTTGAAGCCCGTTTTTAATGTTCTTTTGATATAATTATATATGAAAATAACCTTCTTCTAAATTTTATAGACACTATTACAAGATATTTATGCGTAGCAAATGCCAAAAAATACAAAAAAATAGATAAAAGGATATGCATCTCTAGTTATCATATTTAAGATATCTATAAACCTTTATTTAACCTCTTTTTTACACGTTAAGACTATTTAATAATATAACTATACGTTTTTTAAATATGATTATCGAATTTGTTTCACTATAGTGACCTAATCTCAAAAAATTCTGCTTGTAATATTTTCATCTATAAAAGAAAATTAAAACTGTGTCAGCATGTTCTTGAAAGGCAGGAAATTTTTTAAAAAAGACTATTTGATACAGAAATAACCAACTTTACACCAACATTGCGCAAATAAATATAAATTATCATCTGTGAGCTCTTATACTAAATTTCCCTTCTTATATGTCGAAAATATCGAAAAACATTGATTGATGCTGCAAAAAAGCTATATATATTTAAATATGATATTACCCCCCAATAACGTAAATTTTAATTACAAAAACACCAACAAAATTTTTTTATACACATAAAATGTATATTTTATATTTATAATCGGAAAAAAATTTATCGCCGCATTACTCATATGTCCAGTTAAATTTCATCTTAAAAGTTATTCTAGAATAAATAATAACTTCATGATTGTCGTGAATCTAATTCATATAACCTTATTATAAAGGTTGGGGATAATTTATAAAATAATTTCTTTTATTATTGGTGTGCTTATATAATGAATACTTTCATATTCTTCTTTGTCAATCATATATATTATTGTAAACTAGTTTGATTGTACTTTCAAATTTTCGATTTTAATCATTTATTGCTAAAAATTATCGGTAATATTTAAATATAAATTCAAGAAAGATTAATCATATAGGTTTAGATCCATTTTTTTTAGACGCAAGAAGGTAGATTTAATATTGCTTGATTTGAATTCTTTTCGTTAGAAGTTATAGGATGAGTGCACATTTTTTAAAAATTATTTGGTTCAAATTTAATTCTTTCAAAATTATTCCCGAATAATCTTAAACTTCTCGAAATACTTTATCAAGATTGTATATTTTTATGTGAGGATTAAGGAGCTAATTTAAATGTTCATTTTTAAAAATTATTTGGTTCAAATTTAATTCTTTCAAAATTATTTACACCCAAATTTAAAATTCTCAAAATACTTTATCAGATTGTATATTTTTATGTGGAGATAAAGGAGCTGGTTTAAATGTTCATTTTTTAAAAATTATTTGGTTCAAATTTAATTCTTTCAAAATTATTTCCTCTCAATCTTAAAATTCTCAAAATACTTTATCAAAATTGTATATTTTTCTTGGGTTTATGGAGTAGAATAAATGTTCATATAATGATATTACTGCGTAGAAAACATATATAACAAAGAAAACTATTGCTCATATTTAAAATTAAACATCAAATTTTGCAAATAAATCTTTGCGGTACTTTTTTACTTCATATTTTCAAAACAGATAATGTAAATATCATAAACAAAAAATATTTGGTATAGATGCTTGAATTTTTTTTTATAATTATCATAAAATGCTTTTTCGTTTAATTTTATTTCTATATAAAAGTAAAATAAATTTGCCTCTCATCTACATATGATAATGACAATAAATAAAGCAGTTATGGGTTAATTAAACATTGTTCAACATATTAAATGTGATTAGAAGGTAAAATATAAATAATTTTTTAAAAAGCTGGGTTGTTGCGGGAAAATATATTTAAATTTTCACAAGAACTAAATAAAAAGTATCATATTTAAAACTAAACATTTCTATCACGTTAAATAATAGTATAAACAGCGAAAAGGGATCATGATATGACGCTTTCATTAAAAAAAACAACCTTTCTTATAAAATATTTCTAGAAGTTATCTTATATGATTTTAGAGCTTAAAATATATTTTTATATAAAAAAAACAAGTTATTTTGCTCATCTATCATACTAAAATCCTAAATACTCATTTTAAAGTCAAAGGTAATAAAATGTTGTTTTAAAATATATATTAAATATAAAATAGAAATTAAAATGCCTTTTTATTGCGAGAATCTTAAAAATATTTAATAATAATCTTAATTAATATAATAAAATGGTAAATCGAGTTCTTTTACTAAATAAAATAGGCTATAAACGAGTAAATATATGTAGAAAAGGAAATATAAAAATGTTTATCATATTAAATGTTTTATGCAATAAAAAGCTTATAAAAACATAAACTTATTATAGAAACGTGTTCCCTTTTATAGGAGAAACAAAAATAAAATCCAAAGAAATTTTACAGAATGCTCAAAATAATCTTATTTTTTTTATATTAAATAAGTATAGCTAGAAATGTTTTAAAATCTACCTGTATCAAATAAAAAATCTTGAAAATTTGAAACAGATGATACGCCTTTTCACATTTATAATGACTAGTTTTAATAAGCAAAACAGTGTTTTAAAAATTTATCTGTGATTTCTAAGTTCTACAAATTTCAAAAATAATATAAATGATAAAGGTAGTATGTTTTTATTCCTAGTCCTTACTCTTAAATTTTATTGGTGCATTTTACATAATAAATATGTTAAAGTGTTTTTTATTGCCATTTTCTATTGAATTTTTAAATCTAAAATCATATCTGTTCAAGATTGAAAATCATGCCTATTCTATCATTACTATTCCGAAAGTCATATTTTTATTCACAAATTTGAGATTTTGTAACTTTTGTAAAGCATCTAAAATTCCTTAATAATTATGAATAAAAATAAAAATGGCTTTTTTGAACTATTTTTCTCTGTATTTTTAGCATAAAATTCTTGACGTTAATTTTATTATCAGATAAGCAATTTTTAGAAGATAAACCGTGTCTATTTAATAGTTATAATGGGCACTTTTATGCAGGAAAACTCCATCATATAGGTTATCTTTGGATTTTTTTGTTCAACTTACATTCAGGAATCGAACCAATTTTTATAAGTATCTAAAAAACGCGTGTTCACAATTTAGGGTATTTTAGTTTCATAAATTTATGTCTAATAACTCACATCTTTTTCTTAAGGCAGACATTATTTACATTTTTGGAACAGACAAATAAATAATCTAAATGATTTTAAATTCGTGTTTTTTATTTACTTGCTAAAATGGGGTTTAAAGAAGATTTACTAATCTATTTATGTATTTTTTATATTAGTTCCGTTGATTGGATGTTTTTTTTGTTTAAATACATATTTTCGTACATAATAGATTCCTATTTAAATTTATAAACTATCTATAGTGTCACGTAAAAAATTATATCGTAATTTAGAAATGAAAGAGCCCATAAAAAAATGATGTAGAAGGCGGAACCATCCAAAAATCATTACCTTTTGAATTTATTTATAATCAATAATATAAATTTCTATAGTTTTTATTGTTAACTATATTTAGAACATTATCAACAGTGAAAAATTGTGGTATTCGATAATTGAACTTTTGTATTGGAATATAGATAATTAATAACGAAATCCTTTTTGGATATACTCAATAGAACAGAATATTTTTAAATTTACAAAAGATTGATTCATTATGCTTTATTTTATTTCTTAACAATATAAGCAAAAACATAGATGACTCATTTTTCTTGTGATAATGTTAAGTTTGAACAGCTAAAATCACGCTATAACCCGTGGAAAAAGAATTGAATTTCCCCTTTTAAATATAAACACATACGCAATGTTAAATTGTAAAATATTGTATATTGCTTAATCACACGCAAACAAACTTTCGACATTCATTCCGGCTAGGTCCCCTGTAGCGGGATTCTCCACTATATGCTATGAAATCGACTGATTATGTGTCTTATTTGAAAATAATGTATTAGGGATTTGAATTTTTTTATAAAAATTTTAGTAAACTTTATTGTTTTAATGGGTTTTTTTAATATTTTGATAATTCTTTCTTGATTTTAAAATACCCGAGATAAAAGCCTGATTAATTTCATAGAGCCATCATGAAAACATTTAAAGCTTGGTTTTTTATATTTAAAAGAAATACATCATATAAATTCGTGTTTCACGGGTCGAGTTCATAATATGATATTGTTTAAGTCGATCCTTAAATTTTTTATTGTCATATAATCCACTTTGAATGAATATTTGAATCTTATTGTTTACGACTCAAAGTATTTATAAGAATAACTATGGGAATTTTTCATTTATATAAATAATGTTCGTAATTTTTATCCACTTTTCTACAGTATTGCCAAAATTAAATATCCAAATACCTAGAAAACATGTTTATTCAAAAAAAAAATATTTTTTGCAAATAACCCGAAATGATAGATTTTATTTGCTTAATTTTTTCTCTAAAATATCTTTAAAATTTTTTACCGATTTTAATATATTCATAAAGATTAAATGATTTATCTGACCAGAAATCGTAATAGTTTCTTTTGGCTGATTTGAAAAAAGGAATTTCATAGATATTTTATATGATTTATAAGAAACTTTATCCTTTTATAGTGTTGATGACTACTCCAATTTGTTTTCGCTTGTATTCTCTTTACGAATATCACAACTTATTTATTTTATTAAAGTGGTAATGGATCCGTTTTATTTTACAAATTAAATATGCGATATTGAAGATTTTTCTTAATTAAAGTCTTTTCCTTTTACTAATAGGTTTTGGAGGATATTTGATCAACAGATAACATTTTTTTTTGATTTCGTATGCAATAGAATCTACTGTGTTTAAAATTTTTAAGTGCGAGATTATCTTTCCGAACTTGGATATATGCTCGAAAAATATATTTTTAGGCAGTTTAAAAACCCTAAGTTCTATGCTGTTGTTTTGGTTCTTCTTGATATACTTAATAAAACAATTTCAAAATCGAAACTCTTTTTAATTCTGATATATTATATTCCAATAAAATACGTATATATTCAGATAGAACCTGGTTAACGATTTGTTACTTTAAATACTTAATGGATATCTGGGGGTTTTATGCTGAATTTCGCCTAAAAAATCGGATCCATTGACTTTAGAAACCACCGTTCATAAAAATTTGATGTATTATTGTGTTAAAATAAATGTTGAGTTTTAAAATTGGTTCGTAAATATTCTATCATTCTAGTTTATAAAAAAACCCAAAATTATATTTTAGACACTTACAAGAATGATAAAACAGTAATTGTTGTTTAGTTTTATATTTTTATTCATTCGTGTTATTTTTTTAGCATCTAGAATAAAATAGGATATATGATATAGTTGAATATGCGGCAGGGCTTGCTTCACAAGCTTGTTCTTGATCGAAAAAATACCATTTATCGTTTCTCTTAACATAAGATGCATAATGGCCTACCCTAGAAGAACCAACATGTAATGTGGATCCAGTGTATTCATATTCTGTTTGCTCATCATTTTCTTGGATAAATTTGAGGTTTTTTGTATAATATACGCTCCTTATATCTTTAATCTGATATTGATTAAATCTTTTTAATTGAATGATAAGTATTTCTGGAAAGTCAATGATTTTTGTATATTTGTGTGTGAATCCAGATAATTTGCAGCCTGAGCACATATATTCGGATATTTTTTCCTTTGCGAAATATTTATCAAAACAATTAGAAAATATTTTATCCATGGGAAGTCTTAAAATATTGAATTTTTCTTTTACAACAGTTTTGTTCTCGCAGTTTTCGCAGACTATTGTTGTCTCAAAAATTCCAAAAAAGGTTTTTGATATTATGTTTTTATCATTCAAATCATTAGACTTTTTATTTTTCTGCGTTTCATTATCTCTATTGTTTATCTCTTCTTCAAAAACCTCAAGAAATTTTTCTAAAAACTCTGCAGCATCTTGCTGTTTTCCATTAAGAATCTTGATTTTAGATTTTAATTTGTTATAGAATCGCTTAGAATTTACGGTTTTCGGTGTGTCTATGTATTTTTTCTTGAAATAAGAGAATTCTTTTGTCAAATTACAACCATTATATTTGTTTTTATCTAAATATTCTACTATTTGGTCTAATGACAAAAGAATTTGAATAATGGCACTAAAATAACAGTTGTTTGTGCCAAACCTAATTCCCTTTGGTTCTGGTAGACTGCTATTTTTTTGATACTTCATTGTATGCCCTATTTGCTGCGAAGTTTTTGCTTTATTTCTCTGAGTTGAATATGATTCATTGCTTTTATTTGAATTAATATAATCAATAGACTCTTGATTTTCAGAAATATTTATATTTTGAAGCATAAAAGAATCCCGATAACCCCCTTTAGCGAAATATTTTTGATGATCTTTGAAAATATTTTCCGCATCGTTTAGTATTTTAATTTTTTCGCTGTAAGGGTAAAAATAAACCAAGGTATTGGTTTGAATGTGATACGTATAGTTGTAATAGTTGATTATACCAGAATTTGCATCAAATTGTTGTATACCGCAGCTCTCTGTGTTTACACTGCTAAAACCATTTTCATATTTTAACTGCCGATCAAAAACGAAAGTTTTTATTTTGTCTAGATTTTTTCGAATAATATGGCAAATAAAACTCTGTAGTGACTGATTCTCTATTCCTATAGCGGGTGTAAATACTTTTTGAGTTTTTTGAATATTAACATGGTTTGGATATTTGTGTGCCTCATCCTTTTGATCCATTGCATCACCAGATAATATTACGCTTATAAAAATATAGAATGCGGATATGTGTAACGTAATTATTCTTTTAGGCATTATTTTCTAAAAGGGACAAAAAAAATCGAGATATAATTATTCTTTCTTATCTATTTAATTTACCCGTGATGGACAAATATAAAATGTGAACGATAATAAAAGACAATAAGAGATTTAATTCATTTTATGATTTATAATTATGTATTTAATATCATTCAAATTTTATATTGAATGTTCATGCGGAAACGTAAAAAATGTGGTTTTTTGAAGATTGTGCAATATATATTCAATAAAATAAGATAATCGAGCAATCAATATATTCATTATCCACGATGATAATATCGTGGATACAACCTTGAGCAATAAAAACACTTATTTTATAAATATAGTAAAGTAAAAGTACAATTTAATTCTGTTCATGTTTATTAATTTAATTTTATTATGTTTATTTCATGATTAAAAGGTCTTGAAACTAACTTAAAAGATAAAAAAAGAAAGGTTTATATAAAATTAATCAATGAAATATATGACCAACATAAAATGGGTAAAATATTATCGTTAACATAAATTTCATAAATACAACCGATACATGACAATCCACCTTTAATTGTCACTATTAGATATACTTTCTTCTTCACACTGTTAATTATAAAACACAGACGGGAATTTCAGCAATATTTCTATAATTACAAATGTAAAATATAAAATATCATTTTTCAATCTTTATATAAATTAAATTTAACAGGATCATTTAAAATTAAACGAATTTACAAGACAAAACCCCACTATTCAGCAAATTATTTTTAGATGGATTAAAATTTTTGATATTTAGACAATTATAATTAAACATGCGCATTAACCTTTATTCGATATAAAAGATCAAAAATTTAGTTTTGAATGATAAAGATTTTAATTTAACTTTGCAATAAAATCATATATTTTTTAAATGTATGGAGGTATTAATTTAAAAAATAAATAATTTTACACAATCTAGATTTTATTTAGCTAAATGGTGCTCCATCATATGATTGAATTCTTAAATTTATTCGAACAACACAGTTTTGAAATAATAACGGCTGCATTTCATTTAAGATACATTATAGAAAAGCTGTTTCTTGGAGAATGATAAATTAAAAAAGTAAATTAAATTTAATATTTTTCGAAACTATAAATTTGATTTTTTTTGTAGCGAATAAGATTAAAAATTTTTAATTGCCTAAATTTCAGTGTAAAGTTGTAAATAAGTGAAAGTAAAATCTCTTCCGAAGGAATAAATTGACTATTCATAATAGAAATTGCTCAAAGATGCATATTTACGGAACAATGAAGCTTCGAAAAATTAAAAATATTGGCGGCGTTTTCGAAATATAAATTGTCTGTAAATTAAAGAAAATAGCATTTCATGGAATTTTATGTGTTTTATAAAAAGATATGAAAACTAACGCAACACATCAAATATGATCATTTAGAAGAGTTAATATTTTAAATAATGCGTATTACACATATAAAATATAATAATCCAAGAATATTCAATACATAGTCGAATTACCCCATTCTCTTTAGATAAAAGGCACAATAAATGTATTCAAACGTTAATATGAACTTACAAAAAGTGCACATTAAATTGTTATACAAGAATTTAATTGATTTTTACTATTTTTTTGTTCTTTATCTTTAGTATTTCTTTTTTTCTATAATAAAAAACAATCTCAAGTGTTTCATCTATATATTATATCCCTCAATATTTCTTTCGCTTGTTCTCACCGTGAATCGGGTCTTTTCTTATAGGCCACAATCAATATAAGGAAGAATCAAATGTATGTATATTGTTCTTCGCTAAAGTAATATGCCTAAACCATGCACCAATCTTACTTACATTCTTCTGAATGATATAGATTATTATCTTATATTAGCTTATAGTTCGAAAACTAGCACAGAAATCACATATTTTCTCTTGTATGACAATTTTATATGCATATGGTTATTTTTAAAGTTTGAATTAAACGAACCTTGTATAGATTTTTATTCATCAGAATTTGAATTTTGAGGGGTAGGTAGGTTTGTAATCCACATTAACTTCTAAAGCGCCACCAAATGTATCTAAAAACCCTAGGTGGTGTTCCCGTATAAATAATATTAATATTTAAAAAGAAAAAATTGCAAGCTTCACTGATTCATTCAACAAGAAGAATTAAAGTTATGGATAAAATAGTGAATCAGTTGATTTCATAGATAATTAAAGGTCCCCATCGTATTTTTTTAACTTCAATTCAATGATTTTTTCTGGATTATTGAGACTAGTATTTGCTGTCATGTGTTTCGGATACATGTTGTGTCTGCTTATATCAGATGTCAAATACAGTGAGTTCGAAAATAAACGATTAAAAGATAGTAAATACAATATATTTACGCTAAAAAAAAAATTTATTTTAGAAATTTCTTTATAATATAAAAGGCACTTCCGATATTTGCTTGATTTTTATTTCATTTGACATTTTCTGACGGGTTTACTAATCCAAACTGTTAAAAGAATACAAACGGAAAGTTAATAGAAAAAGCTATTTTGCATTTCCTATAACAAAAGTTTCAGAACATATTAATTGCAAAAATTATAGCACTTTGCGTGACTAGGATGAGCTCTAGATTATATTCTCCAACTTAAATGTAGGTCATCTTTCGGTCCTATAAATGGTAAAAAAAGATGCTTGTGTATTTATTTAGACTATTTTAAATAGATTGACGACCTTCAAAGCTTCTTTGCTAATTGATAGAAAAATGCGAAGCAAATTTTTTAATTATGTTCTTGTAGAAAATCAAACACAGTGTCAAGAAAATATATCACTAGATATTTGTCTAAAAAATCAATTATATAAATAAAAATATTTGCACTTTTTATCTACATAAAGGTATTATTTAAAACGAGAAATATAGTTTTGAATTTTTAAATTTAAATTCTTTTTTCAAAATTTTTGGTAATAAATTTAAGAACAAAATACACATAGACATGTAAATCTTTAATCTTTTTTATATATATTATAAAAATAGTGTAACAAAATGAACTTTCTACCTGTAATTGGCATTAAAAGGCATCAATTTTAGATATAATGAAAGGCGCAATGGTTTATGCTTCACACTTATATTACTATTTAGAAGACTTGCATAAATATATAAAAGGAGATGAATGGCTAAGTGCTTATGTATATTAGCGGATAATATTATTATGTATGCTTACAATTGGTCATAATTATTTTTTTTTAGGGGGAACAAAGCTAAACACAATACAAGCTCTAGCTAAGTCTTCCGGAAAAAAAAACATTAGACGCATTTATAGGCTAGCAAAATCTTTAGGAAAGAAGCAAATTGGTCATATTTGATAAATATTAACAAATAAAGGTATTTATAAAATAAGATAAACAATATCACGGAATTTTATTTCGTCACAAAAAAAAACATATAAAAGTCAATACAACAAATTAATTGCCACTATAAGAAATATCACTAAAATTATAAAAATTATTAGATTGTTTATTAACTCGTATTGATGGTTTTTTTCATGTATTAACCTACAGATTAGCAAAACATTTTTTAATCATAACTTAATGTTATTGTATTATGAAAACCGGTTTTATATTTAAAATATTTAATAAATAAATGTTCTAAAGTATAGCGGTTATAATTTATACATAGTAAAGATTTTCATTTCTAAGAGTGATTTTTTTTTAAATACTGTATGCATTTTATAATTCTTTTTTTATAATTTTATGATTTAAAGCATAAAATATGCATGATTGATAAGTTTTTTCTATATTAGATCTTATCGTTATATTGGGCTATTTTTTTTTATTTGTAAAAGAATTGATTTTTCTTATTTGTAATTTTAAAATATAAGGATCACTTCTAGAAATAGAGTGGGTATGAATAAGGGTTATAAGTAAATTTTAATTTTAAGCATATTTTCATTCTATTTTCATCGTTGCAACTTTTTTTGATTTTTCTACGTTTATTTTTATTTTTTAATACCAAAGTATCTATTACCTTTGAAACGACTGTTTTAATTTTATACACGTATATTTTATATGAATAAAGGTAAAAAATCGCGAATCTTAAACTTTTCTTTTTGATCTCCGATAATATTACATGTTTAAATTCAACCCTATTCGTTATTTAAGGTTTATAGACGTTATTATTAAAAGATATAAATATAATCAATTGTATAAAAATTTTTATGACCCATGTGATACAAGAAGAAACACACGAAGTACACAAAATAATTTTTATATATTTTTACTAAAAAATACACATGTTATATCAGGGTTGTTCTAATTAGCCACATTTATTTTAATTATATTTTAAAAACCATCAGAATATAGAAATACACTAAATAGTAGATTTACAAAACTCATACCCCTTCTTTTGCCATCCTTCAGCTTTATTTTCTGATGAAAATTTTTTTTGTGCTTTTATGTGCAAGAAACAAACATAATTGCAATAATCTATTTTCAGGGTTATTTTTTATAGCTATTATAAAAATGGTTGTACGAACCATAAATTTTTTTTCCACACCGGTTTCTAACAAACGATCCTATAAAAACCCCTTGAATTTCACTTAGGATCTGCTCATGAATATATTTCATATTTTTACATCGTTCTAGTTTACTAATTTTTAGTTTCTACCTTATTTTACTGCATATTTATGCCCAAATAAAATTTTATACTTTAAATGAAACTTAAATGAGCCAAGATTTTTATTGCGAAAATTATTTTACAAATTAATATGAAATTGAAATTTTAAGTTTTAATCGGTTAAAATAAATGCTCAACAGCATAAGTATTTTTATGCCATGGGCAAACATAATAAGTATTTGATAAAACAACAGAAAACTTTAATGATTCTATGGTTACAAATATGTATTATAAAAATATCCGAAAACCGAAAATTTCATAAAATAAACAATGGTGCGAAGATTTTCATGAATGTTTATCAGATTTTTTTATATTAAAATAATGTAAAAATTTACAAAAGATAGCATAATTGAAATTAATTTAAATAAACTATAATTTTTTTATGATTATAATAGTAAAGATAAATTGAAGCTGAGTCGTTTTCTATTTTGTATTTTTTATAAATCCTTTGATTCGCGTCAAATCGAACTAAAATATAAAAAAAAGTAGAAATAAACCTCTAGAAACAACGTGATTTATTAAATATCTTGTTTTTATGTAAATTTATCGAATTCTGGCGTAGACATTGTGCTGATAGAATAGGGAATCACAATTTTTTTTCGTGTAAAACAATATTATTTAAAAAAGGTATGTTTAAATTTGACATGGTAAATGCAAATTCGATTAGAAAATATTCCTTTATATATTATGAATTTAGATTATCACTTGTTTTTTTTGTATTACTTGAAGCCACTTTATTAATCATAAAGGTTTTTTCATAATATGATATTTTTATGTGATATTAATCATAGGCCGCAGTTTTGGTGATTTTCAGTTTAATTATGCGCCTTAAATATTAGAGAATGTCATAATTTCAAAAAAAAAGTAGAAGCATCCGATATAATATTAATTAATGATTAATTATTTTGTATTTTCGTAACCCCGCAGTTATGTAAAACATATAGCTTTAACAATTTGTGGGTGGAATCTATGAGACATCGACTTATAATAAAATGCATATCATCATAAAAAAATTCAATAAAATAGATACAAAAAGTTTGAATATAAAATAAACGATCACATTGCATAAGATGAGAATTTAAAGATAGTATTTCATGAATAAAATAATTAAAAAAAACATTATAATATTACATATTTTATGCAAAATGACAACCTCATACATAAATTACTTTGAACACCGGCATGAATATAAAATATACGTTGTCGTTATCGCGTCGCAATTTAAGAAAACACACAAGCTTAGAATTGCTTAATTATTTCGAATTATATAATTTTCAACAAATATTATTTTAAAAAAATCCTAGCTAATTTCACGATTAATCACAGAGAATACTCATCATTTTCATCAAGAAAAGTCAGATCAATTGGACTTCTTTTGTAATGATATATTTGTGATATAAAATACAATTCATTTTCTTCTGATTTTATAATTAGTTTCATTAATGACCGATTTCTCTCCTATTTTTTTCTTAAGTGTTTTGAACCATGAAAACCTGTAATTTAAAGAAATATGGATTATTAGATTCTGCGTTGAAAATTTGTCGACATTAATCTATAAATCAATCTTTGTATATAATTTTTCATATTTTTTTTGTCATATTCAGAATATCTATGTTAAGAAAACATGTCATTTTACATTTTAATCTTTCAACCAGTTACTTTCTTGTAATATATTACATCTTAAATTCTATTAATTATGAAAAAATTTTGTAGCTATCCTCCATCTCACTGCACGAATATTTTTCGAAATTGACACTAGACAGAAAAATAATGGTTCTTTCTAAATTAAAACACAATGCTCTTATTTTTATAACGATCCCAGGCTACTTTCTAATGTAGATGAAAAGCGCTTACAAACTTACTATTTTAGTCGATCGTTGAAGTTTTTCTGGCATACAACTTTTTATTTTCTTAAATTATAGTGGAATTTCAAACACGTATTTTGATCGGAAATCATCTTCTAAAATAATTTCTTGAATGGATAATTTTTATAAGCTGTATAATATCGTCCAAATTGCAGATTGCAAACTACTCATGATCTTTTGTTTTTGATTTAAACTTAAAAATATTGCTTTTTACTTATAAAATAACACTCTTATGAACATCTTTATGTTTCTTATATGAATAAGCTTCTTTAAAAAAATTATTTTTCCTGGTTTCTTTATTTACTTCTTTTCAATGATAAAGTTATCGTCTGAGTATATAGAAGAAAAATATTCTTGTTTTCTGAAATATATTATATAACAGAAACCATAAATTAAATAATGTCTTAAATATTCATAAAAAAAAATTGAACATGTATAAATATATTCCAAATACATAAGTGGTAAATTCTTTATTTTAAAATATTAAAATAATTTCGATCCATCTAATTCGTAGATGAAAACGCATAATATCTTAATTAGAACTTGGATAACATATTTTTATTGGTATTTTAAACGGGATACATGCCCAAATTCATGCAATGGCGAGCGCCGCAGGCTACGATTGACATCGAAGCGAATTTCATTATTTCTTTAAGTGCGCAATAAGATACCTATATCATGCACAAATGAAATTATAATGAATTAAAATATAAAGAATTTTCTATGTGATATATTTAGACCATAAAAAAATCAAATACATATAATGACCCTATATATATGTTTCCATAATAACTTAAAAATATAATAAAAAATGTTTGCCATATTTTAAACAAAGAAATCCGTAGAATTTCGAAATAAACAAACTTATTTTAAATAGTTAGTAAAATATCTAAAAACCTGTTTGCTATCGTTAATTTGTAAAAATACGTATTCATGTAATGTCCCTGAAGTTTCCTATTTCTATTTTCAGAAATAAAAATTTCCCTGATATTTAAATCTTATATTTTGCATATAATTCGTAATAAATATAAGATCTGCGCTGTATTTGAAATATAAGAAAGAAATATTATAGAAAATCTGCAATAATTTATTTTTTATTGATAAATAATCTATTATTACATGCTTTCGAGAGGCATAATTTTAAAATAAAATTAGAGCCGTGATTTAATATAATTTATTATTTCACCATATATGCTATCTTCGCTATTTATTATCAAATATTTGTTGAAATTCTTTACAAATACCTTATCGCACTAGTTTTATTTAAAGGTTATAATGCAGCTTTATCAAATATTAAGTTGTATTTGTAAAGCATTTTGCTCCATTTAAAGTTATATTTGATAAAACACTGCACATAAAAACTGTTCTTCTTTATATGTGATGAACACATTATTTAAAGGGTATTCCAACGCTCGATATAAAAATCAATGTTTTTCTGTTAATATATTTTTATTACATAATATTTTATTCAAAAAATCTCATTGTACCTGAGAAAAGTCATGTTATAGCCTGATGGTCTTTAAATTTTTTGGTTACATTTGAGGATGAAGTGGTTTAAGTTGTGATGGTATCTTATTAAAACAGCTCTTTCTTGAAATAATATAAAATATGAACTTCTTTTTAAATCTACATTTAAACTCTGAAATGTTTTATTTATTTCTAAAATATAGCTGCAATATTTTTAAATCTTTAAGAATATTCAAATGCAATATATATCGGTTTTCGCCTTAAAAAATCATTATATTTTATCTTTTGAGTAGGTTCAACACCAAGTCTTTGAATATTTTATAATTTCATTTGTGTATTTTATTTGCCTATACTGGTATAGTGGAAATACCTTTCCACGTGATCAATTAGTTCTTTTTTATGCTAAAAAAATTATCTATAAAATAAAATTAAACTTCATTCCTCGATTAGTTACAAAAATGTTATACATTTGTAATTAAAATCACGATAATCTCTGAGTTGTGTCTTCAGCCTTATAATACAATCTTAAAATCATTGATAACCATAAAAATTATATTTGTTTTTATAATCATAATAAAACTACTGCACAACGCATATGTGTACATATGATAATAAAATGATTAAAAAACACCACTTTTTAAAATATATTGTGTATTTCAATTAATCATAAATATTTTTCTCTGCTTAACATCTATCATTTGCGACTTTATCTACGAAAATATATTTTAGTGTATCCCTGGGGACAACATCTATGATTTTATGTTAAGGATACATTGGTACTTTTATGTACTCTAAAGCTTATATAAAACGTTTTGGATTTCGGCATCATTTTTAGAATAGTTCGTGTTAAAATTATTTAATTTAATAATTTTTATGGTAAAGGAAAAGAATCCGGTATATAATATATGAAATGCAAGATAAAAATATGAGAAAAAAACATATCTTGATAAATGTGATCAGTTAAATACCTGTCACCAAAAGATCTATTTCAATTTAATATTTTTTGAATATCCAATGTATCTAATGCCGATTTATGCTGATATCAGCATTTTATATTTTAATAAATATTACGTCAAATAACCATATGTGTATGTTTTCTTCAAAAATTTGGTGATATTTCAATACCTAAAAACATTGAATGAACCTTTATATTATCTTATGTGCGCTGAATTTGCCCCGTTTTGTCATTTTATTTTGCTTATATTGTAATTTTATTTTCTCACCATCGTTTAATACATTATATATAGTGCGATTAATCTTCATTTTACGTAATAACAAGATTATAATTTCGCAATTAATTTATTATTATTATTAATATATCCCTCCGTTTGTGAATTTCCAAGATATTAAATATTCAATGTTGGATAAAAAATTTTTTGGTTATTAATATAGGTTTCATATGTCTATATTATTAATTTTTAATTTTACTGCCAATATTTGAGTAGGCTAGAGATGTTCAGCGAACTCAATGCATATATTCAAACTCAAAGATTGAGAAAGACATATGAACTGATAATTATCGTGTGAAAAAAAATTATTGATGAGGATTTATCAGTGATAGTAAATGGCGATAATAAATTTTTCCCGTATATTTTATCACACAATTTTTTTGACAAAACATAGAAGTCAAATAAAAGATAAACATATAAATATTATACGAAATATTTTACAATTCAAATGGATACACTATAGTACTTTTCTAGATAAATTGCACTTTTTAAAAGTCTTACATGGAATAAATAGCAGATAAAATCTTCTAAATGCCATTTAAATTCTCGACATTTATATCCTTATTCACAAAATGTGGCAAGTTTTACCTTGAAAGATTTAAATTATAAAATCATTCTAATTTTCTTATACTCTATAGATTCACATGTTTTATTGATGGGTGTACCCCATATAGACGGTTAAAAAAATTGGTAAATGTAATAGTTCTATATTTTTATGTAGAGCTTTTAAATGTATATATATTTTTTATGGACTTTAAGAAGTTTTTTGGTATTTTATTATATTAATAATAAAATTCCAATCGAATTTACTTTATTTATTTATGTTTTACTTCTATTATTTTTATGGAAGTTTGCTCTATATTAATAGAAACTATTGTGTAACTGCTGCGTCTCTCTGTAGGACTCCCCAAACACTTCTCGTCACCCGTAATCACCGTGGATTAGGCCCTTGCTCATAGGCGGCAGTCATTATGTGGAGGGAATGAGATTCTGTCTACTGTTCATCGCTAAGGTATACAAGCTACAACCACACTTACCTATATCCTTGCTGAACGGTGTGGGTCTTTTTCATCCTAGAGGCACAGTTCAACGGCTTACACAGCAACCTCCTTTTTATCATGGCTTGTCAATTCTTTATCTTTTATCGTTCACTGGCCGCCCCCTTGGGTATTTTTCTTTAGAGTAAATTCGTTTCGGAAATTAGTGGGGTGGGTGGAAGTGGAACCTGCGACCCCTTACTCTGGGGTCCGACTTGTAAACCACGCAACCATACCACCTTTCATAGAATAATAAAACTTATTTATATTATTATATGGTTAATGCTTTTTTATAAATTCCCAATCAATATTTTTGCTTATGCCGGATTTATATAAATTTTATTTTTAATAATATTTTAAATATGTTTACAATCCACAGAGGGAAATGTGTTTTTTATATTTGATAATCTTAGCTTGGCTACTAATTTGTAAATTTTCATTTAGATCTTATTCGTATCATAGATATTTGATTTTAAAAAGTACGCAAGTCAATTTACACAAAAGAATCAAAGCACAAGATCATGGAAACTTTGTTTTAGAAATTATTTTTAATAAAATTTATAAAAGGGGATATCATGAGAGAATAAAATGCTAAAATGTTCATTTTAGTCATATAATATATTGTAGGAATTCAGTATTTTAATAAAAAAATATATTCTGTTATAGCCTAAGAATAATTGATTCGTATAAAATATTTTCTTACGAAGAATTTAGCTCATATGGAATGGCTGGTATATATACAACAAACAGTGTTCGATCAAACTATTGTAATAGAAAAATTTCGCACCCAAAGCACACTTTATTTTTGCTTCGAAACAACATTATGTAATTCACTCACCCAAATAAAACTAATAAAAGCTCCTTGGGTTTTTTAATGAAGTATTGCTTTCTTTTACGCTTTGTAATTTAAACTGTTATGTTTTTATTGTTGTTTATTATTATAATTCTAAGCTCTATATTATCTGCTAAGTATTCATATTTAAAATATAAACAAGTTATTAATCTAAAATATAATACATATAAATATTCTGGCAATATCGTGTATATAAAACCGAAAATTATCTTATATTATTTGTAAAATAGACTAATAGTCTTCTATTATCACATTATAAATGCATAATTACAAACAATTAATTTTCGTAAATACTTAAAGATTTGAATAGATGATCTAAAATGATTTATCTTTCTTTATTTAATTTACAATCTCTTTTTGATGATAATTTTCGTACTGGCCCTTAAAATTACTAATGAAATTAAATTTTTTATGGTACACCACAAATATTCTGTATAAAGGCAAATTTCTGATATTGAATTCGTAAAAATGTGCCCAAGGACTTGTAATATAAAAAAAAACATAAAAATATACTATATTATAAAAAAGGTACCTAAAAGATAAAAGATTTAATTGTTGTTAAAACAAGAAAATAAAGCATTGATATGTAACATGATGCTTTCATTCATGGCTTTTATAACTATAACTTTATATTATACTTAATTTCTTATTTATAAAACAAGAAATGTTGGGGCATTAAGTATAAAGAATAGTAATTATAGTCGGATTTAAAATAGAGTTGGTGACTCTGAAAAAGTAAATATAACCGTTGCATGAAATAATATTTAAGTATATACGCAATAAGCTTATACTTCTTGTTGGAAGGTATGAAAAATTGGACAAAGCCGATTTAACCTTTTTTTTGAGAAAGGCTTTTCTATAGTGAAACTTAAAAATAGATGATATATGTTTTAATATTTTATGAAATTAAACAGATTTGTTTATTTAATGTTGTTTGAGAAAGATTTCCTTTGAATTATAATCATGTATTTCTTTAAATATTGTGGCGGTAGAAAAATAAATGTGACTTCATCGTATTTTGCATTTTAAAGAGATTCTCGTTAAATTAAAATATTCAAAATTTTGATCAGGTTTATTATTGTAATTTAATGTTTTATTTTCCCCAATATTTCATGGAAAATATAGATTTGTTATTATTTGGTGTAAGGATATACCGGAGCTCCATTATTTCAGTCATAATGCCTAAATCCATTCTCAAATATAAGCAACTTTTAGTGCATTTATATAAATATTTTTTTTAGAATGCTTGTTTCTAAGATGCATCGTGTAAGTAAAAACATTTTTTTTAATTTTTAGTGCATGAAGAGCCTTCTGAATTTTATTTATTGTGAAAATATAATTTCTTGTCATTCGCTACTATATATATTTTTTTAATTTAGCTGGTATATGCATCAAGATATACTTTTTTATTGTCTAAATCCTCAGAATACATATAATAAATAGGTTTATTTGGAAAAAATTATAAGACATCAATTTTTGTTATGTAGGGTTCGTTGATAGAATCTGTAAATCTTTCAATAATTTCATAACATATATTGCAAATTTTTGTGTAGCAATAAAAATTAACCTGAATTGTGTTGATTTCCACTTCATTATTCAATTCAAATAACAATCCAGTTATTTTTTCCTCGAGTAGTTTTATGTTAGCCAAGAGTGTATCATAATTTTGTCTCAAATAAAATTTATCTAATTCAAAACTTTCCATGAATTCGTATTTAACATGAAAGCGAAGTTCTTCACAAAATAATATCATATTTTTATTCTTCTCGATATTATTTTTATTTGATTGATTTGTTTCGCATAGATCTTTATATTTTAATTCGATGAAATCGCAGATGTATAATACTATTTGGGTATAATTTTTTGTGGCTAATATGCGTTTATTGAAACCCTGGCCATCATGGTTTGAATCCGTTAATAAATTGAAAAAATACGGATTACCGGTATTTAAAGGGCCAGTGTTTATTTTGGCATGTTTTTCAGCCTCGATGTTTTTCAGATAGGCCATATATTTTCTAGTTTCACTTATGGAGAATGGTTTTGTTGTATCTTTAACATGTGTGCTAAAACTGTAAGTCAATAAATGTAAATAAAAGGAAAACATAAAAGTCATTTATTATTATTATTTAAAGCTATAAATAAATATTTTGAATGTTTTTAGATTCCGCATTTAGAAATTCTTAATAATAATATAATTAAACTCAAAACGGCAAATTTCTATCGCTTGATAAAGAAAATTAAGCAAAAGTCCTTTTCAATTGATTCAAAATAAGTATGCCAATTTTTTTGTTTTATTAACAAGAAAAGAATATATAATTAAAGACTTGTAGCAATGCGATAACGCTCAATCTGGATGGATTTTAGAAAAAAAAAACTATTAATTTTATTCGTAAATGTGAAAATAAATAAATAATATCAAAGTATTTTTTGAAAAGATATAGACATTTTAGTCAAAGAAAATTAATTTATAAATTAATTATCAACTTTCAAAAAAAAATCACGTAAATCCATGTGAATTTTTTACAAAAAAAAACTCATGAAATCCACATTAATTTCCCAAAAAATTACCATTAATCTAATCCACATTTCCTTAAGGATTACAAATCAAAAGAAACTGGAAAATAATCATGGCCTAAGAAATAATAAGAATAATTATTTATATTGATAGCATAATCATATTTTTTTTATACGTTATAGAAGCAGGAAAATAGTTTTCTATGTGTAAAGTATGCGAATTCTGAAATTCCGTGGTTTAATTTAACAATTTGAGCCATGATTTTTTAATATTTTTGACAGACATATGTGTTATTGAGATTTCATTTAAAATTATTAAGACAAAACTATTGGTAGATTATTCTATTGATCCAAAAAGATACAATGTCATTTTTTCCAAAATAAGAATACAATAATTTTATTTGTTGTTCTAAATGTTATTCTTCCTTACGACTAGACGATTATTTAGTGTTTTCAACAAAGTGATTTTACCAGAATACAAATATTATTTTTAATTGTTAAAATAAATATTGAATAAAATCAAGGCCTTTTGATTTTGTTCAATATTTTAGCTAAAATTTTAAATTTCAAATCTGGCCTGTTTTAAATGTGATTAGTTGAATGAATGATCTATGCAATATAGAGCATTTTATTCGTTTTATTTCATTCTACACATTATTGATCTATCTTAATATCGCGTAAATTTTATTGCATTAGATTTAATAATAAGACTCTATAAGTCAAGATAGATTAATTTATGTATATTCTTGTCAAAATTAAATTAATTCTTTATTTATTTTCGCCCGTGTTCCAAATATGGTGGTCTTTAAAAAAAAATTTACACAAAATAAAATTTCGGCATCTGATTAACATAAGAAAGACAAAATTATGACGGATTTTGAAATACGTACGAAATAAATAATATACATTTAAAATCTATCAACTTGTCCTGAATTTATTTAGAATGATGACTATATAAGATTAATGATCTAGCAAATGAATGGCTTTGATTGACTAGCTATCTAATAATAAGATTCAATCTGTGATAATAAATAGAAATTCCGATAATTTAATCTTAAAATTAAATGTGTAGACAAATTTCTTTTTAATTAAATTAGATAGTTCTTTGTAAGTTTTTATTTATCCTCTTTATCATAGTCAATATTCATAAATCTTGATCAAAAAATAAACCCATGAATATATTTAATCATTCATCATCAAAATTTAAAAACATTAAGTTATGGTTTATAAAGAATTATTATGGAATACTTAATCTATAGTATTATTTTTTATTTATGGGTTAAGTTTCTTTTTATCAGCTCCATCTATTGAGACGTAGTCAGACCATTGGGAATATTGTATAACTCCTTGATGCATCCTTTGACACGTTCCCCTGATCTATCTTCATCAACTGCTCTTCTTCTCTCAAATAAGATTAGTTAAAGTGTCTTGCGAACTTAATATATATAGCAAGTAATTTGCATTTTTAGACCGATAAAATAAATAGAAACAGCTTATTTGAGTGAAGAAAGGCTGGTACATTTTTTGAAAATTAACTATTAAAGCCATCAAAAATACTCCAAAAGCTTTTCATTTCTTTGGAAAAATACACAAAATATATTTTTTTAATTATAGTTATGCATATTTCTTAACTATTTTAGAAAAATTATATTAAATTTTTAATCATGAAAATTTCACATGCAAGGCCTATTCTTAAAAAATTAGATATCACCCAATGCATATAATTATATTATCCAAGGCGAGTTCAAATGAACCACATTTGACTTCAGATTTATATCAGATGCCTTCATGGTAAATCGACCATAAGTAAATATTTAATACTTATTAAATAGAGGTGATGGTTGAGTGATGTAAAAATTAAACATAGAATCTTCAATTTATATTTTGTATTCGTTCATATCCTCCACACGCAAATGAAATTTTCAAATTACTAAACAGGTACTTGATACTGTCTAGCTACAAGGGATACAGTAAATACAGTAGGACAATCATATTAAAGAAATTTTCCGGCTTTATTCTTACACTTGATTGTGGCGCTGTAAAAATAAAACATTTCTGAATTCAAGTGTAGGTATTAAAGCCATTATTGCTGGGTAGAATGCTTCCATTGGTTGTGATCGAATTAAAGTGGTCAGGCTAATCACATAATATTTTTTCAAAGATTTTGAAATATACAATCTTTGCCAATTTTGGATTAATGGATGAATAATCAAGAAATTTATACAGTTATACGTTAAAAAAATAAACCTATGAATTCTTTATCGAAAGTACAACCAAATATAAATTCTTTGAGTTTCCAGCAAAAAAAAATATTTTCTTAAAATTCAAATATCGATTTAATACAAATCGCTATAAAATTTGATTTTTGGGGATACTAAAGGTTTTGTGCTTATGACCCAGAAAAACCGAAAGAAATGAAAAATTAAAAGCTTTTTAAAAAATATTTTGCCTTCATTTTTACTGATTTTCGGTTATTTTTTTTTTATTCATCAATTTTTTCATTTTAAATAGTTTGACAAAATTTGTTTTATTTTTATACTAATGTCTAAATTTACTGTTAACACAGTTCAATTGCCAGTCTTCTTATATATACTAATGTAAACGATTATAGAATTTACTTCTGGTTTATTTTTAAATATAGCTGTTCTAAAATATATAAAATACCAGGAACCAAAATATCAATATACTATTTATAATACTTATTTTATAAAAATACTTACCAAAACCTTTTTATTGGATGCTTGCTTTTTATTAAATGAAATGTAACTTCAAAAATTGAAAATTCAATAGCCATGCTTACCTTGTATGTCGAAAGGTTTACAAAACGTATATGAAGGACGTAATGGATTTTTACTTGCTCATGCATATATTTTTATGTTGTCACGAATGCACAACACAGATTATTTTGGATTTTTTATTCTTTTGGGTTTTTTTATGATTTAGATAGATTAACTACGATAAATAAAAATTTTTAGTGTTTAATTTTTATTCAATATTAATTTTTTTTTGCTTCCTGGCAAGAATAAGGAAAAATATATGTTTTAATTACATTTAATATGATGGTCTTAAGCATATTTGCAAAAGTAATAGTTTATCATATATGATTGTTATTCTAGTTTCCACACATATTACGAAACCCCCGGGTCACACTTCATTATATAATCGCCATTTTTATACGTTATGTACCAGATTAAATATTCTAAGGATGTAAGGAAAAATAATCTATTTTAAAACTTTTATTTGTTGTGAAAGCATCTTTTTTATATGAAAAAATCAGTTATAAATGGAGTATGAGATCATGAATTTTTTTAAGAGAACAGAAAAAATAAATAAAATATTCTATAGATGTAAGCAAGTTTTTGCATTCAAACCTTGAATAATATTATAAATATTTTGTTAAATACCTTTTTTAATTGCAATGTTAAAATTAGCCGTCAATTAAAAAAAAACAAATCTTTCTTATTTTTAAGAAATTAAATTTTTTATATATATAGCCAAAGATCATTTCTGAACAATTAATTATGTTTCTTTTAGTTATCTAATTTATAAGATTCATATCGTGTATGTTGAAGTATCAAAAATAGAAATTGAACATAGAGAGCATATTTTTGAGAGGCTTATGTGATCGGTTAGTTTTCTTATGTTTTAGATGCTGATATCTATGTTAAGATTTCTTAGAAAAAAGACATATGAATATAATTTTATGGTATTATTATAAGTCATGTTTCTTTTAGGATTGGAATTTTCTATGAGATTTGGAATTTAAAATTTAGAGAGCCAACGATTATTTGTGATTTGAATTGAAAATTCGAAAAAATATAGATGATTTTATTAAAATGTTAATCAAGCAAGGGATATATCTTGAAAAACAGACGCATTTTTTTTGTTTCCATCCAGAATGAAAATTTTGTGTTATTTTTATGCAGCACCAAAACGTGTTTATGATAATAGTTTTCACTGCAAATTGCATTGTTTTATTTTTAAAGTGAAAATAAATATAGACAAAGATATCAAATAAAAATATCACTAATTTTAGATTTTTTTTATTTAAGATGCTTCTATTTAACAGTGTAGTATTTATAGCCTTTATTGTTTAATTTGATAAAATTTTTCGCCATGAAGTGCATTGTTTTATTTTTAAAGTTAAAATGAATCTAGACAAAGATGTAAAATATAAAAATCGCAACATTTCTATTTTTGTGAATTTAAGATACTTCTATTTAACTGTGTAGTATTAATGACTTTTATTATTCTATTGATCAGATAAAATGATGCTATAATATTATTTTATTAATGGAAGATCTAAGAGCCTTTAGTACGCTTTTATATTTATAATTGCAGCTCTATTATTGAATTTATACAAATTCTATTGGATTATAGCATAAATTATACTTTTTTGATTTAATTTGGAAGCATATTCAATGCAATTTTAGAATATAATCAAGTATCTAACTGTTAATATCTTTTACTTCGTTCAACTGACAAAATCACGTGTAAACAGACATAGATATGATTCTATCTATCTATTTATTCAACACAACTAATTTTACGTGTTAGTCAAGATCTTTTATAATTTTATGGGCGATGGAATACAATAAAAATCGCAAACCGGCATTTATTTTATCGTTGTGCAAATGAATTACAGGTGAAATTATGTATTTGTATTATAAGAAAATTAGTAATGTATATTTTATTTTTGTTTTTTAAGTACGGATCAATACTTTCTTGCCTCTTAATGTTCTCATTTACTGTTTATTGTTTTTATTGCTACACTTATAAATTCCCAGTCTCTAAAAAAACATATTTTCGATCAATATCATATTGAATGTAAATATTTTCTCATAATATAAAATAATCTGATTCGGCGTGGCTATTGTATTCAAGATTTCTTTAAAATATAATGATTTGTATTATACGTGATACTTGGATTCACCTTTAATATTGTTCTGTATATATTTTTAATATAATTTTGCAAAGATAATCTACTGAGGAATATAGAATGAGTTTTTCATGTAAAATCCTGTATATAACCTTTAAAAATTTTATACTTAAATATTAAAATATATCATACAACTAAAAGAGATTTCTATAATTTTGGCTGAAAATAGTTAGATTGAGGCGACATAATTTGGTTTATAGATGATGGTGAAAAACACAATTCTATCTGTTTTTATATGTTTGATATATTTTGTTACTGGCGCATTTTTTTTATAACCTATTACTTGTTATGCGGCTAACCCTATTCGTTTAGGAAAAAAATATGCCTTGCTCAACAAAAGTATTTAATAATTATATTTGGGAAATTTATATTTTACATTATGAGTTAAAGCACTATTAATTTTAGGAAATCGATTTTAAGAATACCATTGATATTTATATTTAATTGATCACAGAGCTTTTCAACTTTTCTGTAAAATATCTATTTAGCGATTTTATATAATTGATTTAAGATATGTAATTCATGATTTCTAAAGAAGTTATTTTATTTTTTAAAGGTTTTATCAATATTTATTAATTTTTTCTACCTTTAATAGATATATAGAGAAATATTAAATTCAAGACCTGGAAAACGGTTATTTATTTTAATAAGTTGCCTCTTTTAATAGCTTAAAAGAAAATATAATTCGTTATAATTTAGAGATACTGGGAATTTATAATGCTTCTTATATCTTTTTAGTTACCCCACTGTCTGATATTTTCAATAATTATCTATAAATTTGCTTTAATCTATTTATATTGTTCAATCAAAACTTTATATTTTCCACACAGCATATTTGCTTAATACTTCTTTCTGCCCTATTAACTTACCAATTTTCCGTAATACAACTTCTTCTTTAAGGGTTTATCATTCAAGTGTTTTTTTTCAATCCTATAGTTTTTGTGCATGCCTCTGTTGACATTCCTAAATCCTTAAAGTACAATTTATGCCGTTTTTAGAGCTTACCTATCAATATTATTTAAGTAGAATTATTTTAGTTATAATGTGTGATATTAGATATATATATGCCTCCTTATATTTTTTAAGTTTGCCTACCTTCTAATATTTTATATAATAATGTTTAATTATAATCTACAATATTCCCAACACGCTGAACACGTCTAAATAGATAAAATCGATAAAAAGAAAATTAACCCATAAATAAATAAAATCTTATTATAATCTATAGAGCTTATTACATTTTTAGAGTTGCCTAATTTTAATAATAATGTTTGTTATAATTTTATATTATTCAAATTTATGGATATGTTATATTTTTTGGAGCCAACCTATCATTTTATATTTGTAATAGCAATCACTTTAGTTATAATTTTGAGATATTACGAATATATATGCCTCCTTATATTTTTTAAGTTTGTCTACATTCTAATATTTTATGTAATAATGTTTAATTATAATCTATAGATCTTATTACATTTTTAGAGTTGCCTAATTTTAATAATAATGTTTGCTATAATTTTATATTATTCAAATTTATGGATATGTTATATTTTTTGGAGCCAACCTATCATTTTATATTTTTAATAGCAATCACTTTGGTCATAATTTAAGATTATTCAAATTTATAGGGCTCCTTGTATTTTTGGAGTTGTCTACCATTTCATATTTTTAATAATCATGATTTGAAGCCCATAAAAAGAAAATGAAGAAGTTACAAGACAAGCCATCTAAGCTTCAACTTGTGCAAAGAAGAGAGGCAAAGAAATTTCTCGACACTTCACTAAAGTTATTTGCAATAAGCCCAGTCTATGTTTTGATTATAAACGTAGCATTTATCTGTACTGTCTTTATCCTTCATATCTACCGTAAATTCTTTGGAAGTGAATCTATTATGATGGTGGCTACAAGTATCTTTGTTCTATTTGCAACTGTAATATATGCTCTTAGAGTTAATAGAGAAAAAGAAATCGATTCGAATAAATCTAAAGAAGAATAAAATAAAAGTAATGTTCGAATTTATTATTGTTTATCATATCATCACAAAATATTTAATTTAAAATATAAAAGATTTATTTTTTAACATCCTTTTAAGTTTTTTCGTCGTCTAATTCAGTATATAATTAATGTTTGTATCTTATATTTATACCATTAAAACACTAGAATCATTAATATTTCCGTAGAAGATGTATTAAGGAAGACTTTAAGGATAATAAGCTTGAAAATAGTATACAACAAATCTGTAATATAGAGCAAGCTAAAGTTTTGCGAAAGCAAAAATGAAATGTTAAAAGAAAAATTAGCACTTAAATAAATAAAAATCATATATTCAAAATAAATAAAATATAGTTCTACAATTTTGTTTATTTTTTACCATTCAAAGCATTTTTATCTTCATAGTTTAAATGAAAATACCGTTTTTATTATGTATTTTGTTTTTGAAATTGAAGAATATTTTTTTTGTCATTTTTACTGTTCAAAGCATTTTCATGTTTATAGTTTAAAATAAAAGCAATGTCCTTATTATGTATTTAGATTTTGTTTATACATTACATTAACACAAAAAATAAATTTGAATTTAAAATGCATAAGCTTTGTTTCATTTATCATCTTGTATTTTGGGTTATACATGCGAAATCCTTGATTTACACTAAATATAAAGTTGATGTTCGAATTTATATAAATTGTTCCAATTTGACCATTTAAATAATATAGAATTAGATTATAAATATAAATACCAGAATTTTATTTTTTTCTAATCGTGTATATTCGAATATCACAATCAATGCCAAAATTAAATATAAAATAAAAAACGAATGTCACATTTTTTTATACAAATCAAATTATTTAAAGTGCTTTCTGATTCTATTTCAATTATAAATTCGATATTTTGATACACATTATAATCATTTTAATTATTATATTAACAAACTTCTGTTTAAAATAAAACATTCATGGTTTACTATGAATGTTTTTATTCAATTATATGCATATAAGAGCATAACCTTGGAAATAATGTATTATATTCGAAAAATATACATTTATCTTAAGGCATAAAAACAATCATAAATTTGTAAAAGGGTGTATCGAAAATTTCCATTACGAATAATATTTTAGTTTTAATTTAACATATTTGGATTTGTGTTGAAAGAGAAACGGGTTTTTTAAAATAAATGGATATATTATAGTCGTATATAACATATAATTATAGCACCCTAGAAGGATATTATGTGCCAATCAAATAAACAATACCAAAACGACAATTATATTTTTGAAATAAATGGTGGATATTTTTGTTATTTCAAGTCGTATGCAGCCCTCGATAATTTTTTACAACGCCGCTTCTTTTTAAGGGTTACAATCTTAATTTCAATATTAACTAAAAAGAGGTAAAACATTTCTCAATATTTTTTTTTGAGGAATATGTATTTGTTTTAACAGTATTGTACTAAATAATCTAGGATATAGGTATTTTAAATGTTCATTTTTATAACATTTTCATCAAAAACAAGCAATACTATATATAAAATATCTGTAAATAATCCAGTCTAATAATATAATTGTGAAATAAAATATAATATTTAGGGTCTTTCGATCTGAGCTATGTTTTAAATGGTAAGGAAACGAAGAAGACAGCCAATCTCAATAAAAAATCGTCTTACTATGATCTTAAAATATTAAAATAACAACTGGAATGAATATTTTAGAGTTAAATGAATACTTATAAACAGATTGAATCATACTTATCTACTGGATAATTGTAATAAAATAAATTTTCTTTTGAAAATAGTATTTGTTTGCGCTTTAGATATAATTGGTATTTATTTATAAATAATAAATAGCAAGGTATTTATATAACTTATATTTTAGTTTATTATTGGCGCATATCAAGCTCTAAGTGATAAGCCTTAAACCCATTAGAAATTATGAATTACCACTATTATATCCCAAAAACCCCAAAACCATATTTAATGATTATACATTTGACTATTGGTTTTCAATAACATTGAAGACTTATATTATTATTTACTTTCTAGATGTGCTCTATAGCTTTATTATTTAGAACATACTAATAAAATAATATTGAATAAACAACAAAATTCTTTAGATAAATCATATGTTTGCTTTAAGTTTAGTAAAAACCTAACTAACAAGTATGCAAACCCCAAGATTCCAATTAAGAAAACCAAATTTTTATATATTAATTTATGACATTATTGTTTTTTTATCTGAATAAAACTCTCGTCTTTGTTAAAAGAATTAATGTGCTCATATAAATGGGTCAAACCTAGAACAAGATTTTTCAACCGTTTTATTTTCATTTAGATGTATTCAATAGAATTCCTAAATCTATAATTTATATATATGTTCTTTTTTATGCCTGTGATGCGTCATCTGAAAGATTAATCAATTTAATTAGAATTTATCAACCAAAATAAATAATCTTAAAATCTAAAATTAATTAATGGTATTTTTTGCATACATTTAAAAATTCCTAATCTGTGTTTCCACCACCATTATTTTTGCACCTAGTAAAAATGCAATTTCTGGGATTTTAATACCATACCGGTAATTTGACACAAAAAATATGATAAGTTGGTGTTTAAAAGCTCAAAATACAATAAAAATTTTATTTATTGTTTATAAAAAAAAAACATGCTTTTTTGTTTATTTTATCCATATACTTCATTCAACCATATAATTTACAACATTACATATGATATAGATAATAAATTTCACTATAATATTATAACTTATTTTTGTGGATTGGTCTGTTCCCTTCATCTTCAACTCTTTTTCTATTTTTATCATGTAAGTGTGATCTAGGTTTTATATTTATACAGGCATTAAAAAGCTTAAAAATATAAATATGCATGTTTTTTTGGTTTATTTGCCCAGAATTTTGTTTTGTTTTTGCATGCGCGTATAATGTTTTTTATGTCATTTTTTAGTTTATTCATGTTGTCGATAAAAACTAAAAGGGTTTCCTCTTTAATTTTATTAAAAACCAAATGGGTGACTTTCTATCAATAATTTTAAATAAATAAATCAATAATACATAAAATTTACACAATAAAAATATTTTTAAATTAAAAGTGGTAAGCATATTCAGTGTAAGTAAAAAACAAAAAAATATAATGCTTGAACTTATAATAACTCTATAAATTATTTTATCCTCACAATATTTTGCTAATAATTAGTGAGTAAAGATTGAATAGTTTGATGATAAAATGAATATAAAACATATTAATATAATCTAATAAAAGAAAAAAAACCTTTCAAATGGTAAAAAACGCATTTTTCGACTCTAATAATCTACTTTATCTAGTATTGAATAAATTTTATGAAGCTTCTACTTGAAAATTGACGATACCATAAATTTATTATGGTAAAATACAAGAAATCAAAAATATATAAATTTGCGCATCGCCGATCCCTTAAAGACGGATATATGCAAATTTTCTGCCTTAAATATTTGATAAATCATCAAGTTTTTATTATCTTCATAGAATGACATTATTAAATCACTTTACTGGTGATTACTGCCTCTTAGCAGCGGGAGTTAAAAAAACCTCTAACAGACTCTTGGTAAAAATTAAATTCTGCTAAAAAATGTCTTGGTTGTAGATTTTAATTACTTAGATAGCCCATGTGTAAATAATCAAAGCTACTATATGCATGTAAGAATGTTTCACAAAATCATTGACCCGACTAAGGCTGCCTTTTTATAAACTTATATATTGCATTGATATTTTTGAAAAAATATAAATATTAGTTTTCTCGTAAATTTTTTTGTATTTAATCAAAAAAAAATCCGAAAATTGTGTTTTATTACTCAGTATAAATTTTCAATCAAGGAAAAAATACAATACACCTGATTTATATTTTTATTTTCCTTGCAGTTCAACATTTTAAAATATTTTGATATATTTCTTTTTTTCGGTAGTGTAACTTCAACTTCATGATACTTTTGAATTAATTTTTGACCTAAAATCATCGATTATTATAGTATTATCTTTGAAATGGTATTTAAACACTTACTGCGTCTTTTATATAGAACCTTTTTTGTTTTTTTTACTGATTATAGTCTTATATAATCTAAAACTTAATGATTTCGAAAAAGACCCTTATATTAGCAATAAAAACAATTATAAATACTAACTACATATATAATATCTTCTTATAATTTAATTTTGTGCTAGAGCTTCTGATAATTTGCATCCAGTATTATAACTGACACCAATTTACATTAGTGCTTGTTTTTATGCCAATTTAGATTAAGTGCCTTTGTATATACTAATTTACATTGGTATGGGGCTTTAAAAACCATGTTTAATATTTGTTCTAAATATGCATTGAGCATTTATGTGACACTAAAAATCAGTTAAAAGATTATTTCCCAGCAATTGAATTTTATTTATGCCTTTAAAACACAATTTTAAACTAATATTATAAAATATCTCTTTTTGAACTATATTTTGATCTAATCACGGTTTATTATATTCCTATTGATTTATTTTTCGTATTTCACTTATTGAATATTTGAAATTACGGTTTTAAAATAAATTTCACCTCGCTTTCATATTAATTTATTTTTGTAAATGTTATATTGGTTTAAAATGCTAAAAAACCTTACTTATTGTACAGTCATTATTTTTCTATTCTTTTCTTTGATCATAATTCTTATACTATAGATCTTAAATTTATTATTCTCACTATGTAATAGTTGATTTAGGATAAATTTAGGTATTTTTATTATCCTTATTTTCCACCCATAACTAAATATAATTTGAATTGGAGATATTAATTACAAATATCATCCAAAGGAATCAGTTTTAATTACCTTTTTATAATATCCTTTAATTTAACACAGATAAAAAACAAGAAAAAATATTAAAATATATAATTTAAAGTTTAGAAGATAATTTAACAGCATCATCTAGTGAGCCATTAAATATACTGTATTTGCGAAATAATCTCTTTTAATAGATTTTGATACTGGTTAGCATCGAATCGATCATATGAAATATAAAGTTCAAACCCTGCAGTGGTTTTTATTTTTAAAACAATAATTTTTTAAAAAGGATTACAATTATTATATATTAAAAACAAAGTTTACATTTTTTAATTTATATGCTAAGTTTCTTCTTTTTACAAATTCAATCTACTGAGATGTAGGCAACCCATTAGGAATATCGCACAACTCCTTAATGCATCTTTTGACACCAACCTGATACATATTGGTCAACTTCTCTTCTTCTTTAAGATTATATGTTTATAAGTGTCTCGCGGAGTGGGAGAGCTTGCATGTATGCTTCTACTTCGTCCGAGATTTTTAACTTCTTAACATATTTTTTATAGAATTTTACAACCACACCTTCCCAGTTCACAACATATGGCAAGATTTTTGCTTTAAATTCGTATATAAACCAATTTGATTCGCCAATATGTTATACTTCTCTTATTTCTCATTCTCAACTTCAGTTAAATTGTAAAGGCTAGTTATACCTATTTCTATAAACATAATAATATTTTCTTTTTTATCGTAGCAGGTTTAATTTGGTATATTTTTTTTACTAGCATATTCATTGTAATTAAGGTATCTATCACAATTTTCGCATGTTTATTTTCCCTGATCTCTTATACTGAGGTGGTTCTGATTTTTTTTTCTTGAAGTTGTAGCGTCTTTAAAAGAGAAAATGATATGAACTTACGATTTTATTGTGCCTTCACGTGTAATAATGTCCTATAATTCGCTTGAATCTCGTTTTCAGATGTTCGATTGTTTTCATGGCTTCGTCGCAATGTGGAAACTTTATCATCTTACCGCAGAACTCATTTTTGTCTGGGATAAAACAGAATTTACCTTCATCGATTGGTTTTTTAAAATTCGTCGTTTAGCCACCTTGAAGGTCTAACGGCATTAACAACTTCATGATTCTTTGCTTCGAAAGGTTTTTGGCGCAATGATTTTTCTTTTATTTTTCAAAGAAAAAGAGGTATATATAATATTTAAACAAAATTTTGTTGGATATTTATGAAGTAAATAGTGAAATTCGATATAAAGGCGATTAACGTTCTGAAAAATTGAAAGTTTCCGAGAAAACCCAAAAAACAATCAATACATTGTAAATAACAATATAAAACACAAAAACAGTTTCTACTCATAAATGAATGATTAATTTAAAATTGTTAAAAATATAAAAGAAGCAACATGGTAGTATTTCTAGACGAGGGTAAACTTGGCCTTACGCTTGATAGATGAAATAAAAATTTGTAAACCTCGATTTAATTCAAATTATTAAACAACCTTTGTGTTTTTTATATGGAAGCTAGAGTTCATACTAATATCATAATCCTAATATGATATTATCAATATAAATAAATAAAAAGACTTTTTTTATTATCTTGCAATATAAAACTACAAAATTTGGATTTTTATACAAAAACATATGGCAAAATAAAATTCACATTCTTAAAGTTTTTTCAAAAATAAATATAATTGAAGAAGAATACTTATCATAATAAGAATTTGTTTTTAAAATTTTCCCAAATACACTAGGTAAATATAAATTTTCACAGAGATGTCAAACTATTGATCTAATAGAGTAAACCGTATTTTTTTCACTAAAATGTTAAAATGACATAAAATTTCTAATATAATAAAATTAATAAATACATGCCAAATTAGTTAATAAAGCAACAACCGAATATTTTCAAAATAGTTTGAAATATTATTCAAGCGAATTTATTTGAATGATATTTCATATTTTTTTTTAAAGAAATTAAAAATCATAACTTAGTTTTAGGCTTTATTCTATCTGAAACGAAATATAATGTGGGTCAATCCTCTTGAGACTATACTAAAATATTCAATCGACATCTTTATAAAATCGAATAAATTATATTTTATTCTGCATCTACTTTCATATCATAGAAGAAAATAATAAGAATTAGATGCGTTTTATATCTCAAAATCATCGATTTTAATTGATTTTATACTCAATAAACCACGCTTCCAATTTTTTCCTCGTTTCCTTAAATAAAATAAATTACATGGCAATATCTAAATCAAAAAATTATTGTTTATTCGCAAGGTGTTAATATATTTATATAAAATTTATAATATAATTTGAATATTTGACACATTAGATCTTGATATTTACATCCAATCATAATTTTTGACCATAATATCTTGGTTTTTTTTATTTGGTTTGCCATAGACATTATTGATATGATAATATGGTTGCATAAAAACAAAGTTATTCAAATGTGAAATTTTGCTCAAGGAACAGATAGCTTAATTGTTCTGAAATAAATATTATTTATATAAAAATAAGATTAAAAAAATATCACTGAACTTTGAAAAATATAAATAGAGTTAGAAAAAGCTTTTAATGTTTTGTGCATATTTTGTTTTTTTATTTAAATTTGAGTAACTTAAAACACAAAGTTGACTTAAATACTGGAAATCAAGGTTTAAGTAAAAAATCACATGTAATGGTGTTAAGAATTCATAACTTAGAAATAAGAGTTATAAAGAATTGACATTGATATTAGTAAATATGTGAAGGCCAGACGATTTAAGAAAAAATTTGTGATGTGCTGTTCTACGACCCGTTTGTTTATCTATTTATGAATCAAATGGAGAATAAAACTCAAGAATTGCTAGATGTAATTAGTTCTAGAGAAAAATACCCGTTTTGGGATGGTTTTTTACCAGAATATTTGTAAAATATTTATAAAAAATATTTTTTATATTTGTTGAGACATACTACCATTGATAAAAGCATATACGAAAGTTTAAGGGAAACATTGAGAATAAAAAATTCTTTCGTATGTGCTAAATCTGCTAATGAATTTTATCATATGCATATGATAAGGGATGCAAAGCTTATAAATTTTTTTATATTCTGAGAAATGCGTTTCTTAAATATGGTGTACACCGAAAAACTTGAAAAGAAAACATTATTTATATATTATTTACCGATGATTGATTTTTTTCAGGGTTAATAAAAATCACTATATAAGATCTTATAAAGCGAGAACTTTCTTTGACTTTCATAGAAATTAATATATGTGATAGAAATATATTCTATAAATTTAAAGTTTTTTTAAATATCAGAATTTTTATACGATTATGAGAAAGGTTTTTTCAATAATATTGTTTGTTCTTCGATTAAATCAAAAATTCGAACAGTTAAACCAAATTAAAACTCGTTTTTTTATTTAAACTGGTATATCCCAAAGTTTAGTTTTGGGAAAAAATTGTGATAAAACATTTCTATATTGGGGAAAGTGATGAATATATCGAGTAAACTTCAAATTAATAATATAAAACAAAGTATTTAGGGGTTTTGTAAGGCTTTACATTAGAAGAAATTATAAAAATGATTCATGAAATAGATATTTTTCATATAAATTTTATTGAGGAATATCGCAAATCATTTATATCATCGATATTATTCCCTGTATTCAAATTGAATATGCTCTACGTATACACGTGTTGTTTCGATCATCATATAAGACCCATGAATTCTTTATTGACGAAAATGTTTAACAAATGATTCTAGCATGTCATTTAAAGATAAGAAATGAAAATTTAGGTGCTCAAAAAGTTACGATAAATAAAAGAAAAAACAGAGTTTCATTTATGGTATCAATGATAAACTTAATAAAGTTATAAATTCATATGTAAACGCACATAGGTCATTTATTTATTAAAGTTTAAAATATCCCCAATATTTTTATACCAAGTTTGGTTTTAGTCTACTATTATATATAAATTTATAAAATCACTATGCTGAATATTCCTCATTTTGAAAATAAGATATCTTCTAAGCATATAATATATAAATATGTTGAAAATTATTAATTTAAATGCATGAGAGGCTTTTTTAAACTGATATCTTGTCATAAATATGGAAAAATTTCATATGATTTCTTCATGTCTAAAACCATTGAATTCATTATTTAGATCATTAAAAAATTATATCTTTATAATGGGCATTTTTCATAAAGAAAGAATTTATCATTCACAATATCGAGACAGATGTATATATATTAATCACTAAGAGCAGGTATTTTTGATATTTCATTTTAACTTTTAATTTAAATCAATTCCAATAAAATATAGCTTTTATCTAACAAATATATTTTAAATTATTGATGGTGTCTAACCTAGGTAAGTTTTGACTATAATAAAAAAAGAACTTCTAATTTGATAAAATTTAAGATAAATAACACGCAATCTTCAATTAAATATATTAATATTGTTACCGGATTCAAATCACGAGCTTAAATAATTTGAAACTCTGGTTTTTTTGTGGGAATTGGATTATATTACAATTAATATAGATTTTAGGCATTAAAACTTTTTTTACAGAAACAAATTAGATCATAATTTAATCCCCTAAAAAAAATTAAAAAAAGGCGTATGACTCTAGGGCTTAGCTAACAGATGCATATTAATTTCTATTGCACAATAAAAATAATATTAAGGTCGATGAAACCAAATGAAATTACAAAAAAATGGTATCCAGGCTAATAATTAAATACATTATAATCTTTTTTTTTGAAAAAATGGATATAAAAACAATAATAGTGTTTGAATGCCGTATTTTCAGCCGAATAAAAGCACTGGTGTGTCAATATTTGAATTTGAGTACAACTTTATGAATATTTTAAGTATGAAATCGGCATAAATCGTTCTTACAATGGCATTTTTTTTATTTAATTGAGCGTCGCTTTTGTATTAATTATAATATAAACTTTAATTTTAATCTTCGTTGTCCTCAAAATTACATAAAAATATCTAGCAGAATGATGAAAGATTCGCAAAGGTCACCTGACATATATTATAGCATAAACTTACAAAAAGTGCGTTCTATTTATAATTATCATTTGCAATGCATTGAAAAAAATTATTGATCATTGATAAAAAAGGATGCCACTCAAAAATGGAAAAATACCGATTGCCCGGTTCAATGTTATAATAATCATTTTAAGCTTTTTAAGCTATGATCCTAGTTAGAAAGGATAATTTAAGTAATTAAAAAAAAATGTTTTTTTAAAGTAACCCCAAGGAATTTATCTCTCAGTCTTAATTTGTGTTATAAACACAGAGTAAAAAGTAAACAATTTCTAAATTTAAATAAATTCTAATTCTAGGGTGAGATATTAGAAAATATTTTTTTAAGTTGAATGACGTTATGAATTTCTCGCGATACTTTATTTTTTAATTCACCGTCATTTGGGCAATAATTTCATTTGAATCTCTAAGTTTTTCTGATACCGAAATATAATCACCTCGGAGGAATGAATCAGGTGATCTTTTATTTCCTATTCTAGTAATATAATTCATATTGATTTTTGGTATTATACATATGTTATTCATTGAAATAATATTGATCAATGCACCAATAATGAATTCATACCGTAATTTATCAAAAAAAGATTTTTAAATAGCATAAGTTCTGTTAAGTACTTTTATATATTTTTCTAGTATTTAAGTAAACCAAATTTAATTAAAATTCTTTTGTATGTAATAATAACGACTAGATTTATAATTTTGCTGTATTCGACCAATACTGGGTAAATATATGAATTTATGTTTATCATGTTCTATTAGTAATAGTTCGATCAATTGTCTAATAAGTAAATTAAATAAATTATTCGGAAAAAATATCTACTTTATTTTTCATGTGGAGCTTCAGAATCAAATTTTGCATGTATAATTAATAATATGTTACCAAGAATTATTTTATACCCGGAAAAATATAAATGCAAAAAAAAATGATTAAACAATGTGAAGATTCTATATTATACATAATTTTATATTTTTTTTATCAAATATTTATTTGGTTTTCGCCGAAAAATTCATAAAAAGTATATCTTGGGCAAATAATATAATTTTTTTATTCCTTATCTTTAATACACAGTATGTAAGTCGAAAAGTAAAAAATTTAATTAATTTTTAAATCATTATAATTTTGAGATGTGGGATATAATTAAAAAAGGGTCATTTTTTAAAATGAAAAATCAATGCATAAATATATTCAGTTCTTGAAATTTTATCAAGAAACGTATATGCACCATTATTATTGGGAAAATATTTAAAATTCTAACAAAAGTAAACAAAACAACTAAAAAGAAATTTTATCTAGAGCTTGCATAAAATATTCATATAAATGGACAATTTCACGATGCAACTTATTTTAAAATTTATATACATGTTTAATTTACCTTAAGAAATTATTCAAAACAGATATATAATTATACTAGTTCACGATGTAACAAATAATAAATTCCAAAATTAAATCGTACAGTATATTTAGGTGAATAAATTAAGATCTAGCTGTATGTTTTTTCGGCAAAAATGGGAACGTGAGAGAAATAAGTGTGTGGTGTATTTGATTAGTCACGTAAGAAGTGAAAAATAGACTAGAATCCTATAAAAAATAGTTAAATTTTACATTTTCTATATTTTTAGAATCGAAAACATCGAGGTAATATTTAATTATTTTTAGACAAGATTCGATATACTTAAATTTGCATTATCTGGTTAATAATTATTTATCTTATTTTATCTTTTAAATCCGATTTAAAAATAATCTCTTGAAGTTTAAACAGCAATCTGGTAATAAATAGATAGTATTAAAAAGTGTTTATTGTAAATTTAAACTCAATTGGATACATAATGTTATGAATTACTTAAAGTTTACATTATTTATGTCAAATTATATAATTTATATATTCCTACTTTAAAAATTTACCGCACGAATTATTCCTTGATAGATACTACAGATTATATATCTTTCCGCACCTAAAATAATAAATTTTAATAATTCATAAAATATTTCAAGAATAATGTAATTCGAAGAATCTATAAGTGTCATTATTGACTAGATTTGCTAAAAATAATACGAAAGGCAATTTAAATAAACTTGTTGTTTAACTATAATCAAATGATAAATATATGAAGGGGTGAATAGATATAACACAAAATATTTCACAAATTAACCACAGAAATGCAAGATTATCCGATATTTATAGTGATAGTTGGCCAAAAAATCATTATAATAAAAAATTTAAAATTGTTAGGAGTCAGTGAAACTTAAGAATCAATTACATATGTAATTAAATACGATATAAATTAAATTCGAAACCAATAATGAACATACGATAAAAATTGCAGTAAATAAACAATACAATGGGGCTGAAAATATTGCATCATTGGCAAGATTATCATAAATTACATGTAATACTAACACTGTGGTGAATTCTAGTCAATAGATGCGTCGTTCTGGGGGTATGATAGGTTTCGCGTAAAAAACCAGAAACTATAGTTACAATTAACCAATAAACAGAGATATGAGATATGAGATATGAGATAGAACAAAAAAATATCGTAGAATTTAAAATTTAGATACAGCTCAAGCGAATAAACTTGACAATTTAATTCGAAAAAATAAAAAATTTACAACAATCTAAACAGATAAAATAATAAATTGTTATATGCTTTTTATATACAAAAAAATAATAATTTATTAGTTGTTTAATACCGCTAGAAAGCAGCATAGCTTAAACCATTTAAGCAAATATATGAAATTACGAAAATAATTTTTTATTTTACTGCATGCCGCGGGAAAGATATTTAGTAACGCATTAAATGTTTAAATACTAAAATATGATGTCTTATATTTAATCATTCATTTTTTTTGTATCTTTTTTAATTCAATTAAATTATATATCATAAAGAATCAAAGAGTTAATTCGATATTCATAACCTTATTTTCCCCATATAATCATATTAAAAATATTTTTATTAAGTATCCACAAAGTATGTAAAATTCAGTAGTTCAATTTTAATTTTACTATTTATTTTGATTATTCATTCTCCATATCTAAATTTTTGAACTTTATTCCATTGAGTTTTTTAAGTATCCAATAGAATTTACACACATTATAGGGTTTCATATTTACAAAATTATCAACAAAAAAAATTACATATAAAACTAAAGATAGAGTAAAGCAATTGTGCCAATACATTTTTACTGGGATTTATATAGAAAATACAAAATTTAAACATTCTAGATTAATATTTACTTAATTTAACCCCTCGATATATATAATAAACACCAATTTCTTCCTTTAATCATTATAGAAGATAAAATAACCCCAAAGTCGTTTGTGCCAAAGAAATATTACAAAAACACGAAGAAAATTGATTAAATACTATTATTCAATTTCATTGTTTGTAGAAGAACGTAAATATATTCTGTTTTTTGCTCATTAATGGGTTTAAAGGATATATTATTTTATAAACTTTGATAAATCAAATATTCGAAAAAATGATTTCAAAATAATATATTATAAAATAGAAAGCAAGTAACACAATATTTGTAGTGAACGTGTTTTGATTATAAGTTTGCATTACTTTCTACATTGGATCTGAATTAATTGGAGAAACATTTACTTTTCTTTATAACTCTATAAAAAATTTCATTACATTTTTTAACTTTTCATGGGATTCTCGTTAATTAAAATGTAAGAATTATAATTTTATTCTTATTTTCGGATGTATTTAAGTTATACAAAGCCTTTGCAATCGAAAAAGCGATTTTTAATAGGTTTAATATTTATATATTTACTATATAATTTTTAAATTAATAAATAGCTTAGTATTGAAAGAATCGATTGTTAATTAATATATCTTAGATTATTTACACAAGTACAAATTTTTTCATTGTAGCATATCCTTAAAAAGATGAATTAGAACGAAAAAAAACTTTTATACCGAAAAATTATGATATTCAGGCGAATTATAATAATATAATCTGTTATTTTTATATATTACACACATTTGTTTGATAACTAAGGCATTTTACGTGACTAGAGAAAAGAAAAAAATAATTTCTATACGATGATGGCAAATAATGGCACGAATTTTATTGAATTATCTTAAGAAATAAATAGATCAGCGAATATTAAATATAGATAGCATACATATATATGTTCGCCCACAAATCTTAAATCTTTAAAGCGGACTCAATCCATCAACATAAGGTTGTATAAACTTTTTTACATAAATTTTACCAATATAATGAAAAAATACTAAAAAAAAAGATGTGGAATTCATTTATATAGCTAGAAAGGTTTGGATAAAATTTTATATGATGATTTTATAAGAGCTTGATTCTTTGTTCATGGCTTTATCTCCAAAAAAAGATCCTTGAAATGGTTTCTTGAAATTTTATACACCAAAGGGTATTCGTATAATAAAAAATGGAGCAATAAATTAAACTATAATTAAACATAAGGATTTCAAAAACAATTAATGTGCATACTAAATGTAAATTACAAAAATTTACAAAATAAATGTAACTAGATCTAAGAAAGATTCTCACATGTCTCATAGATTGATAATGTATTTTTCACAGTTCGAAAACAATTATTGAAGTATAAAATGTTCCGAGAAAGATATTTTTAAAGATTATAAAGCCAAAAACGTATGAAATACATTGTTTTAAAAATCAATCCCCTTTTAGAACAATATATTCAGCTTGAAAATATGAAACCTAATGACAGATTCAGTCATTTATAAAATATATGAACAAATGAATCCTTTAATTTATAAATTTAAATAATATTAAGCTTTTTAAAAAATTAGGGTTGGTTCAATGACTATTGGTAAAGGCCTTAAAAATTTTAGTAAAAATGGTGGTTATTAAACAACAAAAACCCTTAATATCATCTTATAAGGTAGAAGATCACATAAATTAAGACTAAAATTGAATTATCATAGTAAAAAAGAAATTATAAAAATAAAATTACTATTAACGGCTTTAGATCAAGAATATAGGCAATATAATATCATTTCTGCTATTATTATAACCCATAAAAATAATAAATGTCTGTAATATATCATTATATCATTTGATATGTTTTATAAATATTCTAGTTAATGAATTTTACCTGATTTTTATAAGATCTTTCGTTCCAGTAGAATTAGAACTTTAAATGTAAGTGTTCAAAATTTTAAGTGAAATGAATTCATATACAGAAGAATATCAATTAAATTGTGTATATATTTTTAAAGAATGTAAATAATTATTAAAAAGGCAAAAAACCGATCATAATTCAAAATATAATTGATATATGGTAGTTAAAAAAATTTAGCATGAAAAAAATTAACACAATAGCTTTTTTTATCCTACTCATAAGTTTAATCCCAAAAAGTTATTTGTCGGGGTTCAATAATCAATAAAAAATTTTTAGATGTTCCTAAAGACAAATTGCAATGTTTACTTTTTTATAACCCTTTTAATTATATATTGCCGAATTTAATAAAAACAAACGAGTATTTTAAATCATGCAAAGGCCTTACAAACTACCTATTATTGTTTTTTCATGGTTTTTTTGGCATTATGTGTTTTGAATATAACAAATACGTTACAATATTCTTAGAAAATAAATTTTATTCGAATTTCTCGCTGTATGCACATAAAATTTTCCTTTTCGATGATTTAGATCATTCATATTACGTGATGCTTATACTTTCATAATGTAAAAAAATGTCGATTCAAGCAGATCGTCTAATGTAGGATACTTTTATTAATTGCCAGAAAAATAGTTTTCCCATTATATATGTCATAATTACATATAAGTATCGTCTGTACATAAAAAAAAGTTGTATAATTTCAAAATACATAGTTTCAAAAAATACATTTGTTTTGAATTCTCAAAATTCGATTTATGCATACTATTCTATAATTTTTGATTTTTACGATAAAACCATCAGTATCTACAAAAAACACACTTTGATTTTTCGCTAGTGATTTACAATAATACATATGTGATATATTTTCAGTCTACAATAAATATTCAAATGAAATTCAGCTGTTTTATACGATTATAAACATAAATATTTCGAATAGTTTACTGTGGCTATTATATAATTAGCACATTATGGCTAAAATATTATTTCCTAACAAATGAAAGGTATAATAAGAGTTAGAATAAATGTAGGTTTTTATTTTTGTATGGTAATTCCAATATAGATTTTAAACTATATAATTATTTTGCCATTTAAATTTTTGCGATTTTTTTATTTAATCTATTTTTATTATACTAATGTGCCAGCAAAAAAGAAGAATTTGCGAGCATAATTTAGCTTTATTTTAAAAAAAAATAGGTATAGTATCTAATTAGCAAATATCAATAAATATAAAAATAATAAACAATCTAATGAATCCGATAAACGCTGAAATAGAGGTATGGTTCCATATTGATAACTCGGTAGCTTTAGAAGAACCTAAAAGGTATTAATCGATTGGTTTTCCGTTTATTATTACTAACATACTGTCGAAAAACTTCCGTCGATATAAAGTAAATAGAAAATTACTTAAGGAACTGATATCAATTGATATACGGGATGGTGTTCGGCGTTACTTGGAATTTAAAGGATCGAATGCGTAAAAATTAGTTACAGTATGTGAACGGAATTAAAAATATTGAATTGGATCTATGAACCATTGCATTTATAGGGATAAGTTGGGCTAATACTAAATAAAACTGTAATAAACATTGATATGGGCTATAAAATGGCATTTTAAATTTTAATTCCTTAGATGATAAACAAATGGCAGAAATAGGAGAAAAAATAATGGATGATAATCATACGAGAATCATAGTCTTATTATTTTTGTGGAAAAAAGAAGACTATTGATGTAGGATATTGGCATTATGGGATGTTTGTTAACATTATGAGGATCGAAGCTTTGACCCGATTGATGCATTAAAATTAAAATTAAAAGTATCAGTATTTTTGTTCAAAAAAAAGACGTTTAAAAGCTCAGTCTAGGCTTATAAAAGACATGCTAATCAAAATAAAATGCATACTATTTGTATTTTGCAAATATTGGATCGGTTAACTAAGCTGAAATATTATATAAAGTATGGTGGGCATGAATTAACCTTTTTCCTCCTTATAGTTTATATCCGAATCTTATATAAGAAGTATTCTCTAAGTGCAAGTCATTTTATAAACTTACGATTCTATTATGAGAGATTATTCTCTAGCTGCAGTGGCAAATTCAATGGCCATTATTGGAATCTATTAGCTTCTGATTTCACAATAATGCCAGAAAGTGTGCTACAAAAAATAAAAAAAATTTTTTTTTTTGTGATATGGTATTCTAACTGATATTTTCAGATTTATTACTTTGTTGTTTTGAAAATCGAACCACCTGTGAATGTGAATACAAGGAAAAAAAATTACTATAAATTTATGGATTAATTTGGTTGTTAGCTATCTATATTAACGAAAATTTTTAGATTACTTTATATAATATAATTAGATCTCATTTCGCTAAATTTTATCATCTTTAAATATTTCTCAAAGCCTCTCCACTGTAAATACTTATTAATTCTGGTGTTTTCCTCAAGCCTATTATTTGTATGAATGTTTCTGGTATTTATCAAACGAATCAAAAGAGTTACAAAGAAATTGGATTGTAATTGGGTTCTATAGGGACTTATTAAAATTCTTCTACAAAAGAATTATGTGAAACGCTTGGACAAATATTAAGTTAAAAATAAATAAGATACAAGCAAGATATTTCTTTATTTTATTATCTATTGAATCGAAACAACCATTGATAAGAAATATTTGACATTTTCAGCAATCACAAAGCTAGTGATAAAATATTTAGCATAAATTCTTTGCAAAAAAAAAGATTATAGCCTAAAATTTTTCTAATCCATTTTATAAAATCGAATCATGAATATAAATATAGTGGGTCGAATATATTAGATGATTTTGAAAATCAATCTTATTATAGTGTCATGGATACCATATGCATTACAATGAACCCGAAATAAAAAAAAAGTAATTATGTATCTTATTCAGTACATACAAAAAAAATTGTTTTTATTTTTATCTGAATACCAAGAAAGAGAATGGGTTGTGAATTCATCCGGAGAAAACTAAATTATAACTAGAACTTAGAAATTTCAAGAATCTTTTATTGAATAAAAAACCTTTTATTAATCACATGAATGTTTGTGATTAAACCCCTATAAAGAGATTTTTCCTTGCAATATCCTAAAATAAAATGTGAATGCATATTTATATTATTTTCGAATCGATATTATCAGGGTTTAAATAACATCATACCGCAAAACACCAACTCGATCTACTATCGTTTATAAATAAAAATATTCGTTTATTTTTACTTATAAAATGTATAATAATTGATTTTGAGCGTATATTAATATATTGATTCAAGGTTCTTTTGGCAAAGCTTGTTTCATATTTAACTAGATTAAAGGTAAGTACAAAAAAATTTCGCGCAAAATAAATTATGTCTCAAATATCTAAAAATAATATAATAAAAGTCTTGGATGGTAATTATAGTTTTTTAATATGATACAAGAAATTTACATTTTATTGAATTTTTAGTGAAGTTTTTAGCATATTCTTGGAATAAAATAGAAATAGACGGTTATGGACTGCAAATTTGCGGGTATTTTTTACTTTATACTTAAAGTTTAGTTCTTATACATCAGCAAAGTAAATATATTTGTGCGCAGCAAAGAAGGTATATGAAAAAATTATATCATGTATGCTTTAAGTTTCAATTATAGATCGTAATAATTTATTACAAATGATTAGGATAAAAAATAAATGCATTCTACGACAATATAAGGTGTTGAATAATGATTTTTATCATGCTATAAATATTTATGGATTATTAAAACTTTATACATTTTAGTATTTAATATAAATTTAAGCTTTATTTTAAGTTTTAGAATAGCTTTTTACGTGATTTTATATTTTTATATACATATAAGACACGAAATGGATGATATTATCTTCTACGAGATCAAAAATATTGTTAACAATGCCTTTTTCATTTTAATGCATCTATTCAAATGAGGAAACTGGCTTATTTTCGGTTATGAATTGTAAAAATATTCATGAGTTTCTACAAAATAAATAAGAGAACCATGATCATGAAAAAAAAACACTTTTCTATATTAAACCACTGTATCTTTTAAATCAATGGTTTGAAATTTTGAATAAAGAAAGAAGCTTTACATTGGAGTTTGCTCTATATATTAGTATCTATAGGGATTACATATATTTTTAGTTTTGAGTATATGGTGTTTAATTACCATGAGAATCGGTATATTAGTAGACACAACAGAGTGATCCAATTTTTTAATTTTTTATTGATTAAATTTTAAGACAACATAATTATAATTTGACGTTATTTTTGTGTTATCGCAATAAAATTCATATATGATGTATTGAATCGATTTTCTTATAGATTTTTTTAAATAGTGATTCGATGATGATATTTGAATTGATTGTTTTTTAATAAAAATGAAAAAATAAACGGATTTGATTGACATGTATATTCATTTTTTTAGAGCATTCTTTTTAACATGATTATATTTTATATTTGTAATGTAAAAAGGTTTGAATATAAATTTATTTGGTTTTTTTGCGTCGATAAAACAATATTATAATTGTTTAAATAAATCACTAAATTCAATTAAAATGGTTATTTTTTGCTATAAATCTTGTGTTTGATTTGATTACTTTGTATATTTAGAGCTGAAATTTTTTTTTTTGAATCTATAATTCAGATGCATATAAAATTGGAATAGATGAAAGATCAAGATATTTTTATTTGCATAAATTATAATTTTCAGCATTTATTTGCGGAATTTTTTCAAAAAAAAATGCTTATTTTTAGGAATAAAATAAAAATTTTTGATGATTAGAAATACCCACACTATGTATTTTAATGATTTTTATATGATATACGACAGGTACTGTAAATCCTGATCAGGTTTTCTGGATAAAATTTATTGATTAGTCAAATTTTTTATGTTTGAAATTCAAATATATTATCTTCTAGTAATTATACAGAGCCTGGCTTGTAAATTATTGAATTATTAATTGATGTGATTATCTTTTTACGTCCCTAAAGATAATTTATTCTGTACTTATGTGATTTTGTTAATCATTTTATATAGAAGCAAATGATATTACAGCAAAGTCTTATCTTTGAAATAGTTGCCTTTTATTTTCATAATATAATGTGTTCAGTACTTATGTAATTTTAATAATCATTGTATATAGAAGTAAATGATATAATAGCAACAACTTTACTGAGGAATAGTTGCCTTTTACGTTCTAAAAATTAATGTATTCGAGTTTTTTATGATATCACTTTTTATTATTGTATGTTATTAATCTTGTACAGAAATATTTTTTTAATAAAATACACTATACAAATAAAATAAAGGTAATATAACGATTTTGTTATGAATAGTCCACAAAAGCGAGACTAAGATGTGAATAAGAAGGATAGTATATTCTTGAGTACTAAAATATATTTTTTTCTTTCAATGTGTAGAGTGATGATGTTGTGAATTGTTTTGACCATTATAAATTACGAATCAACATTTTAAGCTTTTTTACTGAGGTTTACTAGATGCTGTATAGTTTGATATGAATATGAAGTTTGAAATAATTTCTAATTTTGCTGTTCATCAACACATTTATCATGCGATACCGATTTTTATTTTACCGTAAATTAATCATAGATAAAAAAAATCTTTTACATACTTTTTAATAAATAAAGTTTGAAGTTCTTTATATATATGATAAAAAATTATGATATTTTTGATAAACATATATGTATCACTAAATTACAATATATTTGATAAACATTCATGTGTTACAAAATATAAAATATATGGTTTCCAGTAATGTTTTTTGATGTTATTTTTTGTACGTATTCAATAAATAATTGAAATTCCAAAAATTTCTCCTGCTAGCTATTTTACAAAGGTGAAAGTTGAAGAGAAAAAAATAACAAGTCATAGAAAACAATAGATTGACGTGTCGATCATCAAACTAACCAAATTCTAGAAAAGAATCACATTAAATTTAGAAGATATTGTGGGATTTAGAATATAGTTGTAGATATATATTAAAGTGACGATATATGTAATGAAATTATTTTCTCGAATATAATGACTGTATTTTTAGAAGTATTTTTAAATTCTAAGTACGGATGGAAGTTTCGGATTACATATGGTGATGCTGCGATTAAACAAAAAATTTATCTCTAAAAAGCGAAATTCCTGTAGCTAAAAGATAAATAAATATGATATGCTCTAGATTTTAAAAATGATTAAATACTTGAAGTAATGAACAGAGTAATTTTATTAAGTATTATAAAAATGTTTTTTTTTGTGATGTATACATAATACAGGAATTATATCTTGTTATATAGTGTATACATGGATTATAAATGCCATTTTTGTTGGTATTTATTATACTCGGGACCGAGGTGGGGTTAATATTATATTAGTATTTATATTGGAGGATGTATATACGACAATAGATATTAATGTGTGGCATAGTTTTCATCGGAACTATGTTATATGATGGAATTCAATATTTTTAGGATATAAAATTTTATTTTCTCGTATGATCAAATAAGAATATTAAAAAAGAGGCAGATTATATATAAAAACCAGTCTAAATTCAGTATTAATGCTTTTATTACTTCGTGACCATAATTTAGAATTGGTTGTTGTGTACAATTATATTTTATCCAAGTAAATTTGAATATTTATCGCTATTTAGAGATCTTACATGAACTTTAAATCTAAATTATCGTGTAGAAGTTTTTTAAAATATGATACCTATATCAGCGGGAAAGATTAAAAAAATTTTTAGCTGGTTTTTAAAACAATATGTTGCATTTCTAAAGCCAATTTTTTATTCGTGATCAAAAAATCATTATATTATTTCTACAAGAATTATAAGGAACGATTAAAATTAATAATTTAGTATGGTTGTGAATTCACTTTATTAATTTAGAATATTTCAATAAATATTTTAAATCACGAAGATGATAAGATTATTACATAAAATTAAAATACTGTGGTTTTTTGATTTTTCGGTTGTTATGCTCAATTGTTTTTTAAAGAATGTTTACAAATGAATATTATTTGACTTAATAATTTAATTTTTTAATCGGATGTGATAGTTCGTCAGGATAATCTTTTAAAGCAATGCTAACTGAATAAAAAAATTATTTAAACAGTTTAATTAATTTTCTTTTATGTAACACTTTACTGATTTATAATATATTTTAGAACAGTTATATAAAGAGTGTTTCAAATCAATGTTTCCCTGATTTTGAATAGTTTTTAAAGTATTCTTTAGGATATAAATTTACTAATTTGATAGATTAATTTTACGTTATACAGTTTAATTAATTTTTTTTATGTAAAACTTTACTGATTTATAATATATTTTTGAACAGTTTTAGCTGTGAATGGTTTTGAAATGATGCTTCACATTTTGAATAGTTTTTGATTATGTACAAAAGAAATTACTTCGTGATTTGTATTATTATTATATTATACAGTTTAATAAAGTATTTTTTTTAAATGGTTCAATGGTATAATAATTTCATATATTGAACAGCTTAATAAAAGTGTTTTTGAAATGATTTTCACATTTTGAATAGTTTTTAATTATTTACATAAGAAATTACCTCGTTGATTTATAATATTATAATATTATACAGTTTATATAAAGTATTTTTTTGGAATAGTTCACTGTAAAATAATTTCATATTTTAACAGTTTTAAAGTGTGTTTTTTAAAAAAAAATGTTTTATTTAAAGGATTGTTTTTCAATTTAATTTCCGATATGACAATTTTATTTATCTTTTAACGGCCATTTGAAGCATAGAGCTGATTCCATTTACACCACCAGGAACAAAGGTAATAACGAATATTATAAAGCTAATGACTTGAACAATAGCCAAACATACATTAAACACATACGAATGATTTTTGATTGAGCTCCACAAAGTGAGAATAGTAATGACTATAAAGGCCGTAGTAAAGTTTCTTTTCTTCTTACTGAATACATTTTTCAAGTAGCTTTTAAATCCGAATATAAACCCAAGCATGGAGAAAAAGCAAATATTGGATGCGGCGTATGGAATAGCAAATTTTGTGGGACTAAAGACAGCGCCGACGATGTTGAAGAAAGCACATATTAAGCAAATGACGCCGAATGCAAATACTGCTATGAATGAGACTACGCGTTGGAAAAAGGAAAGACCGAAGTATTCTAGATCTAATCCTTGTCTTTCTTTGAAGAAATTGTGCTTTAATGGGATATTATAATTTCTGCCGTAATTGTGTCGCTTAAGAACTTCTTTGAGTGGATCTGTCATTTTTCTATGGGCCCCTTTTTATTTATCAACTTTTATATTGATTCTCCAAAAAAGCGAATGGCTAATAAAATAAAACCCCTTGTTTCAAATTATGATAATAATGAAATTCTATAAAAGATTCATACACATAAAAATAAAAATAAATACAACAATATAATATAGCACAATACAAAAAAAAGATTTATATAACTATAATAACATGGTAAAGGTATAACGTATTGTTTGAGAATGTAAGTAAAATGTTTAAATATGAAACTATAATATAATATGTTAAAGGTATAGCGTATTATTTGGTGATGTAAGTAAAATGTTTAAATATGAAACTATAATATAATATGGTATGGCATAATTCATCATTTGAGAATGTAAGTAAAATGTTTAAATATGAAACTATAATATGGTAAAGGTATGGGGCATCATTTGAGAATGTAAGTAAAATGTTTAAATACGATAACATATATAATATGTTAAAGGCATATGCATTGTTTGTGGATGTAAGTACGATCTTCAAATATGAAAACATATATAATATGGTATACGAACGATGTATTGTTTGAGAATATAAGTCCACAATGTTTAAATATGACAACATATATAATATGTTAAAGGCATAATGCATCATTTGAGAATGTAAGTAAAATGTTTAAATACGATAACATATATAATATGTTAAAGGCATAATGCATCATTTGAGAATGTAAGTAAAATGTTTAAATACGATAACATATATAATATGTTAAAGGCATATGCATTGTTTGTGGATGTAAGTACGATCTTTAAATATGAAAACATATATAATATGGTATACGAACGATGTGTTGTTTGAGAATATAAGTCCACAATGTTTAAATATGACAACATATATAATATGTTAAAGGCATAATGCATCATTTGAGAATGTAAGCACGATCTTATATATAATATTGTAAAATATAAAATAATTATAAAAATAAAATTACATCGCAATATAATCTCAATGTAATTACGATAATATATGTAACCATAATTATAAAATAAGGATATAACCAAGAATGTAATATGAAGTGTGCACGGTAAATAAATCACATTATAAATGCAAAAAAATAATTATAATTGCAATACCAAATAACCAATAAATAAAAAGGTCCGAGACATTATTTTCAAAATAAAGATGTTCCAATCATACAAAATAAATCTTTTACAATACCGTGCGTTTAAAAACTAAACTCTTACTATGTATTTCATGGGTTCTTCAATGATAATAATGTGTCGGTTCTTGGGGGTTTCCTGCCTTTTTTAATGTATTGATAATGATTCTCATTAAGAGAAATGAAATATACGGTTTTAGACATTAAAAATACAGTAAGAATCGACTCAAAGAGAATTGAAATATATGGCTACTGGTAAATAGACATTAGTAGGAAAATAATGTATTTTTCATGGATATCTACGAAAAAGTTATAAAATAATTCAAAAACTATTTTTGTAAAATATTTATGAAAAATATAAACTTTTAATAGCATTAAAATCCAATATAAAAAGAAAACCTGTATTTAGCATAATTTATGTAATCAAACATAAATTAATTTTATTTTTATGATTTTGGATTATTATTTCTCTTTTTTTATTACAGCAATAATATATATAAAAAAACTTTTGAATATAAAAAATAGAGAAATATTTATTTTATGTTTGTTTCAATGCCATATTCACTCCTAAGTGAATATTAAAGGTATTCTTTCTTTATAGAGGGGGCTTAATATGTAAACCATGCCCACGAAATATGATTCTGCGATATTCTGAATTCACATACTTCTTATATAATAGCCAAAAAACTTGAAGTTGAAAATCTTCAAAATAATCGAAAGTATTACGTTTTTTTATGCTTGAAATAAATCTGATTTTCAATAGGCTGTTTGTAAAAATAAGCGTATATAATTGAATTTAATTCTCTGAATCCAATTAAAGGTAAATTCCAAAGGTTTTTTTATATGATTGTGTAATTGTGTATTTCGTAAACACAGTAAGAATTATAGAAAAATTTATGATTATACAAAAATATTAGTTATTCAATGAATCCTAGCAATATAAGTTAATATTATTGATCATTTGAGATATGACTGATTGTTAGACTGATTTCAGGCTATAAATTATATTTATTTTCATAAATTCATAAGAATCTCAATAACACAAGTCAAATATTATTGATCATTTGAGATATGACTGATTGTTAGACTGATTTCGGATTATAAATTATATTTATTTTCATAAATTTAAATGAATCTCAATAACACGAGTCAAATATTATTGACTTATCAAAACATGACAGATTTCGAGCATATTTTACATTTTTTTTCATTAGTCTATATGAATCCCAGTAACACAAGAAATATAAGCCAAATAAAAAAAAAGGATTCTTTGTCAATAAGAGTACATAAAATAATCCGATGCATATAGTGCACACTTTTTAAAGCTTTGCGCATTCTATTTGGTCATATTAGTAAATTTTACGTAGAATCTTGGTGAATTGCATCTCAAATTTACATTCCAGTAGCAAAATATACGAAAACAATGAAAATAAGTAGAAAAGCCCATTTTGTTCCTAGAACGAATATCATGCACCATTCTATATAAGAGAACATATCAGGAATCGATGATAATATAATGTGCTTGATAAACCTATTAGTATAAAAAAACAATATGAATAAAATAACAAGTGATTGAATACATGTAATTAATGGTAAAATGAAAAAAATAAGCGTCTCTGTGATTAAAAAAACACTAAAAATAACCTAAATGATTCCATCGACAAATTATTAGGAATTATAATTAATTTGTTTTATTAGAATAAAGAGCTGATATCGAGAATATGAAGTTGATAAAAATTAAGATCGATTATGTTCTTATAAAAGTTTCGGATTAGGATGATTTTAAAAAAAAATAAATACCATCAAAAACGTTGATTTACATAAACATTGTTGTGTAAAACCCTTTAAAAAATTTTTATATTCGCAGGTGTTATAGGAACTACAAAGATCGAATTTAATTATAAAAAATTCTAGTTTTTGTAAGATATATGCTAAAAATAAATCATTGAATGCTTTTTAAATGAATTGTGCTATTTTTAATGTTTTGCCTAACAAAATACATAAAACTATGATTAATATCAGAATCGGTATTTCAAGCCCATTTATTATGATTTTTTTTTGGTTTCCTGTATTTTTTATTATATTTTAACGAATTTTCAGGAAATATACATAAAAATATTTTATTATCAATAGTATAAATGTATATCAATTCTATCTAATTTAGTATCATTGGTTAATAAAAGCGATGAAGTTGATGTTTAAATTTGCCTAGACCCATTTTTATCTTTTAGTTTTGGAAACGGGACTTTTACGAGTCTAAATATTTTTTAAATACCAAAAGCTTCAAAACATTTTACTCTGCTTCTCGTTCTAAGTCTACACAGTGTATAAAAATTCAGACTTTTCAGATTTCATAATGTTGTTGATACTTATATCCAAGATATTATGGCAAAAAAACATAGAAAAATCTAGTCTCATGCATAAATCGAACAAGCAGAAATTTCTTAAGATTATAAATTAGCCTTCAAATTTCTTAAATTTACAAAAAAAGACTAATTATAAAATAATTGTTTTTTAATAACTGGTACTACCTATTATCACATTAAATATTAATTCGTAATTTAATGTAACTTTAACAAAAAAAAGGCAATAATTTGATTCAATTCCCGCAAAATGTTTTTAATTTATCATATCTACATTCAAAATATATATTTTAGACAGTAAAATAAAAATAATAATTTTTAAATATATTGTTGCGACTTTATTTTTATCTTAATTCAATGCAGTAAAAGGTATAGTAATATTATAGACACGAAATACACGCATTTTTATATAGAATAAAATTATCATTAAAAATATTTCTGGGTTTTAATGATTTTAACTATTATTCGATGCCCATTTATTTTAATGCAAATATCTTTACCATAAAATAAATAAAAAATTATTTATGATATTAAACTTTTCTTAAATATTAAAGTGGTATAATCATAAAAAAAAATGACATTTTTAACTAAATTCTTATTTTTTTCAATTGTGTTATCTGATCCATGTGAAGTTTCAAAGAGAAAACATCTGAATACAATCATAAATAAAATTAAAAAAAACGCAACATATCTAAATATATTCTAAATTATATTCTTAACTTTATAAAGAAAGAAATATTCAGATGATAACCTTTATATTTTATATTATTATAAGGAAACCCCTCATTTAGGTGTATTCTTCATAATTAAAATACTGAAATTGCAACAATTATACATTACCCTCGATTTTTAAAAAAGATAAAGAAACAGATTATATATTTGTAACTTTCTTGATCATATAACTCAAAAATAAACAGAACTTTACAACATAATTATATTATCATATTAATTAAATTTTTATACAGGAATCATGTGCTTATTCACTAAATATTGCATTTTGGTCAAAAAATGTTCTTAAAAAGAACTAAGATACATTGAGTAATTTATTTTCTTTTTTTATTGTTTAAGCTGGATTTCTATTTATCAATTTTATATACTGGGTTGTTATTAGCTCATTCTAAATATTGCAGAACTTATCAAGGCATCTTTTGTGATCTTTCCGTTATATATACAGGTCGAATGCTCTTACTCTCTCGCCTTATATGAGTTTTGTGTAGTTTTATTATTAAAATTTTTAGATATATTCCTAAAAAAATTAAAAAATATATTATGCTTACCGAAATAAAATACGCCTGATATTTATAAATTTTTATCCCAAATGTAATTGAGCAAAAAAAGAAAATTGAAAATCTTAATTTTAGATATAATGTATGAAGTGAAACTTTTATTTCTTCCAATGTCCTATTATCATCAAAAAAATACTCGCAAAGATAGGCATTCTTATTCTAAACAATCTTATATATACCTTAAAAAACGCTTCTGATATCAACTTATCTACTAAACTAGACTTAAATAAAAGACCGGATTTTAAGCAAAAAGAATATTATATTTGACAAATACATTTTTATTTATAACTACAGTATGAAAATTTTAAAATAATGATATATTTTAGAGATTTATTTTGGTTAAAAATTTCTTACACATGCCCCTTCAGCTATTTTTCGATTTTTTTATAGGAGATGGCAACTGAATTTCGTTATCGGGCTTATATATGGAATTTTCGATTTCAAAACAATAACGGTCGCAGTTGAAACAACATATGAAAAACCTGACATATAAAGATCTAACGAAAAGGCTATCAAGTGTGTAGTTTTCTATTAAATCCCATTTTTTATGATATTTTGTGCTTTTAAAGTTTCTTATACAATAAAGGTAGTTTTCCACGGAGTAGAATGAAAAGTAAGAAAAAATCATCTCAGCTAATAGATTTTCTGATTGAGTAAGTAAAAAATATTCAAAATGTACAATATAATAGTATCGGGAATGGATTTTCAAAGTACCTCCATTTTCAACAAATATGCTAATAAAAAGACTCCGAATTAGATTAACAGCTAAAAAATCTTTCTTTTTATCTGTTATCATAGAAGTGTTGCGATCAGATTCGCAACAAAAAACATCCACAAGATTTAGTATTATTGCCATAATATAGATTTTAAATTTTGCATCTGTTTCTTGTTTTTCTACCAAGATATTTGTAATAGGGCATCTAGTTTTTCTAGATTTCTCAGCTTCATAAATAGCTTTGAATTCTGCTATTATTGTATTTCTTATTATCCCCGAACCTTTTTTGAGTTCCTTTTCCTCCAACTGATCGATAAAATATTTAAAATAACCACTTGAATCAGCAATTAGTTCATTTGGATCAATATAGAATGAAATATTACCATTAGTTGCGGCTAAATTTAGAAGATCAATGATTTTACTAAAATTTGAACTTTTTTCTGGTTTGAAATTTATGAATTGAATATAAGTAGCAGTCTGTTTGTCATATAATATATCGTGTAGCTTCTTCATAGAAAAAAAAGTTCTGAAACTGTTGTATGAATTTAGTAAACTCTTCATTTCTAATCTAGCCTTTAGATTCTCAATGCTTGCTTCTTTATCTTGAATCAAAATAATTTCTATGATACTATCAAAAATAGCTGAAACCTCGAGTGGGTGTCTAGTATATGGATAATTGGATATTAAATTATCTGTATAGATCACACTGAAAACATCTATATTTATTTCTCTCTTGTTTTTTAGCATTTGTAAACATACAAAATTTTGTATATATACATCAGCATTTACATTGCTCAATCTCATATTTCGATCTATTTCTATATACTTGACACCATTTATCATCTCAAAACTTTCGAATTTATTCTTAATAACAACATATTTTTTGATTTCAGCATTAGTTTCTACGTTTATAAGGTGAATTTCACCTTGGCAGTTCTCAAAATTCCGAATTTCTTCCACCCAAACAAACCTAATATAACTGCATATCAAGTCATGGCTAATAAAATTAGTCTCTGTATTTTTTTCATAATCATCAGGTGTTTCTGAATTACTGCCATCTGAATGGTCATTACATTTCCGAAGCAAGCGTATTTCTTGTCCATTTTCGGATTCCCTTATATAAATTTTGGAATCTATATCACATATTTTTATTGTGGATACATCTAAAACCTCACAATCTCCATTGTTGATAATTTCCTGATCAAGTTGTGACTCTTCTAGTACATATATTCTCTTTGAGATATTTAAATCGCTCAGACAGAAGGTTTTTTCACTTATTTCTAGTTCGTGCATATGATTTAAATTTTTATTTTCATGTCCTGGAGGACGTACGTATAAATTTTTCGACGAATCCAAAAACACCTTTATAAATTTATCAAATTTACCAACATACTTTTCATTTGTATTCGGATTTAAATGCATAGAGCTGCATACACAATCTTTGTCATAACAAGAATAAGCTTCATTTATGATGTTTTTCATAATTACGTCTCTTTCTTCTTGCGACAATATAAAATTGTCATGCATAAGACTTTCCGCTATATGGTCTTCATTATTTTCACTTTCTTCCGGCGATAGCTTTAACGTAAGAAAGAAAAACAAGATTGAAATCATAATTTATAGGGGTTCTACAAGTTTAAGTTTACATAAATGAAACTGGCCAATATATTGTTTTTTGTTATCACTGATTTTGATTGAATCAGAAATAATATACATTTAGGGATGATTGCGTCATATTTTGAATTATGTTTCGAGTTATATGGTAATTTAAAAATTTTAATATGCATAAATTTATATTTTATATAGAATAGTTTGTGTATCTAAAGTAAAGAGCATGTAAAAAATTAAACACAACTGAATATAAATACTGTAAAATAAATCGAACTCGAAAAATCAATCAAAAACTACGCATTCACTTAAACTGTATTTTTTTTTGCACCGGGTGATTTCTATTTCTTTTATTACTTTAGACATAAAATATTCTGTGGCTGATAATTTTATTATTAAACGTTAAAAATGTATTCAAACTTTCTTTTTTTGTTTCATTATATAATTTTAAGCTTTTTTCTGAACGATAGACCAGAACATATAGAATTCTAAAAATGTCTTGAAATTTGGGTTTAATAAACATATGTATGGCAAAGTTATTTTATTTAATTTATATACTTTTTTTCAACAATTGTGATCTAAAATTAGATATGTAAAATTTGTTTTTCAATTTTGTATTTTCCGAATTTTAATATTGATAGGATATTCTATAAATTAGTAAAACAAAATAAGCATTTGGGGAAAATAATAGGATTTAAATTTGGCACAAAAAAAAATTAACATGGGCTTCGAATAATTTATTGGATTCTATATCTATTTATTGGAATTTTCTGGATAGTTTATATTAAGGAAATAATTTAAAAAATAACAATTTTTTATAATTACTTATATGTATAGTTAATTAAAAAATACCCGTTAACTTATATATGTCGGCTTTGAAGTTGCACAAGTACGTTATAATCTTCTAGAGAATATAGTGTAAAATGTTATAATTTATGTCTGATATTTTGGCGAACCAAAACAATCGTTTTATTTTTTGTGCATGACTTCTTCATATAAAAATTTTCTAATGATAAGAAATTACAATTGAAGATAAATACTTTAAAATATATATGTTTATATTCTTTTCAGAATTGGATTGGTGGATGGGGAGGAAAATGCTGATAATATATTTGAAGATTGTAATTCATAAATTTTGATTTTTATCAAAACCTTTACATCAATAAATTTTTTTTGCAATAATGGTGCTCGGAAGAGGTATATTAGTATGAAATTCGCTAATGTTTTTTTAGCACATCCTCTTTAAAAAATTTAATTCTAGTATAACTACTAAAAACTATAGCTGCTTTGAAAAACACGTCATACAGTAATCTCTCATGACAATATTGTCAATTACTAAAAATAGACAAAACCACAAGCAGAATTAAATGAATTTTTAATAGATGGGCGCTTGAAAATTATTATTTGGTTCATATTCACAAATAAAGAATTTAATCAGGAAATTACATACAGTTCAAACGCATGATATTTATTTTACCTAGAAAAAAACAAAATAATGCAAATATCGATCACTATAAAAATATATTTTGCGCAATACTCTCTGCAAAATTATAATCGATTTGGTCTGTAATAATTGAGTTGGGTTCTATTAGTCTCTTTATAATGGAATATAAAGATAATGCTTAGCCACATAATGTAAAAACCGCGAATTTCCAATGTAACTTTAAAATCGGATATTTTGCATTAAATCTTTTATATTTCTTTTTCTACTGTTTTACAGCAATAATATTTTATATATATTCATTTTTAAGCTTATCGAAGTTGAAATACAGAAACAGCTTATGGTTATTCTCGCACTCGAATGATATAAATAAATTAGTATTTAGATATAAAGGCTATTAAAACAGACAAAATACTAAAACAACAAAAGTAGCCTTTTAATATATTTTAAAACCAATTAATGCTAAAATATTCACTTTCACGATATACATCTCAAAAATTGTTATTAAATATATAAAATAAAAGTTTAATTAACAGAAGAGCACAATAAATACGCGAACTTTAAATTTAAATTTACCACATTGAATTTTGCAATTAATATAAAAAAATATGCTTCAGGATATGTTAATATAATAAAACAGGCCTAGGCTACAAAAAACAATGAACTTGCTATAGATAATGTTAATGAAGAACCTGTATTTTTTATTAGACTTGAATTTGCGAAATTCCTTTTTTAAAAAAACATTAAAAAATAAAATAAAAATATAAATAGAATTATGTTTGACCGGTTTGTATTTGAGTAAACCTGTTTTAATTCATGTATTTCTACGAAATTATGTGTTCCTATATTTAACACCGTAACAACGATCCTTTGATTTTTTAGAATCAAAAAAGCTATCTACTGGACCATAAAGAAGTAAAAATAGGCTCAAACAATTATAAATTAATCCTTTTAGTGTCTTTAATTTATACAAGTATCTATTTATAAAAATTTTTATATTAACCTTGACTTATTATTATAATTTATGGTAATTATTTTTATATAAAGGTATCGTATATTATACAATTTTAATTGAATTAAAGCATAAATAATAAAATTGTTTTTTCCATTTATTATATAGGGGTTATACAAAACCAATAGGTTTTTGTGCATTTTTATTCAATGTATAGTAAATTGTAAATCTTCTTTATGTATCTTAGCTGATCAACAAAATAATAAATTTGATATTTATTTATGAGTGGATTTGATTTTTTGATTTATATAGTTGTTCAAGCAAAACTTCAGATTGCTCTATAGAACAGATTTGGCTGACAATTCTTTCCCCATCATCGTCTATACAATCTTCCTCGGTGCATCTTCTTCTATCAAGACTTATTAGTTCGAGTTTCTTCCTAAATCGTATTGTTATTGCTTATTTTTTCGCTTACATTAGCAGTCTTAACTCCTTAATATATAATTTATCATATTTTAAAATCATTAAAATTATTTTTATGACGTATACCAACACTCGAGTTCTCCATTTGTAATTGGGAATACATTCATTTGCTAATAGATCGCATTTTCTTAGCAATTTATTTCAACTTTCATCAGACTACTAACACTTGATTTTTTTATTTCTATTAACGAGATAAACTTTTCCCTTTTATCGTACACAAGAATGCCTGGTCAATGTGGTGATAAATTTAAATCTGTTTTTATTTTTGTACCCACCTTATTTTCCCTAGTTTGTTCTAAATTACTTCCTGAATCGTTTGCTTTCCGATTTTCTTTATTTTTTTAAAGGTCTTTTTTCTTTGGAGTATAAATTTTACGCATATTACAACTTATTTATGTCTTCGTGTATGTTCATGGCAAGTATTCTTTTACATCGGCTTTCTATGTTGTCTACTATTTTATATGCTTCTTTACAATGTTGACCTTTTGACTTTTCCCCAAAGAAAATATTTATATCCTGCGAGAAATGTAATCTTTCTTCTTTTTTTAGCTACAAGTTTCCAATTTTTAGCCACCCAGAAGATCTTTCTGTGTCAATCATTGAGTTTTTGTAGAAACATAATAATAAATATGAATATTTTCATCATTATATCACATGAAGAGCGTTCAAATAGTAAAAGATAATATAACCGACGAGGCAAAATTAGAAATTATTTCAGTAAAAAGAACCAATTTTTTTTAAGATTTACAAGTATTGACACTATAATATATATGTGGCATGGTTTTCCAGTTTAAACCTTACACTTAACCATCCCTTTTCTTTATATACTGTAATTAAGTATCTATGTAATTTTCGATATAAGGAATCACAATTAAATCGTTTTTTTTTGTTTTTTTTATAGGTTATAGTTTTTCTGGAAGAGTTTTTTGTATTTTTATATTAAAGTAATGGATATGTCAAAAAATTGTAAATCAATTAAATATGTAAAATATTATGTTTTCTTTTATAAAATAAAATTTATGTTTGGTTTCTAAAGTGTAACAAACAGTAGGAATCTGCAAATAAAAACGCATCCAAGTAAATCGAAATAAAAAATTCAAGACAATGCAAAATTCACTTATTTGAATACATGCATAAAAATAGTAATTATCAAAAAAATATTGCTTTGGGAAAATACAAAATAAAATTGTTTGTATGTTTTTTATATTGAAAATACGGCAGAAATACAACAGATGGATAAAAAAGTGAATTGTTTAAAACATGGAAAAACCTGTTCATAGACACAATCATATTTGATATTTAGACTCTTTAAATGCTAAAAAAAATGGATTGTTTAACACTAATAAATATATAGTAATATACCTTGATTTTTTTCGATCTTTATAATATTTGTTAATTTCAAAAAAAAAAGCTATAAAAATTCCAGAAAGCATAATATATAATCATAAATACTCTAAATCACAAGTTTGTTGGCGAAAGTCTACTTATTGTCGCAGATCAAAACATGAAATTGTGACTTGTTCATATATTTCCCTTTTTGATTCCAAAAAAACATTTTAGAATATGGTAGCACAAAGATTCGCTGTAAATTTTTGATGTGTTTTGCAATCAAATACAGTTAAATATTAATTATTATATAATTGCTGTATATATTACAATGCTTCTTTTTTATTGTTACTAAATTGGTTAAAATCCATCTTTTAAGTTATAATATTTTATTTTCTTAATTTATTTTTTGCACTTTATATTTTTTTATCATAAAATTCCCTTTAATGGATTTCACTGTTCTTATATTCATTGTATCTATACTTCTATAAAGAAAACCGAATATAACTCTTCAAATAGTTTATCATACACCGATAAATATTACAAGTAATTATTATATTATTTTTAATAACTAAATAACCTAGTAATTGGATATTACCAATGATTTAGATACAAAATTTAGAAACATTAAATTACATATGCGCATTTTGTGTTTACTAAATTTTTTCGGAGATTATGTTTCAAAATGATATTTTTCTATAAAAATGATCATGTTTTGTTGTTTTTCGACATTACAAAAAAAATAAGAAACCATAGATGTAGAATGAAAGCTCATTTTATTTTTCATTTGTTTAAAATTTAGCTACAAGAAAATAAATACAGCATTATTTTCGTATGATGTCATCTATGATGTTATTTTGAAATTATATGTATTAAAAAATATAGAGCTAAAATCCCTTGAAATTAAGCACGTGAGAATAAGAAATTTAAAAAATAATATAAATAGAATTAAATAATTATAATTTTTTTCCTTTAAACACAGCTTATTGCATATTTTAAACCCAAAAAACATAATATTTTATTATAAATAGAAAAATGTTCATAAATTGTTTCAAGTTGATTTGCCATTTACATTGTTTTAGTTTTTTTACTTAAAAAAATTTAAATTTATAGTTATCTTTCGTTTTTAATTTTGTAAATGTATGTATCTTTTTCCCGGCTTATTAAAATAATCATATCTGAAGTTATTTGATTACTATCATGGTTTTTAATGTGCGTTTGTTTTAGACAGAATTAATTATATTATAATTTAATAGGTTTACAAAAAAACATTATAAAAATATACACAAAAAAGCCCAAATAAGAGTCACGCTGTTATCATTTTATAGAATCAAGTTTTTTTAAGATAATGATCATTCAAAATAAAATTATAGATTGTAGACCAAAACTAGATGAATTATAAATACAGGAACCTATAAAAGTATTTTTTGCGTTTAAGTACCTCGATATACATGCATCAAAAATTTTATTTTTTGTAAAATATTTAATTAGAACAAAAGATTGCCGCTGAAATATAAGTATAAGTTATAAGCTTTTAAATTTAAGGAAAAATTGGCGCTTTTTTAACTATGTGAATACTTATTATTATTTGATTTAAATGCAAACATATAAACATGAATTTATTTTTTCATAAAAATCATACTATATTAATTAGATATATAAAAATTACATAATATACGTTCATGGTTTATAATATGAACCAACTCTTAATTGATAATAATTTGTAGGCAATAATTTTAGTAATTTCGGAACGGACTGACTGGACAAAATTAAATAGAATTTTTAAAAAAGATTATAATTAATATTAACACTTTTTAAGTTATTTTGAAATGCAAAAGGCTATATAAATTACAACCCAATGGCAAAAAGAGTATTGTTTAATGCATATACACGGCATCTTCATGCAATTTTTACGCTTCAGGTATAGTATAGATCTAAATATTGCATTAAAAGTTGTTTTTTTGTAAAATTATCGATTTTTACAGCGTAAAAAAAAATTAGTTCGAATAATTAGTGTACCTCGAATGATTTATGTTAATACTGAAATGAGATAAGAACCATTGAATTTGATAGAACTAATTAAATTTAAATTAACTTTTTTTGTGAGGGTTAAAAGTCTTTTCTAAAGTTCATTCGAAGTAGTAAGGGTTATTGCAGGATAACTAAAAATGTGATTATTAGTAATTTCAAGATCAAATACGAAAATCCAGTTATTTTTATTATTAAATATACACCAAATAATCATGTTGTACAGTTAGATTTTTTGAAAACGTAGTAAATATGCATTTATTATTTCTATGGATAGTGATCGATTTTACTACCCATGATTAAGAACTTTTTATATTTAGAAAACGTGAAAATAAAAACACCGCACACAAATATTTTTTGACAAACTATAGCCACAAAGGTATAAAAGCATCATATTTTTATTTATTGGAAGTTTTTTGCAAATTTCATAAATTTTGTATTATTAGTTGCAATAAAAATATAGTTGGATTCAGAAATTAAATCTTAATTTAAAATGTAGTCTTTATATTAGGATTTTAATCTTGCACGAAGCAAAAAATCCTTCTGCACGAGAATGGGTGTAATTTAAGAAATATCACATTAATGAATTTTTTATCAGCATTTCACATTGTAAATTACTATTTTATAATTTCAATTAAAATTTTTGATTTTGCAAATCTAGTAAAGTAAGGTTTTAGAACTAAAAAAATTTTAAAAGTTATATTTTCTACCAAAACAAGGGTCTAAAATAGCTTGTTTTTAAATTCACAGAATCTTGATAAATTAAAATGATAGAAAATCATTAAAAAAATTCAGAAATTTTATCAACTTCGTCACTAGACACGAACAAAAATGTACATTTTTTACATTATAGTGTCTGATTAAATACATGCAAGGATTAAAAATATGTTTTGTATCATTTTGGATATTGCCATATAAAACATTCCCATCTAGTATTTATGATACTTTAAAAACTAAAATTTTATAAAATTTTTATTTTATATCCAACTTTAAATACGCATTTTAATTTTTGCGCCTAAAATTGTCGCTTATTATATGATCAAAAATTTAAGATATACACAATACTTCGCTTTAAATCGTTCACAAACAAGAAAGTCATTTTAAAGTTTGAAAGACTTAATATTGTGTATTTGTTATCACAAAAGCTATAACTTAGAGTTTCGTAACGGTCTTCATTTCAAATCAAAACTAGGTTATTTATACAATTCATTTATATGCTTTCGCTTATTTTTTTACACTTGAACAGGGCTTAAATACTTTTTATATACAAATTATATATCAATAGTATTATTTTTATCAATAATTTTCTAGACTTCGAGTAACTTAAATTTTACTCAAATCATAGCAATTCAATGCACCCTAAATAAATAAATTATCCTCAGCTAGTTAAAAAAATTTTTAATACATTTTTAAGTTTTAATTTCTGAACATTGCTATTTATTATTTTAAAACACATTTGTCGCACTTTTTTTAATAATTAAAAAGCAATAAGAAATCAATTATTATCGACATGACTTTTCCAATAATTTCTGTTTATTAAATTATAAATTAAAGACCTGATAAAAAGGTTTGTTTCGATTATATTCAAAATTTACAAGATTAATATATTTATGTGTTATTCGCTGTATTCTTATCTTGAAATACCAAAGTTGTATTACTTATGATTTCTTAAAACCTTCATTTTCAAGATTCAGTTATTTCATCTGATTTTATATTCGTATATAAACTTTCATGAATAAAAAACACATTCATTTTCTATATCAACCTTTTTAGTAATTATTTATGCCTAAAATGTAATAAAAAGTATTGAAATAAATAAAAAAATGAAAAGCATTACTACACCAAGACATAAACCCTTTTGGGTGCAAGAATTGCACAAATCTGCGAATATTTTTAACCGTATATATTTTATTGAATAAAAAAAACTGTTGATTCTCTGTTCTTTATATATAAGATAACATATTAGACCATCATCATATAAATAAAAAGACATAATAAAAACTCTAAAAAAATACAAAATTTGCTAAAATATAAATTATTATATTTATGTGTTAAGCTTTACTTTAAAATATATAAAAATAACAAAAGTGCTTCTGTAAAGCCGATTAAAAACAATTTTATAAATTAGAATAAGTGTATACTATTTTATTTACACCAATAAATTTATACTCGTAACAATTATATATTGCATTGAGATAAGTGAATAAAAAAGCGTCAAGAAAGAATCAAATAAAATGTTATGCTACATCATATTTTTAAAATAGACGTTAACTAAAATTGTATACTCATGTAAAAATGCATATTTAAATTTTTTTGATTCATGTTTTATTGCTAAAATTTAAGATAATTTATGAAAAAAAATTAAGACTGTGCTTAAGTATAATAAATCATTCATATTTCGTTATGCAAGGATTTTACTAAATGCATAAATCTTATTTATTTTTCAGTAAATTATGTTTGGTCTTTTTTTTATTTAAGTTAAATTTTTGTATGCTCTTTAAAAATATTTGCATGGTTACTTTTTCACCTAGACAAATCTACAATATTTTCAATAAATATCTAAATTCTACAATTTCTTATGAATATATCATATGATTTTATCACTTACTAATTCTTTTTGATGGATCTTCTATGCTCAACTGTTATACATTAAAGCGTTTTTCTCCATAATATTAGTTGTACGTATTATTGATTCAATTGGCATCTTGGTTTACGAAATATGCAACTTGTTAAGTCTTATATTTTATCTTTTTTTTATTTAACCAAAGTAATATATTTTAATTTATCCTATAATGTGTTTTTTATTGTTATTGTGAATTATAAAAGGATTATAAATAGTCTTCTTATATAAAATCAGCCGAAAAAAATGAAATAAATAATATTTTTAATAACGAAGTCTTAAAACCGAAATTTAACTATTTTTTCACCGAAATGTACTGAAGAAAAAAAGTATGAAGAATCTCGAAGGAAGTATATATTTCAATTTAAAAGATAATATGAAAAATTAAATATAATTTTCCATATAACCAGTATGATTAACATTTACAGATTTAATTTTGAAGTAATGCATTAATTGAAACAAATAACAGAAGAATGTTTTAATCTAAAGTTCCCTTCTGACGGTGCATTGGGTGCGAATATAAAAAGAAACAATTGAGAAATAATAAATAAATTGATATATGATGTTAAGATATTTAAAATTTTATGATTTGATAATATGTCTTTATAGCTGAGTTTTTTGACAAAAAAGATCTTGTATTGTAGGCATATAATTCTTCATATGTTAATAGAAGAAAATGTGATGATTCGGCTGAAATAACACAAAGGAGGTTTTTATCTGTGTATTTTAATAGAAGAACTACATGGGGATGGTTTACCACATATTCTGTTTATATTGTTTGTATCTATTGGGCAGAACACATAACTAAAAATTACCCACCGTAAACTAACCTCTAGATAGATTTTATTATGCAAAGAAACATCTTTACACATATATAGATCTAAATTAATTAGATCAAGTGATGATAAATCATAAAATTTTGCTAGAAGAGACATACTTTTCTTTAATTTGATCATATAAAAAAAAACATAATCGAAATCAAAAGCAAATATTACCTGATATAGCGAAATAGCATACTTACAAGAGATCTAATAGTATAAGAATCCACAAAAAAAACCATTTATTATTTCTGGTACAAAGGCAGAGAAATTCAACTACTTTTGCAATGAAATTCTTTCGATGATTTGTATTTTACCGAAAACTACTTCTTAGACCACAATTATTGATAGTAAGAAATTAGACTAACATTTTTTTTTGCTTCACTTCTACTCTAAGTGTTCTAAAATAGAACTGAGTTATATAGTCAAAAAAAATATGTGATAAAGAAAGTTTTGATTATAGAATATCAAAGTTCTACGTCAACAAGCAAAGAAGAATATTTATGTGGCTGGTTTATATTGAATTAATGGTGATAAAGAAACTTGAAAGATATATAAAATACATTTTGATAGACAAATTGATATTTCAAAGAAAAGCAGACAAATAATTAATAAAAGAGGATATTGAAATGCATGAGTGCTTATGGCTAATTATAACTTAGACAAGCGATGTACTGAAGAGTTCTAACAGAAACAAAAAAACAATGTGAAAAGAAAAAGCAGCATTGAAAATATTTGAAAATACACAGCTGCCAATGATTTTCATCGCGGACCGTCTAAAAGGTTTAGATTATATGAAACCAAAATGAAAATCAAGATTTATGTTTATATTTGATAATTATATTTTTTTTGTTTCAAAAAGCCTAAATTCCAATGCTTTGGAGATGTACATAAAACATCAGATCAACCAGAAAAAGAATGTAAAAAAAGTTCTAAGATGTATACACATAACCCCACAAAGTTAAGGTAAGATGAATACACTTTAGGCAAGAAGAAAATAAAGTAACTATAGATTAAAGAAAGTAAGAAGACACTCGGTTCGACAAATATCAGAGATAGAAACAGACATCAAAATAAAATCGGTTCATCATATACTTGGATTTGTTGAATGATTTTTTTATTTATTTTCAATAAAAAAGAGAATATTTAATGCATTTATGAAAAAAATTATCACGAGTATTGATTACATAAAAATTATATAAATGAAAAACCAACATTTTTTTTTATTTACTAATATATAAACTCTACCTAATACACAAATGTGGTGTATTTATAGTACGATACGTGATAAAATTGGAAATAATTATCATAATCCCTCGAATTATAATCAAAGGATTAAGGATCTATTTCTGAAAATACAAATTTGCAATAGGTTTATGGAAAACTTGATATATAAGTGTTGGTAGGTGAATATTCTGAAGATGATTGTGAAGATGATGTGGATCAAAAGAAGTAATAATAAAAACTACAATAAAAAGTGATTAAAAGTTGTGCTTTAACAACCTTAGAATGGTAAAATGTAAATATACATAATAACGATTTTGATCAAGGGTTATAAAATTGTAGATGTATATAATTTTTCGTGAATATATGATGATTAAAAGTAAAATTTTAAATTATTTGCATAATCATAGTTTTTTTTAACAGAAAGTACTAGATCGAAAACGTATTTTAATAAATATATTAACGGAATAAAAAGAATTTATTGCTGTTTTGAATGATTTAAAGTAAGATGCATTGTGTATAATCTAAATATTTTCATTGGTAAATAGATAGAATATAATTTATAATATTTTTATGTTATAAGAATAAATCACATTTAAACGAGTTCGGCAATCATTTTTCCGATTTAAGTTATAATATGCGCTTTTATATGGCAAAACAACAATATTGGATTTAGGCAATACTTAAATATTTAAAATATCGAAATTTTGACATTGAAATTATGTTAAGGATTTTTAATAGATACACGGATTTGGTTTTTTTGTGCTAATACTAAATCTCTGTTGTAAATGTTTACTAAATAATAACGATGAAATTAAAAGTATCTATAGAAATACCCTTTTTTCCAAAAAATTTTTAAAGGCGTTTTTAATATCGATGACAATGTTAAAATGCAGGAAGTAAAATTCAGAAAAATATTTAGCACAAGCGTAAAAAGAAAAATATTAAACACAAGATGATAAAAGAAAAATATTAAACCCAAGATGATAAAGGGAAAATATTAAGCACAAGATGATAAAAGAAATATATTAAACACAAAATGATAAAAGAAATGTATTAAACACAAGATGATAAGGGAAAATATTAAACACAAGATGATAAAGGGAAAATATTAAACACGAGATGAAAAAAGAAATATATATATTTCCGCTTTACCATCTTTTCAGATGAATTTATTTTACAAAAATATTTTTAAAATTATTATAATTTACTACAAACAATTTTTTATAAAAATCTATAATGATAGATTCCTGTAATTCCCTGTTATATAAAAATCACATTTCATATGCTAGCAAAGTATATATCTTATAGAAGTTATGTAAATTAATTTTTATTAAAAGTTTAAGATATAATCCATTAAAAAAAAACATATTTTTTTTAGAGTATTATAAGAATGATAGAAGTAAAACATGGATCAAGATAGTACTAATAATCCAAATTTATTGAAATATGTCTATATGAAATGTTTTAGCGCAAGATATATGAGTTTATATATTTTTCATCGTTTCTTTGATATTTAAATTTGATTTTATGGCTTTTTTATGTGTTGCTCTCGTTTTAAAATTTATAATCAATTTCATAAATGTATTTACAACTAGAAAAGAATGCGGAAAATAATAAACTAAGTTGATTATCTACCGCACGTAATCTTTTAGAAATACTATGCAAAATTTCTTTTTTACACGATATTATGGATCCATACTTTTTTTAAGTGAAAGATCTTATAATAGGAAAGATTTTTTATATACTTTTATAAGTAGCACATTACCAAAAAGAGGCATTCAATGTTCTATAATTTTAAGCTAAAGATACTGTATTCATGTCTAATTTAGGAAGATAATATAATGAAAAATTATCATATTAAATAAAAAAGTATCTTTGCAATATCTAAATCATATAAAAAGGTTCTTGTGAAGTCTGTGATAAATCTCTTTTGAATTTTATTTCGAATAAGCATCAATTCTAAATTACAATATTACTTGAGTTAACTGATATAAAACCATTTTACCTAAAATTACATACATAAAAATATATTGTAGATATAATATACTAAATTAAGGGTTGGTATACACGCAAAAAAACAGGGTGGAAGAAAGCATTTTAATTTATACGTCTTAAAAGATGCATTTTAATTTATTATTGGATCAACAGAATATTTAAATAGCTTTTCAATTGGATTTATTCTAATTTTTATTTTTTTAAAATTCTAATAAGATACAACAAACCTTATATAGATTTAGTAAACTCAAAAAATTAATATTTTTTGCAAAAATAAATAAAAAATAAATATCATAGATGATTTAAAGAAAAATCGTATATTATGAAGTTGAAAATATAAATAAAGCGTATCCACATTACAAACATCAAGGTTGTGCGTTGCTCTAAAATTAATTAGTGTTGAATGTAGAAAAAGAACATAGAAATATTATGAATATCAAAATAATTATTGCCTGTGTATACTCTATGAGCTAAACTGTGGCTTTGTCTTAACGAATCGAAACAAAATAAACCCAATACTAAACAATAAATTATATGATCAAATACATCAACTAATTATCATAGCAATTTTATTTATAATTATACTTCATGATTAGAGTGTTTTGTTCGCCAAAGAGTGATACTCCATGTTTGCTAGGTTAAAACTTGATATTATTCTCAAAACATATTAGCTGCATACATTTTAAAATTCTTTATCTTAAAAATCTTTCCCAATGCCTTTTATATACATAATACCTACGCATTCAAGTGAAATTTTCAGTCCTATTGTTTGTGTTTAAGATTAAGAATATGTAATTAATCGTACAACCCATAAATTATGTCAGCTAAACGTGTACTTTCGACGCATCTCACACTGTACACTTTGAATGATCCGCTGATATCTTCATTAACACAAATGTATACGCGTCTGTTCCCGCAATATCCATTACCACGAATATATCATTCGGTGGTAGGCACACGTCAACGACTAATACTTAGTGTGTTTAATAATATTATGGAGACGAATCGAAGTTTTTTTAGATGATGATGCGATGGTATTTTATTTTTGTGCGAGTTTGTATGGATCTTTTGTTAAATATTTTATGGACTTGTTTTTGTGTAATGATGCTCATCTTGGTTTGGGAGAAGAAATCGGTTTTTAAATGTGTTGATAAGTATTAAAATTTTAGTGAAGGGAAATATGAAAATGAAGCAAACAATAATATTTTGGACATTGAGGGTGATAATATAGCAAATAATATATATAATATTCTAGGGAAGTCTGAGAATGCAATCAACGGTAGTACAAATCACAAAAACAACAATCCTCATAATCATAATAAGATATACAATAATTTAGGAAATTCTGAGAATGTAATTAAGAGTAATACAAATCACAAAAACAATAATCCTCATAATCATAAGAATATACAGAATAATAATGTACATAAAATTAATAAGAATAATCGAAAAAATATTACCAATAGCATCAACACCAATAATCTACAAAACATCAACAGCAGTAATCTACAAAATAGCCTCAAGAATAATAATAATGTATAGAAAATTAATAAGAATAATTTTAAAGATAATATGTGGATAACAGTGGTTATATTGAGGATAACTATATTTTGCCTTCGTTTAAAAACATTTTAAAGACATTACAAGTAAATCCAGAAAATGTAACTTTTTATTTTGAAGTACCCAATAATAAATTTCAATGAATTTTGACTGTTGAAGATGATTCATTTTTTACGACTTTTCAAGAAACAAGGAATGAGGCAATTAGAAGTGCAGTTGGTTCTTTTGTTGAAGAGATAGGTGGTGACATAAATCTATTTGATGGTTTAATAAATGAGAATGTTGCTTTTACTTGTGAAGCTTTTAGTGATGCAAATAAAGATGTTCTTATTGACACACAGGAAAAAGATGAAAGTATGATTACGAATGCGGGGTTTGGTATTGAAAACAATTGTGTCAAAGAAAATGGTGTTAAAATAAACATTTCAAAAGATTGCATTGCAGAGATAAACACAATAGAATGCACTCAATATTTTCAGTAATAATGAAACGTTTGATATGAGCGAAAAGCAAAGGGTAAATATAAATGGTTCTGAGCATAAAGAAATAAATTCACCTAATATTTTCGGTCATAATGAAACGCTTGATATGAGCAAATAACAAAGGGTAAATATAAATGGTGCTGAGCATAAAGAAATAAAGGCACCGATATGTTCCGGGTCTAAAAGAACCCCATTTCAACCAAAGCCCATAAAAAATAAAAAGGCTTTAGTCACCTCAAGCATAAGCAAAATAGATTAAATTCAAGGCATAACAGAATTTTGTAAAACAAATAGCCTTTCATTTCCAAAATATCTTATTGAAAAATAAAACGATGTATTAACATTTTGTGTTTATTTTATGAATGAAAATTTCAGTTCTAGATATTTTTTGGAAAAAACAGATGCGAGAAATGAATGTGTAGGATGTATTTTTGAATTTATAGGGGATAATAAAGATGATTTCGACTATAAAATGCATAATGCCATGTGATATTTTTTATTTATGGGCTAGATTTTTGTTGTATTTTTAGTTTTTGTTCTCAAGAACAGTCTGCTTGATTCTCTGTGCAAAGACCGTATTTATACTTTCAGCTATCTTTTCTTCTCCAAATTCTTCTTCATTGCCCACATTCTTCGAATCTATTAATTCAAGGTTTTTTCTCAATCCCAAGGTTTGCATATATGCCTCAACCTGGTTCGTGAGATCTAGTTCCTTTTGGTACCTTTTATGATATCGCCATCACACCGTCCCATGGTATAACATATGGGATAATTTTTGTCTTGCATTTGTATTTTAATGACTGTTCAGATGCTAACAGGTCATATTTTCTCAATTTTTCGTTTTAAACTATGTTTATATTGTCAATACTTGTCACGCCAATTTCGATCGAAGTGATGCAGTTCTTCTTTTTGCCATATTCAAAAATATCAGGTCTGACATTCGATAACTTGATGTCCGTTTATATTCTTGTATCTATAAATATGAAGATCGATATAGTAATAATAATAAGAAGAACAGAAAATTCGAGACCAAAAGTTAAATAATCAATCACAGAAAAAAAATTGAAAATTCTTTAAAATGAATGTATCGGAAGTTTGCATTCAAAAAATATTGAGAAATTTTTCGGAAAAAGAGAATAACTGTAATTCTAATGCTTAACTAAATCTAGTCATTAAAAATAGTAATCATAAGAATAGAAAATTATAGCCGAAAAACCCGGATAAACAATAATTCCGAAGAAAATAATTCTTATAATATAACCAATGAAAAGTATATTAGCAGAGAGCAGTAAATTAGTAATAGCAGAGAAAACATGAACAATAATAATTTTGGTGTGTGTAGTAATAGAGAAAACAAAGGCAAAGAACTTTTAATAGATAAAACAAAAGCAATAATGATATTATGGAAAATTTGATCGATAGTAATAATAATGAAAACAAAGGCAGCAGTAATTTTTGAGAAAGCAAAGGTAATAGTAATTGAGAAAACAATATCTATAATATTATGAGAGATGAAATCAAGAATAATTGTAGAGAAAACAAAGGCGATGATATTAATAGATAAAACATGATCTAAAATGTTGATAGAAAAATCTGATCAGTCAAAATTATAGAGAAAACGAAATCAAACATATTAATAGAGAAAACAAAAACAATGTAAATGATGATGGAGAAAACATGATCGATAATAACCGGGGGAAAATAATTATAACATATTCGAAATAAAGAAACTTTAAGTGAAAGAGACGCACATCTCTTCAACAAGTATTTTAGCCTAAAAACTTAAATACACTGAAACAAAATATAATTTATTATAGACAAGTCACGAACGAAAATAAACATACAAGAATAAAAGAACCATCGCAAGCTACTGAAAATAACTGTAAGAAGAAAAATAAAACTTCTTTAAATGATTTTATTGCATATAAAAGCCCTTTTTATATTTACTTCAGTAAAATTCTTATACCACAAAACCTTTGAATTTTTTTATTTTTTCTACATTATATTTTTTTTGTATTACAAAGGGATATATAATAGTTAAGGACAGCATTCTTATAAAATATCAGACACAAATGTTATAATGTTTTTATGATCAAAATTAATATGTAAATATTAAAAAAAGCATGGTGTATTTCTTTGATCTTGAATATCTTTTAGAATTATATGCTTTATAATCAGTGTGTTTTATGATCAAATTTACCAAATAAAAAATTTTATAGCACATGCTGTATTTTTTATGTCTTGAATAATTGTAAAAACATGTGTTTTTCATCGTTAAAAAAACATTTAAGGCTAAATTTATACACAAATAATTCGTAAATAAGAATGAATCAGCAAATTTTATCCGTAAGGCAATAAAAATTTTCCTTTTTATATGCCTAAAAATAAACACGATTCCACTGCAATAAAAAAATTTGCGAGAATAACAAAAGCCAAATAAAATTTTTTTTTATTAAGATTCATTTTATAAAACATCGAAATTTTAAGTTTAAGTCAATGTATACATTTTCAAAACACTGATATAGCTATTATTATTGAAATTATCTATTGATAAATAAAATTTTGTGATTCAAAACAAAAATAGTTCATTTGTCATAAAATAGGATAGTGTGGTTACATAATATCAAAATTCGTATATTATAGGGTTGAAAAGCGCTAAGGAAATGTGAAGCATACGCACAAACAACGGTATTGTCAAGAAAATCCAATTTATAAGTCTTGATTGTTGATGATTCATTAAAAAATATATACGGATACAATCAGAAAAAAAACATAGTTTAGTCTGTTTTTATAGAGTATACTAAAATCTTGTGCAAGCAAAAAGAAAATTTTACCCTTAAATAAATTAAAAATACAAAAATTTGGAAGCGCAATATATGTTTTGGCGGCTGCTAAGGTGCATGAATATCTTTTCTAGCGGGCATGCAATTTTTATTTTTCAGTTTTGAATTTATACCTACCATTGAATTTTTCTATATTGGCGGTTTGTGACTTGATTAGCATTCAAAAGTATTTAGATTTAATATTGTAAAACTACTAATGTTATGCTGTTATTTTGATGGGTTTTTATAGTGAATATTTATGAGCAAATATAATCTTATGATGATGATGTGCTTTTAAAATAGAACAAGAGACTTAGTTGGCATATACTTTATTTTAAAATCATTTTTTTATGACTTTGCTGTATTTTTTTTACAAAATTAAATGTATCATAAATCTTCCATGAAAAATAAAGCTTCTTGTGTAATTCTATTATGTATTCCAAGAAAACTTGCGTGGCGATAATATTTATCATTCAAATCAAAATTATAACATTTAAAATCTATCATTAGATACTTGAACAACCGTATAAAAAGCCCTAGAAATTAAGCACATAATTAATTTTAATATTTTCAAAGAAATACAATATGCCCATTTTTTGTAATAGTATATTTTTAAAATATAATTTTACAGCAACTGTATTTCGTTAATCTTTTTTATTTTATTATGGGAAAATTTTGAAATTTGTCATCTGGTTTTTATTTTTTATATTAACTATAAGAAAAAAGACAATCACCGAGAAAAGCCGCAAAATTTAGATTTGAAAATGAAAATTCAACACACCTATCCGTAATAAATGAATTCTTCAGAACAAAATATGGCCTCGTTGACATAGATCTTTCTGCGCTTGAATTAAAACAAAAAGAGAGTTTATTGTGTAAAATAAAACAAAAAACACTACATCAAAAACTCTTCGATGTTCATAGAAATCCAACGCTTGAAATTTTAGGATCCATAAATTGGCTACAATATCATCATATCAGTCGATTAGAAGAGGCGAGATTCTGCTTTATTCAGGATAGAAACGTATTTTTTGGAGATAGATCAAGGTGCCAGCACTGTAACGACTCAATTAAAACTGTCGACCACTTAGCAAGCAGATGTAAAAAAAATGCTTGGTCATGACTATACAAGAAGACACAACGAGATTGTAAGATGTCTTCACTTTATGTTGGCAAGAAAATACAATTTCAAAAAAACCAAAAAAATCCGCAGACACTCTGTACAAGAAATAATGGAAAACGAATTCGCAGAGATCAAAGTGGATACAAGAATATAAACAGACATCAAGTATTCGAATGACAGACCTGATATTTTTGTATATGACAAAAAGAAGAACTGCATCACTCTGATCTAAATTGGCGTGACAAGTATTGACGACATAAGCATAGTTGAAAACGAAAAATTAAGAAAATATGACCTGCTAGCATCTGAACTATCATTAATATACAAATGCAAGACTAAAATTATTCCATATGTTATAAAATGGGACGGTGTGGTTACACGATATCATAGAAGGTACCTGAAAGAAACTAGATGTCACAAACCAGGTTGAGGCATATATTCAAACCTTGGGATTGAGAAAAACCTTTGAATGAATAGGTCTCGAAAGAAGGAGGGGTATTGAAGAAGACTATGGAGAGGAGAAGAAAGCCGAAAGTATAAATACGCTGTGTGTACAAAGAATCAAGCAAGCTGTGCCTGAGAACGAAAACTAAAATTACGACTATAAATATAGCCTTTAAATAAAAAATACTTTATATTAACTATATTTTTAAAAAAAAAATTAAATAATAGGTTAGTTTCAAATCCGATTCAGAGTCTTTATATTAATAATTAAAACAAACCAATTTTTTTTAAATACTTAAACAAGATTATTATAAAATAAGAAATCAAAATATTATGCTAAATATATTTTGATTCAGTTACAATTTAGCTGCATTATAATTGTAATTTTTTACTATAAAATGATTAGTAACGATAACTAGCAATATACTTATACTCATCTCATTTGGAGAAGAAGAGCAGTTGATGAATTTAAATCGTGGATAGGTGTCAAAAGAAGTATCAAGGAGTTGTGTAATATTCCCAACGGGCTGACCACTTCTAAATAGATAAAATTGAATAAAGAAAAATTAACGCATAAATAAATAAAGTCTAGTTATTTGGTAAGATATGCTACTTATTATTTCATAAAATATTAATTTTAAATTTTAAATTTAGAGTAACTATAAAATAATAGAAAGTATAAATTTTTACATATTTCCGAAAATTTTATTTCACATAATATATTAATTCGTCTTCTAATGTAACTAAAAAAAGGTATAAATTTAAATCAACACCCGAAAAATATTTTAGATATATCATATACACATTTAAATATATATCGTAGGCAGCAAAACCAAAATAATAATTTTTAAATTAATTATTGTGGCTTTATTTTCATCTATATTTGATACAATAAAAATTATGGTAATATTTTAGACGCGAACTACAAGCATTGATATTACAAGAAATACCATTTAAATATTTCAATAAGAAGCATAAAATTCACACTAAAAGATTCATCGCGAACTTTTATGATTTGAACCATTATTTGATGTCCGATTATTTTAAAGCAAATATCATTATCAAAAAATAAATATAAAAATTATAAAATATAGTAGTTAGCTTGTATAGTTAAAGGTATAATCGTTTGAAAAATCGGATTTTTAAATAATTCTTCTTTTTTTCAATTAGTAACTAATCCATAAGAAACCTCAAAGAGAAATCATGTGAGGACCATCATAATGCATATTTAAAATAAAGCAAAGATATCTAAATTGATTGTAAAGAGTATTCTTAACCTTATAAAAAAAGAAATTGTTCAGATGATAAACATTTATTATTTATATTATTATCAAAGTTACCCCTCAATTATGTGTATTCTTCATATTTAAATGCTAGAATTGCAAAAATTATACATTTCCTTTGATTTTTAACATAGATAAAGTTGCAAAATGCTATATTTAAATCTTTCTATATTATATAACAAAAAAATAAACAGAACTTTACAACATGATTATATTATCATATTGAAGATACTTTTATACATTAATCATGTGTATATTCATTAAATATTCATTAAATAATCATTTTGGTCAAAAAATGTTTTTAAAAAGAAATAAGATGCATTGAGTAATTTATTTTCTTTTTTTATTGTTTAAGTGGATTTCTATATATCAATTTTATATACTGGGTTGTTATTAGCTCATTCTGAATATTGCTGAGCTTATCAAGGCATCTTTTGTGATCTTTCCGTTATATATACAGGTCGAATGCTCTTACTCTCTCGCCTTATATGAGTTTTGTGTAGTTTTATTATTAAAATTTTTAGATATATTCCTAAAAAAATTAAAAATATATTATGCTTACCGAAATAAAATACGCCTGATATTTATAAATTTTTATCCCAAATGTAATTGAGCAAAAAAAGAAAATTGAAAATCTTAATTTTAGATATAATGTATGAAGTGAAACTTTTATTTCTTCCAATGTCCTATTATCATCAAAAAAATACTCGCAAGGATAGGAATTCTTATTCTAAACAATCTTATTTATACCTTAAAAAACGCTATTGATATCAACTTATCTACTAAACTAGACTTAAATAAAAGACCGGATTTTAAGCAAAAAGAATATTATATTTGACAAATACATTTTTATTTATAACTACAGTATGAAAATTTTAAAATAATGATATATTTTAGAGATTTATTTTGGTTAAAAATTTCTTACACATGACCCTTCAGCTATTTTTCAATTTTTTTATAGGAGATGGCAACTAAATTTCGTTATCGTGCTTATATATGGAATTTTCGATTTCAAAACAATAACGGTCGCAGTTGAAACAACATATGAAAAACCTGACATATAAAGATCTAACGAAAAGGCTATCAAGTGTGTAGTTTTCTATTAAATCCCATTTTTTATGATATTTTGTGCTTTTAAAGTTTCTTATACAATAAAGGTAGTTTTCCACGGAGTAGATAGAAAAGTAAGAAAAAATAATCTCAGCTTCTGGATTTTCTAATTGAGTAAGTAAAAAATATTCAAAATGTACAATATAAAAGTACCGGGAATGGATTTTCAAAGTACCTCCATTTTCAACAAATATGCTAATAAAAAGACTTCGAATTATATTAACAACTAAAAATCTTTTTTTTTCGCCTGCTATCATAAAAGTTTTGCGATCAGATTCGCAACAAAAAACATCCACAAGATTTAGTATTATTGCCATAATATAGATTTTAAATTTTGCGGATGCATCTGTTTCTTGTTTTTCTACAAAGCTTTTTGTAATACGGCATCTTTTTTTTCTAGATTTCTCAGCTCCATAAATAGCTTTGAATTCTGCTATTATTTTATTTCTTATTATCTCCGATTCTTTTTTGAGTTCCTTTTTCTCCAACTGATCGATAAAATATTTAAAATAACCACTTGAATCAGCAATTAGTTCATTTGGATCAAGATAGAATGAAATATTACCATTAGTTGCGGCTAAATTTAGAAGATCAATGATTTTACTAAAATTAGAATTTTTTTCTTTTTTGAAATATAAGATTGGAATATCATTTTTAGTCTGTTTTTTCGATAATAATCGCTGTATGTTCTCCACGCAAAAGAAAGTTCTGAAACTGTCGTATGATTTCAGTAAACTATCAATTTCTAATCTACTCTTTAGATTCTCAATGCTTGCTTCTTTATCTTGAATCAAAATAATTTCCATGATGCTATCAAAAATACCTGGAACCTCGTGTGCGTGTTTAGTATATGGATAATGGGACAGAAAATTTTCAGTATAAATCACATTGATAACATCTATACATATTTTTCTCTTGTTTTTTAGCATTTGTAAGCATACAAAATTTTGTATATATATCAGCATTTACATTGATCAATCTCATATTACGATCTATTTCTATATACTTGAAACCATTTATCATCTCGAAAATTTCGAATTTGTTCTTTAGCACAACATATTTTTTGTTTTCAGCATCCGTTTCTACATTTATAAAACGAATTTCGCCTTTACAGTTCTCAAAAGAACTAGCTTCTTCCTCCCAAACAAACCTTATATAACTGCATAGTAATTCATGGCTAATAAAATTATTCTCCGTGATTTTTTCATAATCATCAGGTGTTTCTGAATTACTGACATCTGAATGGTCATTACATTTCCTAAGCAAGCGTATTTCTTGCCCTATTTCTGATTCTCTTATATAAATTTTGGAATCTATATCACAAATTTTTATTGTGGAGACATCTATGACCTCACAAATTTCATTATTGATAACTTTCTGATTAAATTGTGACTCTTTTAGTACATATATTTTCTTTTTGATATTCAAATCGCTCAGACAGAAAGTTTTTTTGCCTATTTCTAGTTCGTGCATGTGAGTTAAATTAGAACTTTCATGTCCTGGAGGACGTACGTATAAATTTTTCGACGAATCCAAAAATACTTTTATAAATCTATCAAATTTACTAACATACTTTTCATTTGTATTCGGATTTAAGTGCGTAGAGCTGCCTGCTAAATTTTCGATATCACCAGAATAAGCATCATTTATAAGGTTGGTTATAAATCCGCGTCTTTCTGCTTCCGACAACCTATAAAAGTCATCAGTAAGACTTTTCGCCATGAGGCTTTGATTATTTCCACTTCCTTCCAAAGATAGCTTTAACGTAAGAAAGAAAAACAAGATTGAAATCATAATTTATAGAAGTTCTGGAAATTTAAGTCAACATAAATGAAACTGACCAATATATTTTTTTTTGTTATCACTGATTTTGAATTCAATCAGTAAAAATATACATTTAGGGATGATTACGTCATATTTTGAATTCAATCAGAAAAAATATACATATAGGGATGATTACGTCATATTTTGAATTATTTTGAGAGTTATATAGTATTAACAGAAATTTACTATGCATAAATTTATATTTTTTATAGAATAGTTTGTGTATTAAAGTAAAGAGCATGCAAAAAATTAAATACACCATCTAAAAATACTGTAAAATAAATCTAACCTATAATATCAACTAAAAAATACCCATTCCCTAAAACTCCATATTTTTGCGCTGGGTGATTTCTATTTCTTGAATTACTTTTAACATAAAATATTCTGTGCCTAGTAATTTTATTATTAAACGATAAAAATGTACTCAAACAATTTTTCTTTATTTTATTTTATAATCTTTTGCTTTATTCGAAGCAATAGACCAGAGCATATAGAGTTCTAAAATGTCTTTAAATTAGGGTTATATAAATATATAAAGTAAAGTTATCTTATTATGCAGTTTGTCAACAATTTTGATCTTAAATTAGATATGTAAAATGTTTTTTAATTTTTTTTCCGTATTTTAATATTGATAGGATATTCTATAAATTAGTAAAACAAAAATAAGCATTTGGGGAAAATAATAGGATTTAAATTTGGCACAAAAAAAAATTAACATGGGCTTCGAATAATTTATTGGAATGTTCTGGATAGTTTATATTAAGTAAATAATTTAAAAAATAACAATTTTTTATAATTACTTATAGGTATATTTAATTAAAATAACATATATAAGTCCACTATAAAGTTATAAGCATGCTGTTATCTTCTAGAAAATATAGTGTAAAACGTTAAAATTTATGGCTGATACTTTGGCGAACCAAAACAATCGTTTTATTTTTTGTGCATGACTTCTTCATATAAAAATTTTCTAATGATAAGAAATTACAATTGAAGATAAATATTTTAAAATATATATGTTTATATTCTTTTCAGAATTGGATTGGTGGATGGGGAGCAAAATGCTGATATATATTTGAAGATTGTAATTCATAAATTTTGATTGTTATCAAAAACCTTTACATCAATAAATTTTTTTTTGCAATAATGGTGCTCGGAAGAGGTATATTAGTATGAAATTCGCAATGTTTTTTTTAGCACATCCTCTTTAAAAAATTTAATTCTAGTATAACTACTAAAAACTATAGCTGCTTTGAAAAACACGTCATACAGTAATCTCTCATGACAATATTGTCAATTACTAAAAATAGACAAAACCACAAGCAGAATTAAATGGATTTTTGATAGATGGGCGCTTGAAAATTTTTATTTGGTTCAAATTACAAATATAAGAATTTAATCGGGAAATTATATCGTAAAATGTATTTGAAAAAGCTGTTGAAAATATAAGATTAATCACCATTTGAAGATGCTTCAATACTGAATTTTATTCTCTGTCAATTAAGTTTTTAAAAATATTCAAATGAAATATTTTATGGAATTGATAATAATAAATTGCCAATCACAGTGAAAGAAACAATATTCTACGACTTTTAACTATGTTAAATTTTCAAAATACCCACAACTACACAATTAAATACAGATAAGATTTGATATATTTATGGCTTTTGATTGCGTTTTTATAATAAATTTATTGGGAAAAATAAAGAAATGACCAATACAAAACTTAATTTTTTGATAATCCAAAAAAGTTACGGTTCCGACGAGTCTTGTAAAATCTAAGACCAAAATACATGGTATCGACATTATTTTTCTGATTCTTACCAATAATAATATCTATGAAACGTATAATTATATAAATTTAATTTCGTATCCTTGTTTTCAACAATTCAAAGTCTCATCCATTCAAAAAAAAATGTTTTATTTATTTCTGTATTGTATTTATTTTAGAATTTTTCTTTTAATTTTAACATCATAGTAGATTAAGTTCAATAGTAAAAAAATCTAGAAACGAAAGGTGCGATCATAAGACTGAAAGCACAGATTCTTTAGATAAATAAAAGTTTTATAAGTGGGGAAAGAGGATTTACACATTTGAGGAATCCACAAGAAAAAAAGAAAAATTACATACAGTTCAAACGCATGATATTTATTTTACTTAGAAAAAACAAAATAATGCATATATCGATCACTATAAAAATATATTTTGCGCAATACTCTCAGCAAAATTATAATTGATTTGGTCTGTAATAATTGAGTTTAGTTCCATTGGTCTCTTTATAATGGAATATAAAGATAATACTTAGCCACATAATGTAAAAACCGCATATTTCCAATGTAACTTTAAAATTGAATATTTTGCATTAAATCTTTTGAATTTCTTTTTCTACTGTTTTATAGCAATAATATTTTATATATATTCATTTTTAAGCTTATCGAAGTTGAAATACAGAAACAGCTTATGGTTATTCTCGCACTCGAATGATATAAAAAAATTAGTATTTAGATAAAAAGGCTATTAAAACAGACACAAATACTAAAACAACAAAAGTAGCCTTTTAATATATTTTAAAACTAATTAATGCTAAAATATTCACTTTCACGATATACATCTCAAAAATTGTTATTAAACATATAAAATAAAAGTTTAATTAACAGAAGAGCACAATAAATACGCGAACTTTAAATTTACCACATTGAAATTTGCAATTAATATAAAAAAATATGCTTCAGGATATGTTAATATAATACAGGCCTAGAGAACAAAAAACGATGAACTTGCTATAGATAATGTTAATGAAGAACCTGTATTTTTTATTAGACTTGAATTTGCAAACTTAATGTTTGAAAAAAAACATTACAAAGTAAAATAAAGATAAACTTATGTTTGACCTGTTCGGATTTTAATCAAGCCTTTCTTAATTCATCTTATTTCTACGAAATCATTTGTTCATGTATTTAACACCTTAATAACGATTTTATGATTTTTTAGAATCAAAAAAGCTATCTACTAGACCATAAAGAAGTAAAAATAGGCTCAAACAATTATAAATTAATCCTTTTAGTGTCTTTAATTTATACAAGTATCTATTTATAAAAATTTTTATATTAACCAAGACTTATTATTATAATTTATGGTAATTATTTTTATATAAATGTATTGTATATTATACAATTTTAATTGAATTAAAGCATAAATAATAAAATTGTTTTTTCCATTTATTATATAGGGGTTATACAAAACCAATAGGTTTTTGTGCATTTTTATTCAATGTATAGTAAATTGTAAATCTTCTTTATGTATCTTAGCTGATCAACAAAATAATAAATTTGATATTTATTTATGAGTGGATTTGATTTTTTGATTTATATAGTTGTTCAAGCAAAACTTCAGATTTGTTATATGAAAAGATTTGGCTGATACTTCTTTCCACCACATCGTCTATACAATCTTCCTCGATGCATCTTCTTCTATCCAGACGTGAATAGATTCAATTTTATTCCTCAATCGTATTGTTTATGCGCATTCTTTCGCTTTAGTTGTTATTTTTAGCTCCTTAATATATAATTTTTCGTATTTTATAAACATTAAAATTATTTTTATGACGTATATCAACACTCTAGTTCTCCATTTGTAAATTAGAATACATATATTTGATAATAGATCGCATTTTATAAGCAATTAATTTCAACCTTCATCAGACTACTAACACTTGATTTTTTTATTTATATTAACGAGATAAACTTTCCCCTTTTATCGTACACAAGAATGCCTGGTCAATGTGGCGATAAATTAAAATCAGTTTTTATTTTTGTATCCACCTTCGTTTTCGCGTGTTTCTTTTTAGTTACTTCCAGAACCGAATGTCTTTTTTTGTTTTTATTTTTTAGGTTATTTTTTCTTGGGTGCATAAATATTACGCATATCTAAACTTCATTATATCTTCGTGTATGTTCATGGCAGGAATTCTTTAGAATCGGCTTTATATCTTGTCTACTATTTTATATGCTTTTCCACAGTGTTGACTTTTTACGAAAGGATATATTTCTATCCTGCAAAAAAAATGTAATCTTTCATCTTTTTTGAGCACAAGTTTCCAATTTTTAGCCACCCGGAAGATCCCATTGTGTCAATAATTGAGTTTTTGAGGAAAAGAATAATAATATGAATGTTTTCATTGTTATATCACACAAGAGCGTTTAAAAAGTATAAGATAATATGACGGACGAGGCAAAATTATAAATTATTTCAGTAAAAAGAACCAAATTTTTAATAATTTACACGTATTAACACTGTAATGTATACGTTGCATATTTTTCCAGCATAAATCTTACACTTAACCATCCCTTTTCTTTATATACTGTAATTAATTATCTATGTAATTATCGATATGAGGAATCACAATTGATTGTTTTTTTTACAGCTTATAGATTTTCTGGAAGAGTTATTTGTATTTTCACTATCAAAGTAATGGATAGGTCAAAAAATTAAAAATTGTAAATCAATTAAATATGTAAAATTTTATTTTTCTTTTAAAAGATCAAAATTTTGTTTTGTTTCTAAAGTGTAACAAACAGTAGGAATCTGCGAATAAAAAAATATCCAAGTAAATCTAAATTAAAAATTAAAGACACAGCAAATCTCACTTATTCGAATACATGCATAAAAATATAAATTTTCGAAAAAAATTGCTTTAAAAAATATAAAATAAAATTGTTTGTATGTTTTTTGAATTAAAAATACGGCTGAAATAAAACAGATGGATAACAAATTCGAATTTGTAAAACATGGGAAAATTACTTATAGACACAAATAAATTTGATTATTAGACTCTTTAAATGCTAAAAAAAATGGATTAAATTATACTTATAAATATATAGTGTTATATTTTGATTTTTTTCGATCTTATTAATATTTGTTGATTAGAAAAAAAGATACAAAAAGTTTCAGAAAGTATAATATATAATCATAAATACTCTAAACTATCACAAGTTTGTCTGCGAAAGTCTTCTTTTTAATGCAGATCAAAACAGTAAATTGCGATTTATAGATATATTTTCTTTTTTTTTAGTTACAAAAAAAAATTTAAATATGGACGCAAAAAAATTTCGCTGTAAATTTTTCGATGTTTTTTGCATTCTAAAGTTTTTCATTTTATTTATTATATCATTGCTTTATTCATTACAATGCTTCCTTTTTTTAATACTAAGTTTCGTTAAATTGATCTTTAAAGTTGACATATTTTATTTTCTTAATCTATTTTTTACACGTTATATTTTTTTATAATAAAAAAAGCCTTTTGATTGATTTCAACATTCTTCTATTCATTGTATTTATACTTCTATGAAGAAAACCGGATATAACTCTTCAAATATTTTGTCTTTCACCTGGTAAATATTACAAGTAATTATAATGTTATGTTTTTTTAACTAAAAATACTTAGTAATTAGATCTTGCCATTGATTTGGATACAAAATTTAGACATATTTTATTACATATGCATATTTTGTATTTATTAAATTTTTCAGTGAATTATGTTCTAAAAAGATATTTTTCATAAAAATGGCCCATGTTTTGTGTATTTCGAAATTTTGAGAAAAATAAGAAACCATGGAATTAGAATGGAAGCTTATTTTATGTTTCATTTTTTAATAATTTAGCTACAAGAAAATAAATGAGCCTTATTTTCGTAAGATGTCATCTATTGTAAATCTATGATGTTATTTTGAAATTATATGTTTTAAAAATATAGAGCTAACATCCCTTGGAAATAAGCACGTGAGAATAAGAAATTATAAAATAATAGAAATAGAATAGAAATAAATGATTCTAATTTTTTTCCTTTAAACGCAGCTTATTGCATCTTTTAAACCCAAAAAACATAATATTTTATTATAAATAGAGAAATGTTCATAAACTGTTTTAAATTGACCCGTCATTTACGTTGTTTTAGTTTTTTTACATGAAAAAATTTTAATTTTAAATAATAGTTATCTTATCGTTTTTAATTTTAAAAATGTATGCATCTTTTCGTCTTAATGATTGAAATAAATATATCAGAAGTTATGTGAACAGCATCGTGGTTTTTGATTTTCGTTTGTTTTAGACAGAATCAATTTATTTGTAATTTAATAAGTTTACAAAAAAAATACGAAAATATACACAAAAAAGCCCAAATAAGAGCCACGCTCTTACTATTTTATACAATCCAGTTTTTCTTATAATAATGATTATTCAAAAAAAATTTATGGATTGTAGACAAAAACTAGATGAATATTAAATACGGAGCCAATAAATGTATTTTTTGCGTTTAATGGCCTCGATATACACGCATCAAAAATTATATTTGTCAAAAAATATTAATTCGAGCAAATATTGCCCCTTCAATATCAGTACGGGTTATAAGCTTTAAAATATTAGGAAAAATAGGCGCTTGTTTAACTTTGTGAATCTTGTGAATACTTATTATTATTTGATTAAAATACAAACATACAACATGAATTTATTTTTTCATAAAAATCATACTATATTTATTCAATATATAAAAATTGCTTAATATTTGATATGTTGGTTCATACTACGAACCAACTCTTAATTTATAATAATTTGTAGGCAAATAGTTTAGTAATTCTGAAACATCCTGACAGGAAAAAATTTCATAAAAATTTTAAAAAAAATTTTATTATTAATTATCAGTTTTTATGTTATTTTTACATGCAAAAAGCATTAAATTACAACCCAATGGTAAAAAGAGTATTTTTTTAATACATATACCCGAAATCTTCGAAGAATTTTTTGACGCTGCTAGTATCATATAGATCTAAATACCGCATATAAGTTGTTTTTTTAAAATATTCGATTTTTACAGCGTAAAAAAAATCTGTTCGAATAATTAGTGTAACTATAATGATTACTGTTAAAATATAATGAGATAAGAACCATTATATTTGATAAAACTAATCTAATTTGTATTTACTTTTTTTTGAGGGTTAAAAAGTCTTTTCTGAAGTTCATTCGAAGTAGTAAGGGTTATTGCAGGATAGCTAAAAATGTGAGTATTAGTAATTTAAAGATCAAATACGAAAAATTCCGTAATTTTTTTACAAAATCAACATCAAAATAACATTTTCTACAGTTCGATTTTTTAAAAACGTAGTAAATATGATTTATTATTTCCCTGGATTACGATTGATTTTACTGCCCATAATTAATAATTTTTTAATTTAGCGAAAGTGAAACAAAAAACTGCACACAAATATTTTTTTGACAAATTATAGCCACACAGGTATAAAAACATCCTATTTTTATTTATTATAGGTTTTTTGCAAATTATATAAATTTCGTGTTATATGTTTAAATAAAAATAAAGTTGGATCCAGAAATTAAATCTTAATTTAAAATGTAGATTTTATGATTAGGATTATAATCTTGCACGAAGCAATTAATCATTCTGCATCTAGAATAGTTGTAATTTTAGAATGAAAACATCAATGAATTTTTTATCAGCATTTGACATTGTAAATTATAATTTTAAAATTTCAATAAAGATTTATTATTTTGCAAATCTAGTAAGTAAGGTTTTATAACTAAAAAAATTTTATACGATGCAATGTTTAACAAAACAAGGGTCTAAAATAGCTTGTTTTTAAATTCATAGAATCTTGACAAATTAAAATGATAATAAATCATTACAAAAAAAAATAAATTTTATCAAATTCATTACTATACACGAACAGAAATGTGCATTGGTTATATGATAGTGTCTGCTTAAAAGAATGCAGAGATTAAAAATATGATTTGTATCATTTTGGTTGTTGCTAAAAAAAATTCGCACCTAATATTTATGATATTTATAAAACTAAAATTTTATATTTTTTATATTTTAAACAATTTTAAATACATATTTTAATTTTGCGCCTAAAATTGTCGTTTCTATATGATCAAAAATTTAAGATGCACATAATATTCCGCTTAAATCGTTCACAAATAAGAAAGTCATTTTAAAGTATGAAAGACCTAAATCATGTACTTTCTATCAGTAAAGCTATAACTTGGAGTTTAGTGCCCGTCTTCATTTCAAATCAAAACTAGGTTATTTATATATCTCATTTATATGCTTTCGCTTATTTTTTTTTACACTTGAACCGGTATTAAATACCCATGATATACGCATTATATATCAATAGTATCATTTTCAACAATAATTTTCTAGGCTTCGAGTAACGTGAATTTTACAGAAAACCATAGCAATTCAATACATCCCAAAAATTAAATTTATCTTAGTTAGTTAAAAATATTGTTATATACATTTTTCAGTTTCAATTTCTAAACATTGCTATTTATCTTTTTAAAACACATTCGTTGCACTTTTTTTTAAATATTAAAAATCAATATGAAATCAATATTTATCGACATGGCTTTTCCAAAAATTTCTCTTGATTAAATTATAAATAAAAGACCTGATGTAAATTGTATTTATATTAGATTCAAAATTTACAAGATTAATATTTTTATGTGTGCTTCTCGCTGTATTCTTATCTTGAAATACCAAAGTTTCATTTCTAATGATTTCTTAAAACCTTCATTTTCAACATTCAGTTGTCTCATCTTATTGTATATTTGTTTGTAAACTTTCATGAATAAAAAAATATCACATATTCATTTCTTAAATCCACCTTTTTAGTATGAATTTATGGTAAAAATTAGTAAAAAAGATCGACAAAAATTAAAATATTACCACTATGAGACTCAAACATTTTTTGCGGGTAAAAATTACACAAATATACAATATTTTTACCTTTTTAAATTTTATGTAATTAAAAAAATCGTTGATTCTCTGTTCTTTATATATAAGATAACATATTAGACCATCATCATATAAATAAAAAGACATATTAATATTAAAAACTGTAAAAAATGAAAAATTGCAATAATAAATAAATTATCAGATTTGAGTGTTGAGCTTTACAATTGACTATTCGAAAATAACAAAAGTTTGTCTGACAAGCCGATTTAAAACAATTTTATAAATTAGAATAAATTTGAACTTTTTTATTTACACCAATAAATTGACACTCGTAACAATTATATAGCTGCATTGAGATAAATGAATAGAAAACCGCCGAGAAAGGATGATATAAAATGTAATGTGCAATTATATTTAAACAAAAGCCGCAAACGAAAACTGTATCTTCATGTAAACATGCTTATTTAAATTTTTCGATTTATGTTTTATTGCTAAAATAAAAGATAATCTATAGAAAAGAAATTAAATATATGCTTAATTATAATAAATTATGCATATTTTATATGCAAGTTATTTATACCAAATATATAAATCATATTTATTTTTCGGTAAATTATGTTTGGCTATTTTGTTCTTAAGCTAAACTTCTGTACGCGCTTTAAAAACATTTACATGGTTTACTTTTTCGCCTCGAGTAATTACAAAAATTTTCTAATAAATTCCCAAATCTTCCAATATCATTTATTTTTTTGTAAATATACCATTATAAATTCATATTGGCTCAATAAAAATTGATATATACCTCTTATGATTTTATCACTAATTAAACTTTTTTGATGTATTTTCTATGCTCAACTATTATCCATTTAAGTGTCTTCCTCCATCCTTTTGTTTGTACGCATTATTTAGATTCAATTGGAATCTCGGTTTACGAAATATGCAACTTGCTAAGTCACATATTTTGCTTTTTTTATTTAACCACAGTAATATATATTAATTTATCCTATAATGTGTTTTTTGTTGTTATATGAAATTTAAAAGGATTATAAATAGTGGTCTTATATAAAATCAGCAAGAACAAATGAAATAAATAATATTTTTGTAATAACGAAGTCTTAAAACCGAAATTAAACTATTTTATTGAAATGTACTCAAGAAAAAAAGTATGAAGAATTACGAAGAAAGTATATATTTAAATCCAGAAGATAGTAAAAAAAATAAAATAAAATTTTGCATTTAACCAGTATGATTAATATTTTAAAATTGAATTTTGAAGTTATGCTGTAAATTGGAACCAATAACAGACGAAGGTTTTAATCTGAAGATTCTCTTCTAACAGTGCATTGGGTGCAAAGATGAAAAGAAACACATTGAAGATTATTAAAAAAATTAATTATATCATTTTAAGATTTTTAAATTGGATGATTCTATAATGCGTCTTTAAAGCTGACGTGTTAGACAAAATTGATCTTCCATTGTAGGCATGTAATTTTTCATGTGTAGATGGAAGAAAATGAGAAGATTCGGCAGGTATAACACAAAGAAGGTTTTAATATTGAATTTCGAAAGAAGAACCACACGGGGATGGTTTAACACATATCTATTTGTTTTGTATATGTATCTATTAGACAGATACATAACTAAAAATTACCCACCGTAAACTAACCTCTAGATGGATTTTCTTGTGTAAAGAAACATTTTACACATATTATAGATCTAGGCAGATTATATAAAGTGGTGATAAATATTAAAATTGTGCCAGAAGAGACATACTTTTCTTTAATTGGATGTTATAAAAAAAGACATGATCGAAATCAACAACAAAGATTACCTATTATAGCAAAACAGCATAGTTACAAGAGATCTAATAGTATAAGAATCCACGAAAAAAACCATTTATTATTTCTGGTACAAAGGCAGAGAAATTCAACTACTTTTGCCATGAAAATCAATCGATGATTTCTATTTTACCGAAAACTACTTCACAGACCACAAAAAACTATATCAATAATTAGACTAGCATTTATTTTTGATTCACTTCTACTCTAAGTCTTCTTCAATAGAACTCTGTTATATAGTCAAAAAAAATATTTGATAAAGAAAGTTTTGATTATAGAATATCAAAATTCTACGTCTGCAAAGAAAGAAAAATTGGTTCTTGGATAGAAGAATATTTATGTGGCTAGTTTATATTCAATTAATGGTGATAAAGAAACTTGAAAGATATGTAAAATACATTTTGATAGACGAATTGATATTTCAAAGAAAAGCAGACAAATAATTAATATAAGAGGATATTGAAATGCATGAGTGCTTATGGCTAGTTATAACTTAGACAAGCGATGTGTTGAATATTTCTGACAGAAACAAAAAAATAATGTGAAAAGGAGCTGCGTTAAAAATATTTGAAATCCACAGCTACCAATTATTTTCATCGTCGGGCCGTCAAGAAGATTTAGATTATGTGAAACCAAAATGAAAATTTATGTTCAGATAATAAAAAAATATTTCTTTGTTTGAAAAATCCGAAATGCCAATGGTTTAGATATGTTCTTTAAAACATTAGATCAACCAGAACGTAGATGTAAAAAAAGTTCTAAGATGTATACACATAAAGACACAAAGGTTTACAAAGATGAATACACTTTAGGCAACAAAGAAATGAAGTTTCGAAAGATCAAAGAAAGTAAGAAGCATCTCGGTGCAGCAAATATATGAAATAGAAGTATACATGAAGATAGAATCAATCATTTAATACTTGTATTTGTGATTTGATATTTTTTTAAATAAACAAGTGAACATGAAATACATTAATGGAAATAAGAAAAACTAATATTGATTATATAAGAAATTTCTAAATGAAAAACCAACATAAATCGATTTACTAATATATAAACTCTTCTTAATACACAAATGTTGTGTATGTATACTACAATACGTCATAAAATTGGAAATAGTTATCATGATCCCTCGAATTATAATCAAAGGATTTAATATATGGCAGAAACATCCACATTTCATTGGGTTTATGGAAAACTTGATTAAATAAGTGTTGTTGTGAAAATATTTTTCGAAAAAGATTGTGAAGATGATGTGTGGCGAAAGAAGTAATAATAAAAACTAAAAATATAAAGTAAACAAAAGTTTTGCTTAGACAACGGAAGAATGGTAAAATGTAAATATACATAATAATGATTTTGATCAAGGGTTATAAAATTGTAAATGTACATAATTTTTTAAGTGAATATATGATAAATAAAAGTAAAATATATAAATAATTTAAATAATCCTTTTTTTTTAACAGAAAGTATTTGATCGTGAAGAAGTTTATATGAACATACTAACGCAATGAACAAAATACCTTTGTTGTTTTAGAATATTTTTACTTAAGATATATTGCATATGCCACAAACATTTTCATTGGTGAATACATAGATTATAATATATAATGTTTTTATGTTATAAGAAGAAAATCACCATTTAAACGAGTTCAGCAATCATTTTTTCGATTTAATTTATAATATACGCTTTTATGTGGCAACACAACAATATTGGATGTATACATTTCGTATATATATTTAAAATAACGAAATTTTGGCATTGAAATTATGTTAAAGATTTTTAATAGATAGACGGATTTTGTTTCTTGTGCTGATTCTAAATCTGTGTTGTAAATGTTTTACAAATAATAACGATAAAAATAAAGTATCTATATAAATGCCTTTTTTTCCAAAATATTTTTTTTAAAGGCGTTTTTATGGCGATGACAATGTTAAAATGCAGGAAGAAAAATTCAGAAAAATATTTAGCACAAGCGTAAAAAGAAAAATATTAAACACAAGATGATAAAAGAAAAATATTAAACCCAAGATGATAAAGGGAAAATATTAAGCACAAGATGATAAAAGAAATATATTAAACACAAAATGATAAAAGAAATGTATTAAACACAAGATGATAAAAAAAACATATAAATTTCCACTTTACAATGTTTTCAAATGAAATTATTTTACAAAAATATTATTAAAATTATCATGATCACTACCAAATATTTTTTTTAGAAAAATAAATAATGATAGATTCGTGTAATTCCCTGTTATATAAAAATCACATTTCATATGCTAGCAAAGTATATATCTTATAGAAGTTATGTAAATTAATTTTTATTGAAAGTTTAAGATATAATCCATTAAAAAACATATTTTTTTTAGAGTATTATAAGAATGATAGAAGTAAAACATGGATCAAGATAGTACTAATAATCCAAATTTATTGAAATATGTGGATATGAAATGTTTTAGCGCAAGATTTATGAGTATATATATTTTTCGGAGTTTCTTACATATTTAAATTTGATTCTATGGCTTTTTTATGTGTTGCTCTCGTTTTCAAATTAATATATCAATTTCATAAATGTATTTACAACTAAAAAAGAATGCAGGAAACGATAAACTGTGTTGAATATCTACCGCACGTAATCTTATAGAAAATACTATGCAAATTTCTTTTTTACACGATATTATGGATCCATACTTTTTTTAAGTGAAAGATCTTATAATAGGAAAGATTTTTTATATACTTTTATAAGTAGCACATTACCAAAAAGAGGCATTCAATGTTCTATAATTTTAAGCTAAAGATACTGTATTCATGTCTAATTTAGGAAGATAATATAATGAAAAATTATCATATTAAATAAAAAAGTATCTTTGCAATATCTAAATCATATAAAAAGGTTCTTGTGAAGTCTGTGATAAATCTCTTTTGAATTTTATTTCGAATAAGCATCAATTCTAAATTACAATATTACTTGAGTTAACTGATATAAAACCATTTTACCTAAAATTACATACATAAAAATATATTGTAGATATAATATACTAAATTAAGGGTTGGTATACACGCAAAAAAACAGGGTGGAAGAAAGCATTTTAATTTATACGTCTTAAAAGATGCATTTTAATTTATTATTGGATCAACAGAATATTTAAATAGCTTTTCAATTGGATTTATTCTAATTTTTATTTTTTTAAAATTCTAATAAGATACAACAAACCTTATATAGATTTAGTAAACTCAAAAAATTAATATTTTTTGCAAAAATAAATAAAAAATAAATATCATAGATGATTTAAAGAAAAATCGTATATTATGAAGTTGAAAATATAAATGAAGCGTATCCACATTACAAACAACAAGGTTGTGCGAGCTCCAAAATTAATTATTATTGAATGTATAAAAAAAGCATAGAAAGATTATATATATCAAAAGAATTATTGCCTGAATATACTCTAATAGCTAAACTGTGGCTTTGTCTTAACGAATCGAAACAAAATAAACCCAATACTAAACAATAAATTATATGATCAAATATATCAACTAATTATCGTAACAATTTTATTTATAATTATACTTCATGATTAGAGTGTTTTGTTCGCCTAAGGGCGATACTCCATATTTGCTTGTTTAAAACTTTCTATTATTCTAAAAACATATTAGCTGCCTACCTTTAAAAATTCTTTATCTTAAATATCTTTCCCAATGCCTTTTATATACATAATACCCACACATTCAAGTGAAAATTTCAGTCCTATTGTTTGTGTTTAAGATTAAGAATATGTAATTAATCGTACAACCAATAATTATGTCAGCTAAACGTGTACTTTCGACGCATCTCACACTGTACACTTTGAATGATCCGCAGATATCTTCACTAACACAAATGTATACGCGTCTGTTCCCGCAATATCCATTACCACGAATATATCATTCGGTGGTGGGCACACGTCAATGACTAATACTTAGTGTGTTTAATAATATTATAGAGACGAATCGAAGTTTTTTAGATGATGATGCGATGGTACTTTATTTTTGTGAGAGTTTGTATGGATCTTTTGATAAATATTTCATGGACGTGTTTTTGTGTAATGATGCTCATCTTGGTTTGGGAGAAGAAATTCGTTTAGTTTAATGTGTTGATAAGTATTTAAATTTTAGTGAAGGGAAATATGAAAATGAAGCAAACAATAGTAATTTGGATATTGAGGGTGATAATATAGCTAATAAGAAATATAATAAGCCTGGAAATTCTGAAAATATAGTCAACAGTAATACAAATCACCAAAACAACAATCCACATAATCATAAGAATATACAGAATAATAATAATGTGCAGAAAATTTATAAGAATAATTCAAAGAATATTGAAAATACCATCAACACCAATAATCTACAAAACATCAACAGCAGTAATCTACAAAATAGCCTCAAGAATAATAATAATGTATAGAAAATTAATAAAAATAATTTTATAGATAATATGTGGATAACAGTGGTTGTATTGAGGATTACTTTATTTCGCCTTCGTTTACAAACCTTTTAAAGACATTGCAAGTAAATCCAGAAAATGTAACTTTTTATTTTGAAGTATACCATAATAAATTTCAATGAATTATGACTGTTGAAGATGATTCATTTTTTATGACTTTTCAAGAAACAAGGAATGAGGCAATTAGAAGAGCAGTTGGTTCTTTTGTTGAAGAGATAGGAGGTAATATGGATTTATTTGATGTTTAATAAATGAGGATGTTGCTTTTACCAGTGAAGCTTTTAGTGATACGAATAAAGATGTTATTGTTGCCCTACGGGAAAAGGATGAAAGCATCATTACGAATGTAGGTTCAAGTATTGAAAACAATTGTGTCAAAGAAAATGATGTTAAAATAAACATTTCAAAAGATTGAATTGCAGGGATAAACACAATAAAATGCACTCAATATTTTCGGTAATAATGAAATGCCTATTTTGAGCAAAAAGCAAAGGGTAAATATTAATGGTGCTGAGCATAAAGAGACCATGCACTCAATATTTTCGGTAATAATGAAACGTTTGATATGAGCAAAAAGCAAAGGGTAAATATTAATGGTGCTGAGAACAAAAAAATGAATGCACTCAATAATTTCTTCATCAATGAAACGCTTGATATGAGCAAAAAGCAAAGGGTAAATATAAATGGTGCTGAGCATAAATTGATAAATACACCGATATGTTCCGGGTCTAAAAGACCACATTTCAACCAAAGCCCATAAAAAATAAAAAGGCTTTAGTCACCTCAAACATAAGCAAAATAGATTAAATTCAAAGCTTATCATAATTTTGTAAAAAAAATAGCATTTTAGTTCCAAAATATCTTATTGAAAAACAAAACGATGTATTAACATGTTGTGTTTATTTTATGAATAAAAATTTCAGTTCTAGATATTTTTTGGAAAAAACTGATGCGAGAAATGAATGTGTAGGATGTATTATGAATTTATAGGGGACAATAAAGATGATTTTGACTATATAATGCATAATTCCATGTAATATTTTTTATTTAAAGGCTATATTTATAATCGTAATTTTAGTTTTCGTTCTCGGGCACAGCTTGCTTGATTCTTTGTACACACAGCGTATTTATACTTTCGGCTATCTTCTCCTCTCCATAGTCTTCTTCAATACCCCTCCTTCTTTCGAGACCTATTAATTCAAGGGTTTTTCTCAATCCCAAGGTTTGAATATATGCCTCAACCTGGTTCGTGACATCTAGTTCCTTTTATGAGATCGTCATCACACCGTCCCATGTTATAACATATGGGATAATTTTTGTCTTGCATTTGTATTTTATTGACTGTTCAGATGCTAGCAGGTCATATTTTCTCAATTTTTCGTTTTAAACTATGTTTATATTGTCAATACTTGTCACGCCAATTTCGATCGAAGTGATGCAGTTCTTCTTTTTGCCATATTCAAAAATATCAGGTCTGACATTCGATAACTTGATGTCCGTTTATATTCTTGTATCTATAAATATGAAGATCGATATAGTAATAATAATAAGAAGAACAGAAAATTCGAGACCAAAAGTTAAATAATCAATAACAGAAAAAAAATTGAAACTTCTTTAAAATGAATGAATCGGAAGTTTGGATTCAAAAAATAAAGATAAGATAATTCGGAAAAAGAGAATAACTGTAAGTCTTATTCTTAACTAAATTTAGTCATTAAAAATAGTAATCATAAGAATATAGACAATTATAGCCGAAAACCCCGGATAAACAATAATATCGAAGAAAATAATTCTTATAATGTAACCAATGAATATTATATTAGCAGAGAGCAGTAACTTTATAATAGCAGAGAAAATATGAACAATAATAGTTTGGTGTGTATAGTAATAGAGAAAACAAAGGCAAGGTAATATTAATAGAGAAAACAAAAGTAATAATGATGTTATGGAAAATTTGATGTATATTAATAATAATTAAAACAAAGGCAGCAGTAATTTTTGAGAAAGCAAAGGTAATAGTAATTGAGAAAACAATATCTATAATATTATGAGAGATGAAATCAAGAATAATTGTAGAGAAAACAAAGGCAATGATAATAATCTATAAAACATGATCTAAAATGTTGATAGAAAAATCTGATAAGTCATAATTATAGAGAAAACGAAATCAAACATATTAATAGAGAAAACAAAAACAATAAATATGATAATGGAGAAAACATGATCGATAATAACCGGGGGAAAAATAATTATAACATATTCGAAATAAAGAAACTTTAAGTGAAAGAGACGCACATCTCTTCAACAAGTATTTTAGCCTAAAAACTTAAATACACAGAAACAAAATATAATTTATTATAGACAAGTCACGAACGAAAATAAACAAACAAGAATAAAATAACCATTATAACTACTGGAAATAACTGTAAAAAGAAAGAATAAAACTTCTTTAAATGATTTGATTGCGTATGAACATCTTTTTTATTTTTACTTCAGTAAAATTCTTATACCACATAACCTTTGAATTTTTTTATTTTTATGTACATTATATTTTTTTTGTATTACAAAGGGATATATAATAGTTAAGGACAGCATTCTTATAAAATATCAGACACACATATTATAATGTTTTTATGATCAAAATTAATATGTAAATATTAAAAAAAGCATGCTGTATTTCTTTGATCTTGATTATCTTTTAGAATGATATATTTTATAAACAGTGTGTTTGTTGATCAAATTTACCATATAAAAAATTTTATAACACATGCTGTATTTTTTATGTCTTGAATAATTGTAAAAACAGTGTGTTTTTCATCGTTAAAAAAACATTTAAAGCTAAACTTTTACACAAATAATTCGTAAATAAGAATGAATCAGCAAATTTTATCAGTAAGGCCATAATAATTTATTTTTTATATGCCTAGAAATAAACACGATTCCACTGCAATAAAAAAATTTACGAGAATAACAAAAGCCAAATAAAAATTTTTTTTATTAGATTCATTTTATAAAACATCGAAATTTAAAGTTTAAGTCAATGTATACATTCTCAAAACACTGATGCAGCTATTACTATTGAAATTATATATTGATATATAAAATTTTGAGATTCCGAACAAAAATAGTACATTTGTCATAATATAGGATAGTGTGGTTACATAATATCAAAATTCGTATATTATAGGGTTGAAAAGCGCTAAGGAAATGTGAAGCATACGCACAAACAACGGTATGCCAAGAAAATTCAATTTATAAGTCTTGATTGTTGATGATTCATTAAGAAATATTAAATACGGAGACAATCAGAAAAAAAACATAGTTTAGTCTGTTTTTATAGAGTATACTAAAATCTTGTGCAAGCAAAAAGAAAATTTTACCCGAAAATAAATTAAATACATAAAAATATTTGGAAGTGAAATATATGTTTTGGCTGCTGCTAAGGTGCATAAATATCTTTTCTAGCGAGAATGCAATTTTCATTTTTCAGTTTTGAATTTATACCTAACATTGTATTTTTCTATATTGGCGGTTTGTGACTTTATTAACATTCAAAAGTATTTAGATTTAATATTGTAAAACTATTAATGTTATGCTGTTATTTTGATGGGTTTTTATAGTGAATATTTATAAGCAAATATAATCTTATGATGATGATGTGCTTTTAAAATAGAACAAGAGACTTAGTTGGCATATACTTTATTTTAAAATCATTTTTTTATGACTTTGCTGTATTTTTTTTACTAAATTTTATGTATCATAAATCTTCCATGAAAAACGAAGCTTCTTGTGTAATTCTATTTTATATTCCAAGAAAACTTGCGTGGCGATAATATTTATCATTCAAATCAAAATTATAACATTTAAAATCTATCATTAGGTACTTGAACAACCGTATAAAAAGCCCTAGAAATTAAGCACATAATTAATTTTAATATTTTCAAAGAAATACAATATGCCCTTTTTTTTGTAGAAGTATATTTTTAAAATATAATTTTACAGCAACTGTGCTTCGTTAATCTTTTTTATTTTATTATGGGAAAATTTATAAATTTGTCATCTGGTTTTTATTTTTTATATTAACTATAAGAAAAAGGACAATCACCGAGAAAAGCCGCAATATTTAGATTTGAAAATGAAAATTCAACACACCTATCCGTAATAAATATATTCTTCAGAACAAATTATGGCATCGTTGACATAGATCTTTCTGCGCTTGAATTAAAACAAAAAGAGAGTTTATTGTGTAAAATAAAACAAAAAACACTACATCAAAAACTCTTCGATGTTCATAGAAATCCAACGCTTGAAATATTAGGATCCATAAATTGGCTACAATATCATCATATCAGTCGATTAGAAGAGGCGAGATTCTGCTTTATTCAGTATAGAAACGTATTTTTTGGAGATAGATCAAGGTGCCCGCACTGTAACGACTCAATCAAAACTGTCGACCACTTAGCAAGCAGATGTAAAAAAATGCTTGGTCATGACTATACAAGAAGACACAACGAGATTGTAAGATGTCTTCACTTTATGTTGGCAAGAAAATACAATTTCAAAAAAACCAAAAAAATCCGCAGACACTCTGTACAAGAAATAATGGAAAATGAATTCGCAGAGATCAAAGTGGATACAAGAATTAAAACAGACATCAAGTATTCGAATGACAGACCTGATATTTTTGTATATGACAAAAAGAAGAACTGCATCACTCTGATCTAAATTGGCGTGACAAGTATTGACGACATAAACATAGTTGAAAACGAAAAATTGTGAAAATATGACCTGCTAGCATCTGAACTATCATTAATATACAAATGCAAGACTAAAATTAAACCATATGTTATAACATGGGACGGTGTGGTTACACGATATCATAGAAGGTACCTGAAGGAACTAGATGTCACAAACCAGGTTGAGGCATATATTCAAACCTTGGGATTGAGAAAACCCCTTGAATTAATAGGTCTCGAAAGAAGGAGGGGTATTGAAGAAGACTACGGCGAGGAGAAGATAGCCGAAAGTATAAATACGCTGTGTGTACAAAGAATCAAGCAAGCTGTGCCTGAGAACGAAAACTAAAATTACGACTATAAATATAGCCTTTAAATAAAAAATACTTTATATTAACTATATTTTTAAAAAAAAGATTAAATAATAGGTTAGTTTCAAATCCGATTCAGAGTCTTTATATTAATAATTAAAACAAACCAATTTTTTTAAATACTTAAACAATATTATTATAAAATAAGAATTCAAACTATTATGCTAAATATATTGTGATTCAGTTACAATTTAGCTGCATTATAATTGTAATTTTTTACTAATAAATGATTAGTAACGATAACTAGCAAGATACTTATACTCATCTCATTTGGAGAAGAGGAGCATTTGATGAATTTAAATCGTGGATAGGTGTCAAAAGAAGTATCAAGGAGTTGTGTAATATTCCCAACGGGCTGACCACTTCTAAATAGATAAAATTGAATAAAGAAAAATTAACGCATAAATAAATAAAGTCTAGTTATTTGGTAAGATATTCTACTTATTATTTCATAAAATATTAATTTTAAATTTTAAATTTAGAGTAACTATAAAATAATAGAAAGTATAAATTTTTACATATGTCCGAAAATTTTATTTCACAATATATATTAATTCGTCTTCTAATGTAACTAAAAAAAAAGGTATAAATTTAAATCAACACCCGAAAAATATTTTAGATATATCATATACACATTTAAATATATATCGTAGGCAGCAAAACCAAAATAATAATTTTTAAATTAATTATTGTGGCTTTATTTTCATCTTAATTTGATACAATAAAAATTATGTACACATTTCAGACGCGAACTACAAGCATTGACATTACAAGAAAAACCATTTAAAATTTCAATAATAAGCATAAATTTCACACTAAAATATTCATCGCGAACTTTTATGATTTGAACCATTATTTGATGTCCATTTATTTTAAAGCAAATATCATTATCAAAAAATAAATATAAAAATTATAAAATATAGTAGTTAGCTTGTATAGTTTTTGGAATAATCGTTTGAAAAATCGGATTTTTAAATAATTCTTCTTTTTTTCAATTAGTAACTAATCCATATGAAACCTCAAAGAGAAATCATGTGAGGACAATCATAATGCATATTTAAAATAAAGCAAAGATATCTAAATTGATTGTAAAGAGTATTCTTAACCTTATAAAAAAAGAAATCTTCAGATGATAAACATTTATTATTTATATTATTATCAAAGTTTACCCCACAATTATGTGTATTCTTCATATTTAAATACTAGAATTGCAAAAATTATACATTTACTTTGATTTTTAACATAGATAAAGTTGCAAAATGCTATATTTAAACCTTTCTTTATTATATAACAAAAAAATAAACAGAACTTTACAACATGATTATATTATCATATTGAAGATACTTTTATACATTGATCATGTGTATATTCATTAAATATTCATTAAATAATCATTTTTGTCAAAAAATGTTTTTAAAAAGAAATAAGATGCATTGAGTAATTTATTTTCTTTTTTTATTGTTTAAGTGGATTTCTATATTTCAATTGTATATACTGGGTTGTTATTAGCTCATTCTAAATATTGCAGAACTTATCAAGGCATCTTTTGTGATCTTTCCGTTATATATACAGGTCGAATGCTCTTACTCTCTCGCCTTATATGAGTTTTGTGTAGTTTTATTATTAAAATTTTTAGATATATTCCTAAAAAAATTAAAAATATATTATGCTTACCGTTAAAAATACGCCTGATATTTATAAATTTTTACCCCTAAATGAAAATTGAGCAAAACAAGAAAATTTAAAATCTTAATTTTAGATATAATGTATGAAGTGAAAATTTTATTTCTTCCAATGACTTATTATCATCGAAAAATACTCGCAAGAATATGCATTCTTATTCTAAGCCATATTATATATATCTTAAAAAACGCTATTGATATAAACTTATCTACTAAACTAGTATTAAGTACCAAGACCGGTTTTTAAGCAGAAAGAATATTTTGTTGATGAATGCAATTTTTTTTCTTAACTACAGTACGAAACAAATAAGAAAATGATATATTTTAGAAATTTATTATGGTTTATAATTTCTTACGTATGCTTCTTCAGCTTCTTTGGCTTCTTCAGCTTCTTTGGCTTCTTCAGCTTCTTTGGCTTCTTTGGCTTCTTTGGCTTCTTTGGCTTCTTTGGCTTCTTATGTTTCGCCTGCTTCTTTTTTTTCGATTTTTCTATAGGAGATGGCGACCGAATTTCGTTATCGTGCATATATATTGAATTCTCGATTTCAAAACAATAACGGTCGCATTTGAAACAACATATGAAAAACCTGACATATAAAGATCTAACGAAATGGCTATCGAGTGTGCAGTTGTTTGTTAAAGTACATTTTCTATAATATCTCGAGTTTTCTATACAATAAAGGTAGTTTTCTTTGGAGTAGATAGAAAAATAAGAAAAAATTATCTCGGCTTCTAGATTTTTAAATTGCGTAAGTAAAAAATATTCAAAATGTACAATATAATAGTACCTTGAATGTATTTTCAGAGTACCCTTTTTTCCAACAAATATGCTAATAAAAAGGCTTCGAATTAGATTAGCAAGCAAAAATCTTTCTTTTTATCTGTTATCATAGAAGTGTTGCGATCAGATTCGCAACAAAAAACATCCACAAGATTTAGTATTATTGCCATAATATAGATTTTAAATTTTGCGGATGCATCTGTCTCTGGTTTTTCTACAAGGCTTTTTGTAATAGGACATCTTATTTTTCTAAATTTCTCAGCTTCATAAATAGCTTTGAATTCTGCTATTATTGTATTTCTTATTATCCCCGAACCTTTTTTGAGTTCCTTTTCCTCTAACTGATCGATAAAATATTTAAAATAACCACTTGAATCAGCAATTAGTTCATTTGGATCAATATAGAATGAAATATTACCATTAGTTGCGGCTAAATTTAGAAGATCAATGATTTTACTAAAATTTGAACTTTTTTCTGGTTTGAAATTTATGAATTGAATATAAGTAGCAGTCTGTTTGTCATATAATATATCGTGTAGCTTCTTCATAGAAAAAAAAGTTCTGAAACTGTTGTATGAATTTAGTAAACTCTTCATTTCTAATCTAGCCTTTAGATTCTCAATGCTTGCTTCTTTATCTTGAATCAAAATAATTTCTATGATACTATCAAAAATAGCTGAAACCTCGAGTGGGTGTCTAGTATATGGATAATTGGATATTAAATTATCTGTATAGATCACACTGAAAACATCTATATTTATTTCTCTCTTGTTTTTTAGCATTTGTAAACATACAAAATTTTGTATATATACATCAGCATTTACATTGCTCAATCTCATATTTCGATCTATTTCTATATACTTGACACCATTTATCATCTCAAAACTTTCGAATTTATTCTTAATAACAACATATTTTTTGATTTCAGCATTAGTTTCTACGTTTATAAGGTGAATTTCACCTTGGCAGTTCTCAAAATTCCGAATTTCTTCCACCCAAACAAACCTAATATAACTGCATATCAAGTCATGGCTAATAAAATTAGTCTCCGTATTTTTTTCATAATCATCAGGTGTTTCTGAATTACTGCCATCTGAATGGTCATTACATTTCCGAAGCAAGCGTATTTCTTGTCCATTTTCGGATTCCCTTATATAAATTTTGGAATCTATATCACATATTTTTATTGTGGATACATCTAAAACCTCACAATCTCCATTGTTGATGACTTCCTGATCAAGTTGTGACTCTTTTAGCACATATATTCTCTTTGTGATAAACAAATCGCTAAGACAGAAGGTTTTTTCACTTATTTCCAGTTCGTGCATATGATTTAAATTTATATTTTCATGTCCTGGAGGACGTACGTATAAATTTTTCGACGAATCCAAAAACACCTTTATAAATTTATCAAATTTACCAACATACTTTTCATTTGTATTCGGATTTAAATGCATAGAGCTGCATACACAATCTTCGTCATCCCCAGAATAAGCTTCATTTATGACGTTTTTCATAATTACGTCTCTTCCTTCTTGCGACAATATAAAATTGTCATCAGTAAGACTTTGCGCCATGAGGCTTTGATTATTTCCACTTCCTTCCAAAGATAGCTTTAACGTAAGAAAGAAAAAAAAGATTGAAATCATAATTTATAGAAGTTCTGGAAATTTAAGTCAACATAAATGAAACTGACCAATATATTGTTTTTTGTTATCACTTATTTTGATTGAATCAGAAAAAATATACATTTAGGGATGATTACGTCATATTTTGAATTATGTTTCGAGTTATATTGTTTTTTAAAATTTTAATATGCATAAATTTATATTTTATATAGATTAGTTTCGTATCTAAAGTAAAGAGCATGCAAAAAATAAAACTCACCGGAATAAAAATACTGTAAAATAAATCGAACTTGAAACATCAATCAAAAACTACACATTCACTTAAACTGTATTTTTTTTTGCACCGGGTGATTTCTATTTCTTTTATGACTTGTAACATAAAATATTCTGTGGCTGGTAATTTTATTTTTGCACGTTAAAAATGTACTCAAACATTCTTTTTTTGTTTCATTTTATAATTTTAAGCTTTATTCTGAGCAATAGACCAGAACATATAGAATTCTAAAAATGTCTTGAAATTTGGGTTTAATAAACATATGTATGGCAAAGTTATTTTATTTAATTTATATACTTTTTTTCAACAATTGTGATCTAAAATTAGATATGTAAAATTTGTTTTTCAATTTTGTATTTTCCGTATTTTAATATGGATAGATTTTTCTATAAATTAGCAAAACAAAAACAAGCATTTTTGGAAAATAATAATAAGATCTAAATTTGGTCTAAAAAATAAATTTGGGCTTCGGATAATTTAATTGTTTCTTAATCTATTCATTGGAATTTTCTGGATAGTTTGTATTAAAAGAATATATTTAAAAATAACAATTTTTTATAATGTCTTATAGGTATTGTCAATTCAAAAATACCGTATAACTTATATAAGTCGGCTTTGAAGTTGCACAAGTACATTTTTATCTTCTAGAGAATATAGTGTAAAATGTTATAATTTATGTCTGATATTTTGGCGAACCAAAACAATCATTTTATTTTTTGTGCATGACTTCTTCATATAAAAATTTTCTAATGATAAGAAATTACAATTGAAGATAAATACTTTAAAATATATATGTTTATATTCTTTTCAGAATTGGATTGGTGGATGGGGAGGAAAATGCTGATAATATATTTGAAGATTGTAATTCATAAATTTTGATTGTTATCAAAAACCTTTACATCAATAAATTTTTTTTTGCAATAATGGTGCTCGGAAGAGATATATTAGTATGAAATTCGCTAATGTTTTTTTAGCACATCCTCTTTAAAAAATTTAATTCTAGTATAACTACTAAAAACTATAGCTGCTTTGAAAAACACGTCATACAGTAATCTCTCATGACAATATTGTCAATTACTAAAAATAGACAAAACCACAAGCAGAATTAAATGAATTTTTAATAGATGGGCGCTTGAAAATTATTATTTGGTTCATATTCACAAATAAAGAATTTAATCAGGTAATTACATACAGTTCAAACGCATGATATTTATTTTACCTAGAAAAAAACAAAATAATGCAAATATCGATCACTATAAAAATATATTTTGCGCAATACTCTCTGCAAAATTATAATCGATTTGGTCTATAATAATTGAGTTGGGTTCTATTAGTCTCTTTATAATGGAATATAAAGATAATGCTTAGCCACATAATATAAAAACCGCGAATTTCCAATGTAACTTTAAAATCGGATATTTTGCATTAAATCTTTTATATTTCTTTTTCTACTGTTTTACAGCAATAATATTTTCTATATTTATATTCATTTTTAAGCTTATCGAAGTTGAAATACAGAAACAGCTTATGGTTATTCTCGCACTCGAATGATATAAACAAATTAGTATTTAGATAAAAAGGCTATTAAAACAGACACAAATACTAAAACAACAAAAGTAGCCTTTTAATATATTTTAAAACTAATTAATGCTAAAATATTCACTTTCACGATATACATCTCAAAAATTGTTATTAAACATATAAAATAAAAGTTTAATTAACAGAAGAGCACAATAAATACGCGAACGTTAAATTTAAATTTACCACATTGAATTTTGCAATTAATATAAAAAAATATGCTTCAGGATATGTTAATATAATACAGGTCTAGAGAACAAAAAACGATGAACTTGCTATAGATAATGTTAATGAAGAACCTGTATTTTTTATTAGACTTGAATTTGCGAAATTCCTTTTTTAAAAAAACATTAAAAAATAAAATAAAAATATAAATAGAATTATGTTTGACCGGTTCGTATTTGATCAAACCTTTTTTAATTCATGTATTTCTACGAAATCATTTGTTCATGTATTTAACACCTTAATAACGATCCTATGATTTTTTAGAATCAAAAATCTATCTACTGGACCATAAAGAAGTAAAAATAGGCACAAAAAAGTTATAAATTAATCCTTTTAGTGTCGTTAATTTACACAAGTATTCTATTTATAAAAATATTTATATTAACCCAGACTTGATTATTATCATTTATGCATAATTTATTTTTTTGATAAATGTTTTGTATATTATACATTTTTATTTGAATTAAAGCATAAATAATAAAAAAATTTTTGTTTTATTTACTTATATAGGGTTATACAAAGCCAATAGGTTTTTTGTGCATTCTTATTCAATGTGTAGTAAATTCTAAATCTTCTTTCTGTATCTTAGTTTATCAACATAATAATAAATTTGATATTTATTTATGGTTTGATTTTATTTTTAGCTTTTTATAGTTGTTCAAGAAAAACTTCAGATTGCTCTATAGAACAGATTTGGCTGATACTTCTTTCCACCCCATTGTCTATACGATCTTCCTCGATGCATCTTATTATCTCAGACTTATTAGTTCGAGTTTCTTCCTCAATCTTATTGTTTGCGCATATTTTTTCGCTTACGTTAGCATTCTTAACTCCTTAATATATAATTTATCGTATTTTAAAATCATTAAATTATTTTTATGACGTATATCAACACTCGAGTTCTCTATTTGTAATTAGGAATACATTCATTTGCTAATAGATCGCATTTTCTTAGCAATTAACTTCAACCTTAATCAGACTACTAACACTCGATTTTTCAATATCTATTAACTAGATAAAGTTTTTCTTCTTATAGCACACAAGAACGCCTGGTCGATGTGGTGATAAATTTAAATCAGTTTTTATTTTTGTACCCAACTTATTTCTCCTGGTTTTTTTTAAATTACTTCCTCAATCGTTTGTTTTCTGATTTTCTTTATTTTTTTAAAGTTATTTTTTCTTGGGTGCATAAATTTTACGCATATTACAACTTCGTTGTGTCTTCGTGTATGTTCATGGCAAGTATTCCTTTACATCGGCTTTCTATGTTGCCTACTATTTTATATTCTTCTCCACAGTGTTGACTTTTTGACTTTTCCCCAAAAAAAATATTTCTATCCTGCGGGAAATGTAATCTTTCTTCTTTTTTTAGCTACAAGTTTCCAATTTTTAGCCACCCAGGAGATCCCTCTGTGTCAATCATTGAGTTTTTGTATAACCATAATAATAAATATGAATATTATCATCATTATATCACATGAAGAGCGTGCAAATATACCATAAGATAATATAACGGACGAGACAAAATTAGAAATTATTTAGGTAAAAAGAACCAGAATATTTTACGTTTTACATATATTGACACTGTGATATGTATGTGGTATGGTTTTCCAGTTTAAATCTTGCACTTAACCATCCTTTTTCTTTATATACTGTAATTAAGTATCTATGTAATTTTCGATATAAGGAATCACAATTAAATCGTTTTTTTTATAGGTTATAGTTTTTCTGGAAGAGTTTTTTGTATTTTTACTATTAAATTAATGGATATGTCAAAAAATTAAAAATTGTAAATCAATTAAATATCTTAAAATATTATGTTTTCTTTTATAGAATAAAATTTATGTTTTGTTTCTAAAGTGTAACAAACAGTAGGAATCTGCAAATAATAACCCATCCAAGTAAATCAGAATAAAATAAAAAACACAGAAAAATTTACTTATTTGAATACATGCATAAAAATAGAAATTATCAAAAAAATATTGCTTCTGGAAAGTACAAAATAAATTTTTTTATATGTTTTTTGAATTAAAAATACGGCATAAATAAAACAGATGGATAAAAAAGTCAATTGTTTAAAACATGGAAAAACTTGTTTATAGACACAAATATATTTGATTATTAGACTCTATAAATGCTAAAAACTGGATTGTTTTAAACTAATAAATATATGGTGTTATATCTTGATTTTTAAAGATCTTTATAATAGTTGTTAATTATTAAAAAAGATACAAAAACTTTCAAAAGCATAATATATAATCAATAATACTTTAAAACATCACATATTTGTTTGCGAAAGTCTACTTATTATCGCAGATCAAAACATGGACTTGCGAATTATATTAATATGTTCATTTTTTTAGTTCGAAAAAAAAATATTTTCGAATATGGTAGCAAAGAAATTTCGCTGTAAAATATTCGATGCGTTTTGCAATCAAACACAGTTTCATAATAATTATTATATAATTGCTGTATTTATTACAATGCTTCTTTTTTTATTATTACTAAGTTGTGTAAAATTAATATTTTAGCTGGAATATTTTATTTTCACAATTTGCTATTTCAAACCTTATATTTTTTTATAAAAAAATGCCCTTTAATTGATTTGAACGTTCTTATTTTTATTATATTTATACTTATTTGAAGAAAACCGAATATAACTCTTCAAATATTTTGTATTTCACCCGGTAAATATTCACAAGTAATTATAATTTTATTTTTTAACTAAAATAATTTGGTAATTTTATCTTACCAATGATTTAGATACAAAATTTAGACATTTTAAATTACATATGCGTATTTTGTAATTACTAAATTTTTCGGGATTATGTTTTAAAAAGCTATTTTTCTATAAAAAGAACCCATGTTTTGTTGTTTGTCGAAATCATAAGAAAAATAAGAAACCATGGATTTAGAATGGAAGCTCATTTTATTTTATATTTTTAAAATTTGACTACAAGAAAATAAATGCAGCATTATTTTCGTATGATGTCATTTATGATTTTATTTTGAAATTATACGTATTAAAAAATATAGAGCTAACATCCCTTGGCATTAAGCACGTGAGAATAAGAAATTTAAAAAATAAGATAAATAGAATAGAATTCAATAATTATAATTTTTTTTCCTTTAAACACAGTTTATTGCATCTTTTAAACCCAACAAAATTATAGATTTTATTATAAATAGAAAAATGTTCATAAACTGTTTCAAGATGACCCGTCATTTACATTGTTTTATTTTTTTTACATGAAAATGATTTAATTTCTAATTTGAGTCATCTTATCGTTTTTAATTTTAAAAATGTATGTATCTTTTTCCCGGATGATTAAAATAATTATATCTGAAGTTATGTGATTACTATCATGATTTTTACTGTGCGTTTGTTTTAGACTGAATTAATTATATTATAATTAAATAGGTTTACAAAAAAACATTATGAAAATATACACAAAAAAGCCCAAATAAGAGTCACGCTGTTATCATTTTACACAATCCAGTTTTTTTAAGATAATGATTATTCAAAAGAAATTTATAGATTGTAGACCAAAACTAGATGAATTATAAATACAGGAACCTATAAAAGTATTTTTTGCGTTTAACTACCTCGATATACATGCATCAGTATTTTTATTTTTTATAAAATATTTAATTAGAACAAAAGATTGCCGCTGAAATATAAGTATAAATTATAAGCTTTTAAATTTAAGGAAAAATTGGCGCTTTTTTAACTATATGAATTATGTGAATACTTATTATTATTTGATAAAAATCCAAACATGTAAACATGAATTTATTTTTTCATAAAAATCATACATTATTAATTCAATATATAAAAATTACTTAATATACGATTATGGTTTATACTATGAACCAACTCTTAATTGATAATAATTTGTAGACAATAATTTTAGTAATTCCGGAACGGACTGACTGGACAATATTAAATAGAATTTTTAAAAAAGATTTAATTTAATATTAACACTTTTTAAGTTATTTTGAAATGTAAAAGGCATATAAATTACAACCCAATGGCAAAAAGAGTATTGTTTAATACATATACACGGCATCTTTGAAGAATTTTTACGCTCAGGTATAGTATAGATCTAAATATTGCATTAAAAGTTGATTTTTTTTCAAAATTATTGATTTTTACAGCGTAAAAAAAAATTAGTTCGAATAATTAGTGTACCTCCAATGATTTATGTTAATACTGAAATGAGAAGAGAAACATTGAATTTGATATAACTAATTAAATTTGTATTTACTTTTTTTGTGAGGGTTAAAAGTCTTTTCTGAAGTTTATTCGAAGTAGTTAGGGTTATTGCAGGATAACTAAAAATGTGAGTATTGGTAATTTCAAGATCAAATACGAAAATCCAGTTATTTTTATTATTAAATATACACCAAATAATCATGTTGTACAGTTATATTTTTTGAAAACGTAGTAAATATGCATTTATTATTTCTATGGATAGTGATCGATTTTACTACCCATGATTAAGAACTTTTTATATTTAGAAAACGTGAAAATAAAAACACCGCACACAAATCTTTTTTGACAAACTATAGCCACACAGGCATAAAAATATCATATTTTTATTTATTATAAGTTTTTTGAAAATTATATAAATTTTGTGTTATATGTTTAAATAAAAATATATCTGGATTCAGAAATGAAATCTTAATTTAAAATGTAGCTTTTATGATTAGGATTATAATCTTGCACGAAGCAAAAAATCCTTCTGCACGAGAATGGGTGTAATTTAAGAAGTATCACATTAATGAGTTTTTTTATCAGCATTTAAGATTTAAAATTACTATTGTATAATGCCAATAAAGATTTGAGATTTTGCAAATCTAGTAAAGTATTGTTTTAGACCTAAAAATTTTATAAGTGTATATTTTAAAATTGACGACAAAACAAGGGTCTAAAATAGCTTGTTTTTAAATTCATAGAATCTTGATAAATTAAAATGATATAAAATCATTGAAAAAAAGGGTATTTTATTAACTTAGTTACTATACACGGACAGAAATGTGCATTTTTTATATGATAGTGCCTGCTTAAATACATTCAAGGATTAAAAATATGATTTATATCATTTTGGTTGTTGCTAATAAAAATTCGCACCTAGTATTTACGATACTTACAAAACATAAGTTTTACCGATTTTTTTTTTATTCAATATATTTATAACACACATTTTAATTTTGCTCCTAATTTTTTGACTTATTCTATTATCAAAAATTTAAGATACTCAAAATATTCCGCTTAAATCTTTCCCAAATAAGAAAGTTATTTTAAAGTATGAGAGACTTAATATTGTGTATTTGCTATCAAAAAGCTATAACTTAGAGTTTTGTAACGGCCTTCATTTTAAATCAAAACTAGGCCATTTATATATCATTTATATGCTTTCGCTTATTTTGTTACACTTGAACAGGGCTTAAATACCTATTATATACAAATTATATATCAATAGTATCATTTTGATAAGAATTTATGGTGACTTTTCTAGGCTTCTTGTAACTCGAATTTTACACCAAATCATATCAAATCAATGCACCCTAAAAAATAAATTATCCTCAGTTAGTTAAAAATATTTTTAATACATTTTTCAGTTTCGTTTTCTGAACATTGTTATTTTTTATTTTAAAACACATTCGCCTCACTCCTTTTAAACATTAAAAAGCAATATGAAAATAATTATTATCGACATGGCTTTTCCAACAATTTCTGTTGATTAAATTATAAATAAAAGACCTGATGTAAATTGTGTTTAGATTAGATTCAAAATTTACAAGATTAAAATACTTATTTGTGTTATTCGCTGTATTCTTATCTTGAAATACCAAAGTTTCATTTCTAATGATTTCTTTAAACCTTCATTTTCAAGATTCAGCTGTCATATCTGATTGTATATTCGTATTTAAACTTTAATGAATAAAAAACACATTCATTTTCTAAATCAACCTTTTTTGTAATTAATTATGCCTAAAATGTAATAAAAAGTAGTGAAATAAATAAAAACAAGGACAATCATTGCTACAATAAGACTAAAACATTTTTCGTGTGAAAATTACACAAATCTAAGCAAATTTTTACCTTTATATATTTTATGGAATTAAAAAAATCGTTGATTCTCTGTTCATTATATATAAGATAACATATTAGACTATCATCATGTAAATAAAAAGACACAATAAAAGCTCTAAAAAATAAATAATTTGCTAAAATATAAATTATCAGATTTGAGTGTTAAGCTTTACAATAAACTATATGGAAATAACAAAAGTGTGTCTGTCAAGCCGATTTAAAACAATTTTATAAATTAGAATAAGTTATACTATTTTATTTATAACATATAAAATGATGGTTGTAACAATTATAAAGTTACATTGAAATAAGTGAATAGAAAAGAGTCGAGAAAGAATTATATGAAATGGAATGTGTCATTATATTTAAAAAAAAGACGTTAACGAAAATTTTATACTCCTAAAAAATTTGTATTTAAATTTTTTGATGTATGTTTTTTTTACATTAAACGATAATTTATAATAATAAATTTTAAGACTGTCAGTAATTATAATAAATTATCTATATTTTATATACAAGGATTTTACCAAATGCATAAATCTTATTTATTTTTCGGTAAATTATGTTTGGCTATTTTGTTCTTAAGCATAACTTCTGAACGCTCGTTAAAAATATTTACATGGTTCGATTTTTCACAGCGAAAAATATACAAAATTTTTTCAATAAATTCCTAAATCTTCCAATACCATTAATTTTTTTGTAAATATACCATTATAAGTTCATATTGGCTCAATAAAAATTGATATATACTTCTAATGATTTTATCACTTCATAATTTTTTTTGATGCATCTTCTATGCTCAACTGTTATACATTAAAGTGTCTTCCTCCATCCTATTGTTTAAACGTATTCTTTAGATTCAATTTTGATCTCGTTCCACAAAATATGCGATTTTTAAGTCTTGTATAATCCCTTTTTTTATATTTTACCACATTGATTTTTATTTATTTATCCCATAGTGTGTTTTTTGTTTTTATGTGAAATCGAAAAAGATTTTAAGTAGTTTCTTGTATAAAATCAGCCGAACCAAATAAAATAAATAATCTTCTGTAATAACGAAGTCAGAACACCGATATTTGACTATTTTTTCTCCGAAATGTGCTCAAGAAAAAAAGTATGAAGAATCTCGAAGGAAGTATATATTTCAATTTAAAAGTTAATTTGAAAAATAAAATATAATTTTAATATAACCAGCATGATGAATATTTTTTTAAATTGAATTTTGAATTTATGCTTTAAATATGTACCAATGACAGACGAAGGTTTTAATCGGAAGATTCTCTTCTAACAGTGCATTGGGTGCAAAGATGAAAAGAAACGCATTGAGGAAAAATAAAAAAATCAATTATATCATTTTAAGATTTTTAAATTGGATGATTCTATAATATGTCTCTATAGCTGAGTTTTTTGACAAAAAAGATCTTGTATTGTAGGCATATAATTCTTCATATTTTAATGGAAGAAAATGTGATGATTCGGCTGAACTAACACAAAGGAGGTTTTTATCTGTGTATTTTGATAGAAGAACTACATAGGGATGGTTTACCACATATTCTGTTTATATTGTTTGTATCTATTGGGCAGAACACATAACTAAAAATTATCCACCGTAAACTAACCTCTAGATAGATTTATTATGCAAAGAAACATCTTTACACATATATAGATCTAAATTAATTAGATCAAGTGATGATAAATTATAAAATTTTGCTAGAAGAGACATACTTTTCTTTAATTTGATCATATAAAAAAAACATAATCGAAATCAACAGCAAATATTACCTGATATGGCGAAATAGCATACTTACAAGAGATCTAATAGTATAAGAATCCCCGAAAAAAACCATTTATTATTTTTGGTACAAAGGCAGAGAAATTCAACTACTTTTGCAATGAAATTCTTTCGATGATTTGTATTTTACTGAAAACTACTTCTTAGACCTCAAAAATTGATAGTAAGAAATTAGACAAACATTTTTTTTTGCTTCACTCTAATCTAAGCGTTCTTAAATAAAACTGAGTTATATAGTCAAAAAAAATATGCGATAAAGAAAGTTTAGGTTATAGAATATCAAAGTTCTACGTCAACAAGCAAAGAAGAATATTTATGTAGCTGGTTTATAACGAATTTCTGGTGATAAAGAAACTAAAAGATAAATAAAATACGTTTTGATAGACAAATTGATATGTCAAAGAAAACAGACAAATAGTGATAAAAGAGGATATTAAAATACATGAGTGGTTATAGTTAATTATAACTTAGACAAGCGATGTGTTGAATAGTTCTAACAGAAACAAAAAAACATTGTGAAAAGAAAAAGCTGCATTGAAAATATTTCAAAACGCAGCTGCCAATGATTTTCATAGCCAGGCCTCCAACAAATATTCGGATTATATATAATCAAAATGAAAATCAAGATTTATGTTCAGATAAGAAAAAAAAAATTTATTTGAAAAATCTGAAATGCCAATGCTTTGAATATGTACAAAAACATCAGATCAACCAGAAAGTAGACGTAAAAAAAGTTCTAAGATGTATGCACATAAACCCACAAAGGTGTGGTAAGATGAATAAACTTTAGGCAAGAAAAAAATAAAGTTGCGAAAGATTAAAGAAAGTAAGAAGACACTCGGTTAAACAAATAATAGAGATAGAAGTATAATGAAGATAGAATCAATCATTTAATGCTTGTATTTGTGATTAGATATTTTTTTAAATAAACAAGTGAACATTAAATACATAAATGGAAATAAGAAAAACTAGTGTTGATTATATAACAATTTTCTACATGAAAAACTAACATAAATCGATTTACTAATATATAAACTCTTCTTAATACACAAATTTTAGTGTATTTATACTACGAAACGTCAAAAAATTGGAAATGTTATCAGAAATCACACAAATTATAATCAAAGAATTTATGAGATATGGCAGAAACGTGCACACTTGCAATAGATTTATGGTAAACTTATTTTAATTAAGGTTGGTGGGTGATTTTTTTTTGAAAAAAAATGTGAAGATGATGTGAGGCAAAAGAAGTAATAATAAAAACTAAAATATAAAGTAAACAAAAGTTTTGCTTGAACAATGGAAGAATGCTAAAATGTAGATATACATAATAAGTAATTTTGATCAAGGGTTATAAAATTGTATATGTACAAAAAAATTTTCGTGAATATATGATAAATAAAAGTAAAATATTTAAATTATTTATATAATCAATTATTTTTAAAAAAAGTATTTGATCGTGAAGAAGTTTTTATGAACATTCTAACGCAATGAACATTATACCTTTGTTATTTTAGAATATTTTTACGTAAGATATATTGTATATAACACAAATATTTTCATTGGTGGATGTATAGATTATAATTTACTATGTTTGCATGTTATAAGAAGAAATCGAAACTTTAAACGATTTTGGCGAATAAAAGATTTAATTTACAATTGGTGCTATCATATGGTGACACAAAAAAATTTAATGCTGAATATTTGTGTGTATATTTAAAATCCTTAATTTCGGCATTTGAATTCTTTTAAGGATTTTTAATTGACACACGGATTTCATTTTTTTGTGCAGAAATAAATCTGTTTTGCAAATATTTAACGATATCCACAAAAGGATGCATAAAATCCTTCTTTTTTTATTCAAAATATTTTTTTTAAAGGCGTTTTGCATATCGAAGACAATGTTAAGATGTAGGAAGTGAAATTCAGAAAAATATTTAACACAAGATGATAAAAGAAATATATTAAACACAAGATGGTATAATATATATATAAAAAACAAGAATGTAAGGAAACATATATTTCCGCTTTACCATGTTTTCAAATATGTGTATTTTACAAAAATATCTTTAAAATTATTATGATCACTAAAAATATTTTTTTAGAAGGATAAATAATGGTAGATTCGTGTAATTCCCTGTTATATAAAAATCACGTTTTGTATGTCAGCAAAGTATATATCTTATAGAACGTAAGCAAATCTTTTTTTTTCGAAAGTTTAAGATATAATCCATAAAAAACACACATATTTTTATAGAGTATTATAAGAATGATGTTAGTATGATATGGATCAAGATAGCAATAATACTCCAAATATATTGAAATATGCGGATATGAAATGTTTTGGCGCAAGATATATAGGTTTATACATTATACAGAGTTTCTTTAATAGTCAAATTTGATTTTTTGGCTTTTTTATGTGTTGCTCTCGTTTTCAAATCTATATATCAATTTCATAAATGTATTTACAGCTAGAAAAGAATGCGGAAATCAATAAAATGCAGTGAATATCTACCGCACGTAATATTTTAGAAATATCAAGCAAATGTTCTTTTTTACACGATATTATGCATCCATACTTTTATAGACGAAAGATCTTATAATGGCGAAGATTTTTTTATCTATTTTTATAATTAGCACATTACTAAAAAGAGGTATTTAATATTTTACAGTTTTTAGCCAAAGACAGCGTATTTATGTCTAATTTGGGTATATAATATGATGAAAAATTGTTTTATTCAATAAAAATATATATATACAATGCCTATGTTTACTTAAAAGGTTCTTGTAAAGTCTGTGATACATCACTTTTGAATTTTATTTCGAATAAGCGCCCATTTATAATGAAGATATTACTTGAGTTTACTGATATAAAACCATTTTACCCACAATTACATACATAAAAATATATTATAGATATAATATACTAAATTAAGTGCTGGCAATAACGCAAAAAAAAACAGAATTGAAGAAAGTATTTTGATTTATATGTCTTAAAAGATGCATTTTTATTTATTATTGGATCAGCAGAATCTTTAAATAGCTTTTCAATTAGATTTATTCTAATTTTTATTTATTTAAAATTCTAATAAGATACAAAAAAACCTTTTATAGATATAGTAAACTCAAAAATTAAAATATTTGTAATAATAAAAAACTAAATTTCATAGATGATTTAGAGAAAAATTGTTGATTATGAAGTTGAAAATATAAATGAAGCGTATCCACATTACAAACAACAAGGTTGTGCGAGCTCCAAAATTAATTATTATTGAATGTATAAAAAAAGCATAGAAAGATTATATATATCAAAAGAATTATTGCCTGAATATACTCTAATAGCTAAACTGTGGCTTTGTCTTAACGAATCGAAACAAAATAAACCCAATACTAAACAATAAATTATATGATCAAATATATCAACTAATTATCGTAACAATTTTATTTATAATTATACTTCATGATTAGAGTGTTTTGTTCGCCTAAGGGCGATACTCCATATTTGCTTGTTTAAAACTTTCTATTATTCTAAAAACATATTAGCTGCCTACCTTTAAAAATTCTTTATCTTAAATATCTTTCCCAATGCCTTTTATATACATAATACCCACACATTCAAGTGAAAATTTCAGTCCTATTGTTTGTGTTTAAGATTAAGAATATGTAATTAATCGTACAACCAATAATTATGTCAGCTAAACGTGTACTTTCGACGCATCTCACACTGTACACTTTGAATGATCCGCAGATATCTTCACTAACACAAATGTATACGCGTCTGTTCCCGCAATATCCATTACCACGAATATATCATTCGGTGGTGGGCACACGTCAATGACTAATACTTAGTGTGTTTAATAATATTATAGAGACGAATCGAAGTTTTTTAGATGATGATGCGATGGTACTTTATTTTTGTGAGAGTTTGTATGGATCTTTTGATAAATATTTCATGGACGTGTTTTTGTGTAATGATGCTCATCTTGGTTTGGGAGAAGAAATTCGTTTAGTTTAATGTGTTGATAAGTATTTAAATTTTAGTGAAGGGAAATATGAAAATGAAGCAAACAATAGTAATTTGGATATTGAGGGTGATAATATAGCTAATAAGAAATATAATAAGCCTGGAAATTCTGAAAATATAGTCAACAGTAATACAAATCACCAAAACAACAATCCACATAATCATAAGAATATACAGAATAATAATAATGTGCAGAAAATTTATAAGAATAATTCAAAGAATATTGAAAATACCATCAACACCAATAATCTACAAAACATCAACAGCAGTAATCTACAAAATAGCCTCAAGAATAATAATAATGTATAGAAAATTAATAAAAATAATTTTATAGATAATATGTGGATAACAGTGGTTGTATTGAGGATTACTTTATTTCGCCTTCGTTTACAAACCTTTTAAAGACATTGCAAGTAAATCCAGAAAATGTAACTTTTTATTTTGAAGTAGACCATAATAAATTTCAATGAATTATGACTGTTGAAGATGATTCATTTTTTATGACTTTTCAAGAAACAAGGAATGAGGCAATTAGAAGAGCAGTTGGTTCTTTTGTTGAAGAGATAGGAGGTAATATGGATTTATTTGATGTTTAATAAATGAGGATGTTGCTTTTACCAGTGAAGCTTTTAGTGATACGAATAAAGATGTTATTGTTGCCCTACGGGAAAAGGATGAAAGCATCATTACGAATGTAGGTTCAAGTATTGAAAACAATTGTGTCAAAGAAAATGATGTTAAAATAAACATTTCAAAAGATTGAATTGCAGGGATAAACACAATAAAATGCACTCAATATTTTCGGTAATAATGAAATGCCTATTTTGAGCAAAAAGCAAAGGGTAAATATTAATGGTGCTGAGCATAAAGAGACCATGCACTCAATATTTTCGGTAATAATGAAACGTTTGATATGAGCAAAAAGCAAAGGGTAAATATTAATGGTGCTGAGAACAAAAAAATGAATGCACTCAATAATTTCTTCATCAATGAAACGCTTGATATGAGCAAAAAGCAAAGGGTAAATATAAATGGTGCTGAGCATAAATTGATAAATACACCGATATGTTCCGGGTCTAAAAGACCACATTTCAACCAAAGCCCATAAAAAATAAAAAGGCTTTAGTCACCTCAAACATAAGCAAAATAGATTAAATTCAAAGCTTATCATAATTTTGTAAAAAAAATAGCATTTTAGTTCCAAAATATCTTATTGAAAAACAAAACGATGTATTAACATGTTGTGTTTATTTTATGAATAAAAATTTCAGTTCTAGATATTTTTTGGAAAAAACTGATGCGAGAAATGAATGTGTAGGATGTATTATGAATTTATAGGGGACAATAAAGATGATTTTGACTATATAATGCATAATTCCATGTAATATTTTTTATTTAAAGGCTATATTTATAATCGTAATTTTAGTTTTCGTTCTCGGGCACAGCTTGCTTGATTCTTTGTACACACAGCGTATTTATACTTTCGGCTATCTTCTCCTCTCCATAGTCTTCTTCAATACCCCTCCTTCTTTCGAGACCTATTAATTCAAGGGTTTTTCTCAATCCCAAGGTTTGAATATATGCCTCAACCTGGTTCGTGACATCTAGTTCCTTTTATGAGATCGTCATCACACCGTCCCATGTTATAACATATGGGATAATTTTTGTCTTGCATTTGTATTTTATTGACTGTTCAGATGCTAGCAGGTCATATTTTCTCAATTTTTCGTTTTAAACTATGTTTATATTGTCAATACTTGTCACGCCAATTTCGATCGAAGTGATGCAGTTCTTCTTTTTGCCATATTCAAAAATATCAGGTCTGACATTCGATAACTTGATGTCCGTTTATATTCTTGTATCTATAAATATGAAGATCGATATAGTAATAATAATAAGAAGAACAGAAAATTCGAGACCAAAAGTTAAATAATCAATAACAGAAAAAAAATTGAAAATTCTTTAAAATGAATGAATCGGAAGTTTGGATTCAAAAAATAAAGATAAGATAATTCGGAAAAAGAGAATAACTGTAAGTCTTATTCTTAACTAAATTTAGTCATTAAAAATAGTAATCATAAGAATATAGACAATTATAGCCGAAAACCCCGGATAAACAATAATATCGAAGAAAATAATTCTTATAATGTAACCAATGAATATTATATTAGCAGAGAGCAGTAACTTTATAATAGCAGAGAAAATATGAACAATAATAGTTTGGTGTGTATAGTAATAGAGAAAACAAAGGCAAGGTAATATTAATAGAGAAAACAAAAGTAATAATGATGTTATGGAAAATTTGATGTATATTAATAATAATTAAAACAAAGGCAGCAGTAATTTTTGAGAAAGCAAAGGTAATAGTAATTGAGAAAACAATATCTATAATATTATGAGAGATGAAATCAAGAATAATTGTAGAGAAAACAAAGGCAATGATAATAATCTATAAAACATGATCTAAAATGTTGATAGAAAAATCTGATAAGTCATAATTATAGAGAAAACGAAATCAAACATATTAATAGAGAAAACAAAAACAATAAATATGATAATGGAGAAAACATGATCGATAATAACCGGGGGAAAAATAATTATAACATATTCGAAATAAAGAAACTTTAAGTGAAAGAGACGCACATCTCTTCAACAAGTATTTTAGCCTAAAAACTTAAATACACAGAAACAAAATATAATTTATTATAGACAAGTCACGAACGAAAATAAACAAACAAGAATAAAATAACCATAATAACTACTGGAAATAACTGTAAAAAGAAAGAATAAAACTTCTTTAAATGATTTGATTGCGTATGAACATCTTTTTTATTTTTACTTCAGTAAAATTCTTATACCACATAACCTTTGAATTTTTTTATTTTTATGTACATTATATTTTTTTTGTATTACAAAGGGATATATAATAGTTAAGGACAGCATTCTTATAAAATATCAGACACACATATTATAATGTTTTTATGATCAAAATTAATATGTAAATATTAAAAAAAGCATGCTGTATTTCTTTGATCTTGATTATCTTTTAGAATGATATATTTTATAAACAGTGTGTTTGTTGATCAAATTTACCATATAAAAAATTTTATAACACATGCTGTATTTTTTATGTCTTGAATAATTGTAAAAACAGTGTGTTTTTCATCGTTAAAAAAACATTTAAAGCTAAATTTATACACAAATAATTCGTAAATAAGAATGAATCAGCAAATTTTATCAGTAAGGCCATAATAATTTATTTTTTATATGCCTAGAAATAAACACGATTCCACTGCAATAAAAAAATTTACGAGAATAACAAAAGCCAAATAAAAATTTTTTTTATTAGATTCATTTTATAAAACATCGAAATTTAAAGTTTAAGTCAATGTATACATTCTCAAAACACTGATGCAGCTATTACTATTGAAATTATCTATTGATAAATAAAATTTTGTGATTCAAAACAAAAATAGTTCATTTGTCATAAAATAGGATAGTGTGGTTACATAATATCAAAATTCGTATATTATAGGGTTGAAAAGCGCTAAGGAAATGTGAAGCATACGCACAAACAACGGTATTGTCAAGAAAATTCAATTTATAAGTCTTGATTGTTGATGATTCATTAAGAAATATTAAATACGGAGACAATCAGAAAAAAACATAGTTTAGTCTGTTTTTATAGAGTATACTAAAATCTTGTGCAAGCAAAAAGAAAATTTTACCCTTAAATAAATTAAATACATAAAAATATTTGGAAGTGAAATATATGTTTTGGCTGCTGCTAAGGTGCATAAATATCTTTTCTAGCGAGAATGCAATTTTCATTTTTCAGTTTTGAATTTATACCTAACATTGTATTTTTCTATATTGGCGGTTTGTGACTTTATTAACATTCAAAAGTATTTAGATTTAATATTGTAAAACTATTAATGTTATGCTGTTATTTTGATGGGTTTTTATAGTGAATATTTATAAGCAAATATAATCTTATGATGATGATGTGCTTTTAAAATAGAACAAGAGACTTAGTTGGCATATACTTTATTTTAAAATCATTTTTTTATGACTTTGCTGTATTTTTTTTACTAAATTTTATGTATCATAAATCTTCCATGAAAAACGAAGCTTCTTGTGTAATTCTATTTTATATTCCAAGAAAACTTGCGTGGCGATAATATTTATCATTCAAATCAAAATTATAACATTTAAAATCTATCATTAGGTACTTGAACAACCGTATAAAAAGCCCTAGAAATTAAGCACATAATTAATTTTAATATTTTCAAAGAAATACAATATGCCCTTTTTTTTGTAGAAGTATATTTTTAAAATATAATTTTACAGCAACTGTGCTTCGTTAATCTTTTTTATTTTATTATGGGAAAATTTATAAATTTGTCATCTGGTTTTTATTTTTTATATTAACTATAAGAAAAAGGACAATCACCGAGAAAAGCCGCAATATTTAGATTTGAAAATGAAAATTCAACACACCTATCCGTAATAAATATATTCTTCAGAACAAATTATGGCATCGTTGACATAGATCTTTCTGCGCTTGAATTAAAACAAAAAGAGAGTTTATTGTGTAAAATAAAACAAAAAACACTACATCAAAAACTCTTCGATGTTCATAGAAATCCAACGCTTGAAATATTAGGATCCATAAATTGGCTACAATATCATCATATCAGTCGATTAGAAGAGGCGAGATTCTGCTTTATTCAGTATAGAAACGTATTTTTTGGAGATAGATCAAGGTGCCCGCACTGTAACGACTCAATCAAAACTGTCGACCACTTAGCAAGCAGATGTAAAAAAATGCTTGGTCATGACTATACAAGAAGACACAACGAGATTGTAAGATGTCTTCACTTTATGTTGGCAAGAAAATACAATTTCAAAAAAACCAAAAAAATCCGCAGACACTCTGTACAAGAAATAATGGAAAATGAATTCGCAGAGATCAAAGTGGATACAAGAATTAAAACAGACATCAAGTATTCGAATGACAGACCTGATATTTTTGTATATGACAAAAAGAAGAACTGCATCACTCTGATCTAAATTGGCGTGACAAGTATTGACGACATAAACATAGTTGAAAACGAAAAATTGTGAAAATATGACCTGCTAGCATCTGAACTATCATTAATATACAAATGCAAGACTAAAATTAAACCATATGTTATAACATGGGACGGTGTGGTTACACGATATCATAGAAGGTACCTGAAGGAACTAGATGTCACAAACCAGGTTGAGGCATATATTCAAACCTTGGGATTGAGAAAACCCCTTGAATTAATAGGTCTCGAAAGAAGGAGGGGTATTGAAGAAGACTACGGCGAGGAGAAGATAGCCGAAAGTATAAATACGCTGTGTGTACAAAGAATCAAGCAAGCTGTGCCTGAGAACGAAAACTAAAATTACGACTATAAATATAGCCTTTAAATAAAAAATACTTTATATTAACTATATTTTTAAAAAAAAGATTAAATAATAGGTTAGTTTCAAATCCGATTCAGAGTCTTTATATTAATAATTAAAACAAACCAATTTTTTTAAATACTTAAACAATATTATTATAAAATAAGAATTCAAACTATTATGCTAAATATATTGTGATTCAGTTACAATTTAGCTGCATTATAATTGTAATTTTTTACTAATAAATGATTAGTAACGATAACTAGCAAGATACTTATACTCATCTCATTTGGAGAAGAGGAGCATTTGATGAATTTAAATCGTGGATAGGTGTCAAAAGAAGTATCAAGGAGTTGTGTAATATTCCCAACGGGCTGACCACTTCTAAATAGATAAAATTGAATAAAGAAAAATTAACGCATAAATAAATAAAGTCTAGTTATTTGGTAAGATATTCTACTTATTATTTCATAAAATATTAATTTTAAATTTTAAATTTAGAGTAACTATAAAATAATAGAAAGTATAAATTTTTACATATGTCCGAAAATTTTATTTCACAATATATATTAATTCGTCTTCTAATGTAACTAAAAAAAAAGGTATAAATTTAAATCAACACCCGAAAAATATTTTAGATATATCATATACACATTTAAATATATATCGTAGGCAGCAAAACCAAAATAATAATTTTTAAATTAATTATTGTGGCTTTATTTTCATCTTAATTTGATACAATAAAAATTATGTACACATTTCAGACGCGAACTACAAGCATTGACATTACAAGAAAAACCATTTAAAATTTCAATAATAAGCATAAATTTCACACTAAAATATTCATCGCGAACTTTTATGATTTGAACCATTATTTGATGTCCATTTATTTTAAAGCAAATATCATTATCAAAAAATAAATATAAAAATTATAAAATATAGTAGTTAGCTTGTATAGTTTTTGGAATAATCGTTTGAAAAATCGGATTTTTAAATAATTCTTCTTTTTTTCAATTAGTAACTAATCCATATGAAACCTCAAAGAGAAATCATGTGAGGACAATCATAATGCATATTTAAAATAAAGCAAAGATATCTAAATTGATTGTAAAGAGTATTCTTAACCTTATAAAAAAAGAAATCTTCAGATGATAAACATTTATTATTTATATTATTATCAAAGTTTACCCCACAATTATGTGTATTCTTCATATTTAAATACTAGAATTGCAAAAATTATACATTTACTTTGATTTTTAACATAGATAAAGTTGCAAAATGCTATATTTAAACCTTTCTTTATTATATAACAAAAAAATAAACAGAACTTTACAACATGATTATATTATCATATTGAAGATACTTTTATACATTGATCATGTGTATATTCATTAAATATTCATTAAATAATCATTTTTGTCAAAAAATGTTTTTAAAAAGAAATAAGATGCATTGAGTAATTTATTTTCTTTTTTTATTGTTTAAGTGGATTTCTATATTTCAATTGTATATACTGGGTTGTTATTAGCTCATTCTAAATATTGCAGAACTTATCAAGGCATCTTTTGTGATCTTTCCGTTATATATACAGGTCGAATGCTCTTACTCTCTCGCCTTATATGAGTTTTGTGTAGTTTTATTATTAAAATTTTTAGATATATTCCTAAAAAAATTAAAAATATATTATGCTTACCGTTAAAAATACGCCTGATATTTATAAATTTTTACCCCTAAATGAAAATTGAGCAAAACAAGAAAATTTAAAATCTTAATTTTAGATATAATGTATGAAGTGAAAATTTTATTTCTTCCAATGACTTATTATCATCGAAAAATACTCGCAAGAATATGCATTCTTATTCTAAGCCATATTATATATATCTTAAAAAACGCTATTGATATAAACTTATCTACTAAACTAGTATTAAGTACCAAGACCGGTTTTTAAGCAGAAAGAATATTTTGTTGATGAATGCAATTTTTTTTCTTAACTACAGTACGAAACAAATAAGAAAATGATATATTTTAGAAATTTATTATGGTTTATAATTTCTTACGTATGCTTCTTCAGCTTCTTTGGCTTCTTCAGCTTCTTTGGCTTCTTCAGCTTCTTTGGCTTCTTTGGCTTCTTTGGCTTCTTTGGCTTCTTTGGCTTCTTTGGCTTCTTTGGCTTCTTTGGCTTCTTATGTTTCGCCTGCTTCTTTTTTTTCGATTTTTCTATAGGAGATGGCGACCGAATTTCGTTATCGTGCATATATATTGAATTCTCGATTTCAAAACAATAACGGTCGCATTTGAAACAACATATGAAAAACCTGACATATAAAGATCTAACGAAATGGCTATCGAGTGTGCAGTTGTTTGTTAAAGTACATTTTCTATAATATCTCGAGTTTTCTATACAATAAAGGTAGTTTTCTTTGGAGTAGATAGAAAAATAAGAAAAAATTATCTCGGCTTCTAGATTTTTAAATTGCGTAAGTAAAAAATATTCAAAATGTACAATATAATAGTACCTTGAATGTATTTTCAGAGTACCCTTTTTTCCAACAAATATGCTAATAAAAAGGCTTCGAATTAGATTAGCAAGCAAAAATCCTTTTTTTTCGCCTGCTATCATAGAAGTGTTACAATCAGATTTGCAATAAAAAATATCCACAAGCTTTAATATTATTTTCATAATAAGAATTTTAAATTTTGCGGATGCATCTGTCTCTGGTTTTTCTACAAGGCTTTTTGTAATAGGACATCTTATTTTTCTAAATTTATCAGCTTCGTAAATAGCTTTTAATTCTGCTATTATTGTATTTCTTATTATCCCCGAACCTTTTTTGAGTTCCTTTTCCTCTAACTGATCGATAAAATATTTAAAATAACCACTTGAATCAGCAATTAGTTCATTTGGATCAATATAGAATGAAATATTATCATAAGGTGCGGCTGCATATAGAAGATCAATGATTTTACTAAAATATGTATTTTTTTGTTTTTTCAAATATGAGCTTTGAATATAAATAGCATACTGTTTGTTATATAATATATCGTGTAGCTTCTTCATAGAAAAAAAAGTTCTGAAACTGTTGTATGAATTCAGTAAACTCTTCTTTTCTAATCTAGCCTTTAGATTCTCAATGCTTGCTTCTTTATCTTGAATCAAAATAATTTCTATGAGGCTATCAAAAATAGCTGAAACCTCGTGTGGGTGTCTAGTACATGGATAATGGGATATTAAATTGTCTGTATTAATCACACTGAAAACATCTATATTTATTTTTCTCTTGTTTTTTAGCATTTGTAAGCATAAAAAATTTTGTATATATACATCAGCATTTACATTGATCAATCTCATATTTCGATCTATTTCTATGTACTTGACACCATTTATCATCTCAAAACTTTCGAATTTATTCTTAAAAACAACATATTTTTTGATTTCAGCATTAGTTTCTACGTTTATAAGGTGAATTTCACCTTGGCAGTTCTCAAAATTCCGAATTTCTTCCACCCAAACAAACCTAATATAACTGCATATCAAGTCATGGCTAATAAAATTATTCTCTGTATTTTTTTTATAATCATCAGGTGTTTCTGAATTAATGACATCTGAATGGTTATTACATTTCCGAAGCAAGCGTATTTCTTGCCCATTTTCGGATTCTCTTATGTAAATTTTGGAATCTATATCACATATTTTTATTGTGGATACATCTAAAACCTCACAATCTCCATTGTTGATGACTTCCTGATCAAGTTGTGACTCTTTTAGCACATATATTCTCTTTGTGATATTCAAATCGCTCAGACAGAAGGTTTTTTCACTTATTTCCAGTTCGTGCATATGATTTAAATTTGAACTTTCATGTCCTGGAGGACGTACGTATAAATTTTTCGACGAATCCAAAAACACCTTTATAAATTTATCAAATTTAACAGCATAATTTTCATTTGTATACAGATTTAAATGCATAGAGCTGCATACACAATCTTTGTCATCCCCAGAAAAAACTTCATTTAAAATGTTTTTCATAATTCCGTCTCTTTCTTCTTCCGGCAACCTAAAGAAGTCATTAATGAGACTTTTCTCTATATTGTCTTCCTTATTTCCACTTTCTGCCGGCGATAGCTTTAACGTAAGAAAGAAAAAAAAGATTGAAATCATAATTGATAGGGGTTCTACAAATTTAAGTTTACATAGATGAAACTGGCCAATATATTGTTTTTTGTTATCACTTATTTTGATTGAATCAGAAAAAATATACATTTAGGGATGATTACGTCATATTTTGAATTATGTTTCGAGTTATATTGTTTTTTAAAATTTTAATATGCATAAATTTATATTTTATATAGATTAGTTTCGTATCTAAAGTAAAGAGCATGCAAAAAATAAAACTCACCGGAATAAAAATACTGTAAAATAAATCGAACTTGAAACATCAATCAAAAACTACGCATTCACTTAAACTGTATTTTTATTGCACCGGGTGATTTCTATTTCTTTTATGACTTTTAACATAAAATATTCTGTGGCTGGTAATTTTATTTTTGCACGTTAAAAATGTACTCAAACATTCTTTTTTTGTTTCATTTTATAATTTTAAGCTTTATTCTGAGCAATAGACCAGAACATATAGAATTCTAAAAATGTCTTGAAATTTGGGTTTTTAAATATATAAAGTAAAGTTATATTATTATACAGTTTGTCAACAATTTTGATCTTAAAATTGATATATAGAATTTGTTTTTTAATTTTGTATTTTCCGTATTTTAATATGGATAGATTTTTCTATAAATTAGTAAAACAAAAATAAGCATTTTGGGAAAATAATAATAAGATCTAAATTTGGTCTAAAAAATAAATTTGGGCTTCGGATAATTTAATTGTTTCTTAATCTATTCATTGGAATTTTCTGGATAGTTTGTATTAAAGGAATATATTTAAAAATAACAATTTTTTATAATGTCTTATAGGTATTGTCAATTCAAAAATACCGGATAACTTATATAAGTCGGCTTTGAAGTTGCACAAGTACATTTTTATCTTCTAGAAAATATAGTGTAAAATGTCATAATTTATGGCTGATACTTTGGCGAACCAAAACAATCGTTTTATTTTTTATGCATGACTTCTTCTTTGAAAATTTTATAATGATAAGAAATATAATCTAAGATAAACAATTCAAAATATATATGTTTATATTCTTTTTAGAATTTGATTGGTGGATGGGGAGGAAAATGCTGATAATATATTTGAAGATTGCAATTCATAAATTTTGATTGTTGTCAAAAACCTTTACATCAATAAATTTTTTTTTGCAATAATGGTGCTCGGAAGAGGTATATTAGTATGAAATTCGCTAATGTTTTTTTAGCACATCCTCTTTAAAAAATTTAATTCTAGTATAACTACTAAAAACTATAGCTGCTTTGAAAAACACGTCATACAGTAATCTCTCATGACAATATTGTCAATTACTAAAAATAGACAAAACCACAAGCAGAATTAAATGGATTTTTAATAGATGGGCGCTTGAAAATTTTTATTTGGTTCATATTCACAAATATAAGAATTTAATCAGGAAATTACATACAGTTCAAACGCATGATATTTATAAAACCTAGAAAAAAACAAAATAATGCATATATCGATCACCATAAAAATATATTATTCGCAATAGTCCCAGCAAAATTATAATCGATTTGGTCTGTAATAATTGTGTTTGGTTCCATTGTTCTCTTAGTAATGGAATATAAAGATAAGGCTATGCCACATAATTTAAAACCGCGAATTTCCAATGTAACTTTAAAAACGGATATTTTGCATTATATCTATTGAATTTCTTTTTCTACTGTTTTACAGCAATAATATTTTCTATATTTATATTCATTTTTAAGCTTATGGAAGTTGAAATACAGAAACAGTTTCCGGTTATTCTCGCACTCGAATGATAAAATAAATTAGATTTAAATGAAAAGGCTATTAAAACAGACACAAATACCAAAACAACAAAAGTAGCCTTTTAATATATTTTAAAACTAATTAATGATAAAATATTCAGTTTCACGATATACATCTAAAAAATTGGTTTTTAATAATAGAAAATAAAAGTTTAATTAACAGAATAGCACAATAAATACGCGAACTTTAAATTTAAATAAACCACATTGACTTTTGCAATTGATCTTAAAAATATTTTCAGGATATGTTAATATAATAAAACGAGCCTAAAGAACAAAAAAATATGGATCTGCTATAGATAATGTATATGAAGAACCTGTATTTTTTGTTAGACTTGAATTTGCAAACTTAATGTTTGAAAAAAAACATTAAAAAGTAAAATAAAGATAAACTTATGTTTGATCGGTTCGGATTTAATCAAGCCTTTCTTAATTCATGTAATTCTACGAAATTATGTGTTCATGTATTTAACACCTTAATAACGATTTTATGATTTTTTAGAATCAAAAAAGCTATCTACTGAACCATAAAGAAGTAAAAATAGGTACAAATAAATTATAAATAAATCCTTTTAGTGTCTTTAATTTTTACAAGTATTCTATTTATAAAAATATTTATATTAACCCAGACTTATTATTAAAATTTATGGTGATTTTTTTTTCAGTAAGGTATTGTATATTATACAATTTTAATTGAATATAAGCACAAATATAAAAATTGTTTTTTCCATTTATTATATAGGGGTTGTACAAAACCAATTGTTTTTTTGTGCATTTTTATTCAATGTATAGTAAATTCTAAATCTTCTTAATGTATTTATTTTATCAACATACAAGTAATTTGATATTTATTTATGGTTTGATTTTATTTTTAGCTTTTTATAGTTGTTCAAGCAAAACTTCAGATTGCTCTAGGAAAAGATTTGGCTGATACTTCTTTCCACTCATCGTCTATACATTCTTTTTTGATGCATATTCTTCTATCAAGACGTATAAGTTCAATTTTCTTCCTCAATCGTATTATTTATGCGCATTCTTTCGCTTTAGTTGTTATTTTTAGCTCCTTAATATATAATTTATCGTATTTTATAAACATTAAAATTATTTTTATGACGTATATCAACACTCTAGTTCTCCATTTGTAAATTAGAATACATTCATTTGATAATAGATCGCATTTTCTAAGCAATTAATTTCAACCTTCATCAGACTACTAACACTTTATTTTTTTATTTCTATTAACGAGATAAACTTTTCCCTTTTATCGTACACAAGAATGCCTGGTCAATGTGGTGGAAAATTTAAATCCATTTTTAATTTTCTATCCACCTTATTTTCCTTAGTTTGTTTTAAATAACTTCCTGAATCGCTTTCTTTTCGATTTTCTTTATTTTTTAAGCCCTTTTTTCTTGGGTGCATAAATAGTACGCATATCTAAACTTCATTATATCTTCGTGTATGTTCATGGCAAGAATTCTTTTACATCGGCTTTATACCTTGTCTACTATTGTATATTCTTCTCCACAGTGTTAACCTTTTGACTTTTTCCGAAAGGATATATTTCTATCCTGCGAGAAATGTAATCTTTCGTCTTTTTTTTAGCTTAAAGTTTCCAATTTCCAGCCACTCATAGGATTCGGCTGTGTCTATCATTGAGTTTTTCTGGAAAAATTATAACAAATATGAATATTTTCATTATTATATCACACAAGAGCGTTTAAATAGTATAAGATAATATAATGGACGAGGCAAAATTAGAAATTATTTCACTAAAAAGAACCCAATATTATACGATTTACATATATTGACACTTTTATATGTATGTGGCATAGTTTTCCAGCATAAATCTTGCACTTAACCATCCCTTTTCTTTATATACTGTAATTAATTATCTATGTAATTATCGATAATAGGAATCACAATTAATTGTTTTTTTACGGCTTATAGTTTTTCTGAAAAAAGATGTTGCATTTTTACAATCAAAGTAAAAAATATGACTAAAAATTTTAAATTACAAACCAATTAAATATGTAAAATATTTTATTTTTTTTAAAAAATCCAAAATTTTTTGTTTTGTAAGGTGTAACAAACAGTAGGAATTAGTAAATAAAAACCCATGCAAGTAAATCGAAATTAAAAATTAAAGACACAGCAAAATTTACTCATTTGAATACATGCATGAAAATAGAAATTAATAAAATGATAATGCTTTGGAAAAATATAAAATAAAATTGTTTATATGTTTTTTGAATTAAAAATGCGGCTGTAATACAACAGATGAATAACAAATTCGAATTTGTAAAACATGGAAAAATTACTTATAGACACAAATAAATTTGATTATTAGACTCTTTAAATGCTAAAAAAAATGGATTGATTTATACTTAAAAATATTTAGCGTTATATTTTGATTTTTTTCGATCTAATTAATATTTGTTGATTTCAAAAAAAAGATACAAAAAGTTTCAGAAAGCATAATATATAATCATAAATACTCTAAAACATCACAAGTTTGTTTGCAAAAGTCTACTTACTATTGCAGATCAAAACATGAACTTGCGACTTATTCATATATGTTCATTTTTTTAGTTCCAAAAAAAAAAAATTTCGAATATGGACGCAAAAAAAATTCGCTGTAAATTTTTTGATGTTTTTTGAATTCCAACGTATATATTAATTATAATAATATTGCTTTCATTACAATGCTTCCTTTTATTAATACTAAGTTGTGTAAAATTGATCTTTTAAGTTGAAATATTTTATTTTCTTAATTTATTTTTAAATCCTATATTTTTTATAAAAAATGCCCTTTAATTTATTTCAACATTCTTCTATTCATTGTATTTATACTTCTATCAAGAAAACCGAATATAACCCTTCAAATATTTTGTCTTTCACCCTTTAAATATTCACAAGTAATTATAATTTTATTTTTTTAACTAAAATAACTTAGTAATTAGATCTTACCAATAATTTGGATACAAAATTTAAATATATTAAATTACATATGCGTATTTTGTGTTCACTAAATTTTTTCGGAGATTATGTTTCAAAATGATATTTTTCTATAAAAATGACCCATGTTTTTTTGTTTGTCGAAATTATAAGAAAAATAAGAAACCATGGATTTAGAATGAAAGCACATACTGTGTTTCATTTTTTTCAAATTTAGCTACAAAAAAATAAATACAGCATTATTTTCGCATGATGATATCTATGGTTTTATTTTGAAATTATACGAATTAAAAAATATACTGCTCACTCCCCTTGCAATTTTGCACGTGCATACAAGAAATTTCATTTGTAATATAAACAGAATAAAATAATTATAATTTTTTTCTTTAAACACAACTAATTGCATTCTTTCAACACAAAAAAACATAGATTTTATTATAAATAGAAAAATGTTCATAAACTGTTGCAAGATGACCCTTCATTTACATTGTTGTAATTTTTTTGCGCATGAACTTGATTAAATTTTAGTTACGTTATCGTTGTTTAATTGAAAAATGTCTTTAAATTTTTCTTTAATGATTAAAATGATTATATCTGAAGTTATGTGATTGGTATCATAGTTTTTGATTTTCGTTTGTTTTAGACAGAATCAATTTATTTATAGTTTAATAAGTTACAAAAAAACATTACGAAATATACACAAAAAAGCCCAAATAAGATTCACGCTGTTATTATTATATATAATCCAGCTTTTTTTTGATAATGGTTATTCAAAATAAATTTATAGATTTTAGAGAAAAACTAGATGAATTATAAATACAGGAACATATAAAAGTATTTTTTGCGCTTAATTACCTCGATATACACGCATCAAAATTTTTATTTTTTAAAAAATATTTAATTAGAACAAATGATTGCGTCTAAAATAATAGTACAAGTTATAAGATTTTAATTTTTAGGGAAAATTGGCGCTTTTTAAACTATATGAATTATGTGAATACTTATTATTATTTGATTAAAATGCAAACATATAAACATGCATTTTTTTTTTCATAAATATCATACTATATAAATTCAATATATAAAAATTACTTAATATACTATTATGGTTTATACTACGAACAAACTCTTAATTGATAATAATTTGTGCGCAAAAAATTTAGTAATTCCGAAACGGACCGACTGGACGTAATTAAATTTTTTTTTGAAAATGATTATATATGTTAATTAACAGTTTTAAAGTTATTTTGGTATGTAAAAAGCATTAAAATTACAACCCAATAGCAAAAAGAGTATTTTTTAATGCATATACCCGGCAACTTCGAAGAATTTTTGACGCTGTTGGTATCATATAGATCTAAATACCGCATATAAGTTGTTTCTTTTTCAAAATATTCGATTTTTACAGCGTAAAATTGTTCGAATAATTAATATACCTCCAATGATTCATGTTAATACGGAAATGAGATAAGAACCATTTATTTCGATGCGACGAATTAAATTTGTATTTACTTTCTTTTTTTGAGGGTTTAAAAGTCTTTTCTAAAGTTCATTCGAAGTAGTAAGGGTTATTACAGGATCACTAAAAATCTGAGTATTGGTAATTTCAAGATCAAATACGCATATCCAGTTTTTTAATTATAAAAATTAACACCAAAATAATCATTTTCTACAGTTCGATTTTTTGAAAACGTAGTAAATATGCATTTATTATTTCCCTGGATTACGATTGATTTTACTGCCCATAATTAATAATTTTTTAATTTAGCGAAAGTGAAACAAAAAACTGCCCACAAAAAATTTTTTGACAAATTATAGCCACACAGGTATTAAAACATCCTATTTTTATTTATTATAGGTTTTTTGCAAATTATATAAATTTTGTGTTATATGTTTAAATAAAAATATTGTTGGATCCAGAAATTAAATCTTGATTTTAAATATGTCTTTTATACTTTAGATTATAATCTTGCACGAAGCAAAAAATAATTCTGCTTCTAGAAAAGGTGTAATTTTAGAATGATAACATCAATGAATTTTTTATCAGCATTTAACATTGTAAATTACTATTTTATAATGTCAATTAAAATTTTTGATTTTGCAAATCTAGTAAAGTAAGGTTTTAGAACTAAAAAAATTTTAAATTTGTAATTGTCTGACAAAACAAGGGTCTAAAATAGCTTGTTTTAGAATTCATAGAATCTTGATAAATTCAAATGATAATAAATCATTACAAAAAAAAAAAATTTTTATCAAATTCATTACTATAAACGAACAGAAATGTGCATTGGTTATATGATAGTGTCTGCTTAAATACATGCAGAGATTAAAAATATGATTTGTATCATTTTGGTTGTTGCTAAAAAAATTTCGCCCCTAATATTTATGATATTTATAAAACTAAAATTTTATATTTTTTATATTTTAAACAATTTTAAATACATATTTTAATTTTGCGCCTAAAATTGTCGTTTATTATATGATCAAAAATTTAAGATACTCAAAATATTCCGCTTAAATCGTTGACAAATAAGACAGTCATTTTTAAGTATGAAAGACTTAAAATTGTGTATTTACTGTCACAAAAGCTATAACTTAGAGTTTCGTAACGGTCTTCATTTTACAAGAAAACTAGGTTATTTATATTTCATTTATATGCTTTCGCTTATTTTTTTTTACACTTGAACCGGTATTAAATACCCATGATATACGCATTATATATCAATAGCATCATTTTTATCAATAATTTTCTAGGCTTCGAGTAACTTGAATTTTACACAAAATCATAGCAATTCAATGCACCCCAAAAATTAAATTTATCTTAGTTAGTTAAAAATATTGTTATATACATTTTTCAGTTTCAATTTCTAAACATTGCTATTTATCTTTTTAAAACACATTCGTGCACTTTTTTTTAAATATTAAAAATCAATATGAAATCAATTATTATCGACATGGCTTTTCCAAAAATTCTTCTTGATTAAATTATAAATAAAAGACCTGATGTAAATTGTATTTAGATTAGATTCAAAATTTACAAGATTAATATTTTTATTTGTGTTTTCGCTGTATTCTTATCTTGAAATACCAAAGTTTCATTTCTAATGATTTCTTAAAACCTTCATTTTCAACATTCAGTTGTCTCATCTTATTGTATATTTGTTTGTAAACTTTCATGAATAAAAAAATATCACATATTCATTTCTTAAATCCACCTTTTTAGTATGAATTTATGGTAAAAATTAGTAAAAAAGATCGACAAAAATTAAAATATTACCACTATGAGACTCAAACATTTTTTGCGGGTAAAAATTACACAAATATACAATATTTTTACCTTTTTAAATTTTATGGAATTAAAAAAATCGTTGATTCTCTGTTCTTTATATATAAGATAACATATTAGACCATCATCATATAAATAAAAAGACATATTAATATTAAAAACTGTAAAAAATGAAAAATTGCAATAATAAATAAATTATCAGATTTGAGTGTTGAGCTTTACAATTGACTATTCGAAAATAACAAAAGTGTGTCTGTCAAGCCGATTTAAAACAATTTTATAAATTAGAATAAATTTGAACTTTTTTATTTACACCAAAAAATTGACACTCGTAACAATTATATAGCTGCATTGAGATAAATGAATAGAAAACCGCCGAGAAAGGATGATATAAAATGTAATGTGTAATTATATTTTAAAAATAGACGCAAACAGAAATTGTATTCTCCTGTAAACATTCTTGTTTAAATTTTGAGATATATTCTATTTGCTAAAATAAAAAGTAATCTATAGAAAAGAAATTTAATATATGCTTAATTATAATAAATCATCTATATTTTATATGCAAGTATTTTACCAAATGCAAAAATCTTATTTATTTTTCGGTAAAGTATGTTTGGCTATTTTTTTTCTTAAGCTAAACTTCTTACGCGCTTTAAAAACATTTACATGGTTCACTTTTTCACATCGAAAAATTACAAAATTTTTCTAATAGATTCCTAAATCTTCCAATATCATTTATTTTTTTGTAAATATACCATCCTAAATATATATTGGCTCAATAAAAATTGATATATACCATTTATGATTTTATCACATAATAATTTTTTTTGATGTATTTTCTATGCTCAACTATTATTCATTTAAGTGTCTTCCTCCATCTTTTTGTTTGTACGCATTATTTAGATTCAATTGGAATCTCGGTTTACGAAATATGCAATTTTATAAGTCTTATATTTTATCTTTTTTTATTTAACCACAGTAATATATATTAATTTATCCTATAATGTGTTTTTTGTTGTTATAAGAAATTTAAAAGGATTATAAACGGTGGTCTTATATAAAATCGGCCGGAACAAATGAAATAAATAATATTTTTAATAAAGAAGTCTTTAAATTGAAATTTAACTATTTTTTCACCGAAATGTACTCAAGAAAAAAAGTATGAGGAATCTGAAGAATGTATATATTTAAATTTAAAAGATAATGTGAAAAAAATATAAAATTTTTCATATAACCAGTATGATTAACATTTACAGATTTAATTTTGAAGTGATGCATTAATTGAAACAAATAACAGAAGAAGGTTTTAATCTAAAGTTCCCTTCTGACGGTGTATTGGGTGCGAATATAAAAAGAAACAATTGAGAAATTATAAATAAATTGATATATTATGTTAAGATATTTAAACTTATATGAATTAGATAAGGTGTCTTTATAGCGAAGTGTTAGACAAAATTGATCTTTCATTGTAGGCATGTAATTTTTCATGTGTAGATGGAAGAAAATGAGAAGATTCGGCAGGTATAACACAAAGGAGGTTTTAATTTTGGATATCAAAAGAAGAACCACACGGGGATGGTTTAGCACATATTCTATTTGTTTTGTATATGTATCTATTAGACAGAATACGTAACTAAAAATTCCCTACCGTAAACTAACCTCTAGATGGATTTTCTTGTGTAAAGAAAAATTTTACACATATTATAGATCTAAACAGATCATATAAAGTGGTGATAAATATTAAAATTACGCCAGAAGAGACATACTTTTCTTTAATTGGATGATGTAAAAAACATAATTCAAATCAACTGTAAAGATTACTTATTATAGCGAAACAGCATACTTACAAGAGATCTAATAGTATAAGAATTCAGGAAAAAAACCATTTATTATTTCTGCCACAAAGTCAGATAAATTCGACTACTTTTGCAATGAAATTCTTTCGATAGTTTATATTTTACCAAAAACTACTTCTTAGACCACAAAAATTGATAGTAAGAAATAAGACTAACATTTTTTTTGCTTCACTTCTACTGCAAGTGTTCTAAAATAGAACTGAGTTATATAGTCAAAAAAAATATGTGATAAAGAAAGTTTTGATTATAGAATATCAAAGTTCTACGTCAACAAGCAAAGAAGAATATTTATGTGGCTGGTTTATATTGAATTAATGGTGATAAAGAAACTTGAAAGATATATAAAATACATTTTGATAGACAAATTGATATGTCAAAGAAAACAGACAAATAGTGGTAAAAGAGGATATTAAAATACATAAGTGGGTATAGTTAATTATAACTTAGACAAGCGATGTGTTGAATAGTTCTAACAGAAACAAAAAACAATGTGAAAAGAAAAAGCAGCATTGAAAATATTTGAAAATACACAGCTGCCTATGATTTTCATCGCGGACCGTCTAAAAGGTTTAGATTATATGAAACCAAAATGAAAATCAAGATTTATGTTTATATTTGATAATTATATTTTTTTTGTTTCAAAAAGCCTAAATTCCAATGCTTTGGATATGTACAAAAACATCAGATCAACCAGAAAGTAGATGTAAAAAAAGTTCTAAGATGTATACACATAACCCCACAAAGTTACGGTAAGATGAATACACTTTAGGCAAGAAGAAAATAAAGTAACTATAGATTAAAGAAAGTAAGAAGACACTCGGTTCGACAAATATCAGAGACAGAAACAGACATTAAGATAAAATCGGTTCATCATATACTTGGATTTGTTGAATGATTTTTTTATTTATTTTCAATAAAAAAGAGAATATTTAATGCATTTATGAAAAAAATTATCACGAGTATTGATTACCTAAAAATTATATAAATGAAAAACCAACATTTTTTTTTATTTACTAATATATAAACTCTACCTAATACACAAATGTGGTGTATTTATAGTACGATGCGTGATAAAATTGGAAATAATTATCATAATCCCTCGAATTATAATCAAAGGATTAAGGATCTATTTCTGAAAATACATATTTGCAATAGGTTTATGGAAAACTTGATATATAAGTGTTGGTAGGTGAATATTCTGAAGATGATTGTGAAGATGATGTGGATCAAAAGAAGTAATAATAAAAACTACAATAAAAAGTGATTAAAAGTTGTGCTTTAACAACCTTAGAATGGTAAAATGTAAATATACATAATAACGATTTTGATCAAGGGTTATAAAATTGTAGATGTATATAATTTTTCGTGAATATATGATGATTAAAAGTAAAATTTTAAATTATTTGCATAATCATAGTTTTTTTTAACAGAAAGTACTAGATCGAAAACGTATTTTAATAAATATACTAACGGAATAAAAAGAATTTATTGCTGTTTTGAATGATTTAAAGTAAGATGCATTGTGTATAATCTAAATATTTTCATTGGTAAATAGATAGAATATAATTTATAATGTTTTTATGTTATAAGAATAAATCACATTTAAACGAGTTCGGCAATCATTTTTCCGATTTAAGTTATAATATGCGCTTTTATATGGCAAAACAACAATATTGGATGTAGGCGATACTTAAATATTTAAAATATCGAACTTTTGACATTGAAATTATGTTAAGGATTTTTAATAGATACACGGATTTGGTTTTTTTGTGCTAATACTAAATCTCTGTTGTAAATGTTTACTAAATAATAACGATGAAATTAAAAGTATCTATAGAAATACCCTTTTTTCCAAACAATTTTTAAAGGCGTTTTTAATATCGATGACAATGTTAAAATGCAGGAAGAAAAATTCAGAAAAATATTTAGCACAAGCGTAAAAAGAAAAATATTAAACACAAGATGATAAAAGAAAAATATTAAACCCAAGATGATAAAGGGAAAATATTAAGCACAAGATGATAAAAGAAATATATTAAACACAAAATGATAAAAGAAATGTATTAAACACAAGATGATAAGGGAAAATATTAAACACAAGATGATAAAGGGAAAATATTAAACACGAGATGAAAAAAGAAATATATATATTTCCGCTTTACCATCTTTTCAGATGAATTTATTTTACAAAAATATTTTTAAAATTATTATAATTTACTACAAACAATTTTTTATAGAAAGCTATAATGATAGATTCCTGTAATTCCCTGTTATATAAAAATCACATTTCATATGCTAGCAAAGTATATATCTTATAGAAGTTATGTAAATTAATTTTTATTAAAAGTTTAAGATATAATCCATTAAAAAAAAACATATTTTTTTTAGAGTATTATAAGAATGATAGAAGTAAAACATGGATCAAGATAGTACTAATAATCCAAATTTATTATAATATGTCTATATGAAATGTTTTAGCGCAAGATATATGAGTTTATATATTTTTCATCGTTTCTTTGATATTTAAATTTGATTTTATGGCTTTTTTATGTGTTGCTCTCGTTTTAAAATTTATAATCAATTTCATAAATGTATTTACAACTAGAAAAGAATGCGGAAAATAATAGACTAAGTTGATTATCTACCGCACGTAATCTTTTAGAAATACTATGCAAAATTTCTTTTTTACACGATATTATGGATCCATACTTTTTTTAAGTGAAAGATCTTATAATAGGAAAGATTTTTTATATACTTTTATAAGTAGCACATTACCAAAAAGAGGCATTCAATGTTCTATAATTTTAAGCTAAAGATACTGTATTCATGTCTAATTTAGGAAGATAATATAATGAAAAATTATCATATTAAATAAAAAAGTATCTTTGCAATATCTAAATCATATAAAAAGGTTCTTGTGAAGTCTGTGATAAATCTCTTTTGAATTTTATTTCGAATAAGCATCAATTCTAAATTACAATATTACTTGAGTTAACTGATATAAAACCATTTTACCTAAAATTACATACATAAAAATATATTGTAGATATAATATACTAAATTAAGGGTTGGTATACACGCAAAAAAACAGGGTGGAAGAAAGCATTTTAATTTATACGTCTTAAAAGATGCATTTTTATTTATTATTGGATCAACAGAATATTTAAATAGCTTTTCAATTGGATTTATTCTAATTTTTATTTTTTTAAAATTCTAATAAGATACAACAAACCTTATATAGATTTAGTAAACTCAAAAAATTAATATTTTTTGCAAAAATAAATAAAAAATAAATATCATAGATGATTTAAAGAAAAATCGTATATTATGAAGTTGAAAATATAAATGAAGCGTATCCACATTACAAACATCAAGGTTGTGCGTTGCTCTAAAATTAATTAGTGTTGAATGTAGAAAAAGAACATAGAAATATTATGAATATCAAAATAATTATTGCCTGTGTATACTCTATGAGCTAAACTGTGGCTTTGTCTTAACGAATCGAAACAAAATAAACCCAATACTAAACAATAAATTATATGATCAAATACATCAACTAATTATCATAGCAATTTTATTTATAATTATACTTCATGATTAGAGTGTTTTGTTCGCCAAAGAGTGATACTCCATGTTTGCTTGGTTAAAACTTGATATTATTCTCAAAACATATTAGCTGCATACATTTTAAAATTCTTTATCTTAAAAATCTTTCCCAATGCCTTTTATATACGTAATACCTACGCATTCAAGTGAAATTTTCAGTCCTATTGTTTTTGTTTAAGATTAAGAATATGTAATTAATAGTACAACCCATAAATATGTCAGCTAAACGTGTACTTTCGACGCATCTCACACTGTACACTTTGAATGATCCGCAGATATCTTCATTAACACAAATGTATACGCGTCTGTTCCCGCAATATCCATTACCACGAATATATCATTTAGTGGTAGGCACACGTCAACGACTAATACTTAGTGTGTTTAATAATATTATGGAGACGAATCGAAGTTTTTTAGATGATGATGCGATGGTATTTTATTTTTGTGAGAGTTTGTATGGATCTTTTGTTAAATATTTTATGGACTTGTTTTTGTGTAATGATGCTCATCTTGGTTTGGGCGAAGAAATTCGTTTAGTTAAATGTGTTGGTAAGTATTTAAATTTTAGTGAAGGGAAATATGAAAATGAAGCAAACAATAGTAATTTGGATATTGAGGGTGATAATATAGCTAATAAGAAATATAATAAGCCTGGAAATTCTGAAAATATAGTCAACAGTAATACAAATCACCAAAACAACAATCCACATAATCATAAGAATATACAGAATAATAATAAGGTACAGAAAATTAATAAGAATAATCGAAAAAATATTACCAATAGCATCAACACCAATAATCTACAAAATAATATCAATGCTAATAATATCAAGAATAATAATGGACAAAATAATGTACTGAAAATTAATAAGAATAATTTTAAAGATCATTATGTAGATAACAGTGGTTATATTGAGGATAACTATATTTTGCCTTCGTTTACAAACATTTTAAAGACATTACAAGTAAATCCAGAAAATGTAACTTTTTATTTTGAAGTACCCAATAATAAATTTCAATGAATTTTGACTGTTGAAGATTATTCATTTTTTACGACTTTTCAAGAAACAAGGAATGAGGCAATTAGAAGTGCAGTTGGTTCTTTTGTTGAAGAGATAGGTGGTGACATAAATCTATTTGATGGTTTAATAAATGAGAATGTTGCTTTTACTTGTGAAGCTTTTAGTGATGCAAATAAAGATGTTCTTATTGACACACAGGAAAAAGATGAAAGTATGATTACGAATGCGGGGTTTGGTATTGAAAACAATTGTGTCAAAGAAAATGGTGTTAAAATAAACATTTCAAAAGATTGCATTGCAGAGATAAACACAATAGAATGCACTCAATATTTTCAGTAATAATGAAACGTTTGATATGAGCGAAAAGCAAAGGGTAAATATAAATGGTTCTGAGCATAAAGAAATAAATTCACCTAATATTTTCGGTCATAATGAAACGCTTGATATGAGCAAATAACAAAGGGTAAATATAAATGGTGCTGAGCATAAAGAAATAAAGGCACCGATATGTTCCGGGTCTAAAAGAACCCCATTTCAAGCAAAGCCCATAAAAAATAAAAAGGCTTTAGTCACCTCAAGCATAAGCAAAATAGATTAAATTCAAGGCATAACAGAATTTTGTAAAACAAATAGCCTTTCATTTCCAAAATATCTTATTGAAAAATAAAACGATGTATTAACATTTTGTGTTTATTTTATGAATGAAAATTTCAGTTCTAGATATTTTTTTGGAAAAAACAGATGCGAGAAATGAATGTGTACGATGTATTTTTGAATTTATAGGGGATAATAAAGATGATTTCGACTATAAAATGCATAATGCCATGTAATATTTTTTATTTATGGGCTAGATTTTTTGTATTTTTGGTTTTTGTTCTCAAGAACAGTCTGCTTGATTCTCTGTGCAAACACCGTATTTATACTTTCGGCTATCTTTTCTTCTCCAAATTCTTCTTCATTGCCCACATTCTTCGAATCTATATATTCAACGGTTTTTCAAATCCCAAGGTTTGTATATATGTCTCAACCTGGTTCGTGATATATAGTTTCTTTTGGTACCTTTTATGATATTGTGTCATCACACCGTCCCATGTTATAACATATGGGATAATTTTTGTCTTGCATCTGTATATTAATGACAGCTCAGATGCTAGCAGGTCATATTTTCTCAATTTTTCGTTTTCAACTATGTTTATTTGTTAATACTTGTCTTGCTAATTTCGATCAGAGTGATGCAGTTCTTCTTTTTGCCATATACAAAAATATCAGGTCTGCATTCGATAACTTGATGTCCGTTTGTATTCTTGTATCTACTTTGATCCTTGCGTATATGCCATGTAATAATTCTATTTATTCATATGAAGATCGAAGGATGGTATGGTTGAGTGGTTTACAAGTCTGACCCTTAGGTCAGGGGTTGCAGGTTCCATTTCCACCCACCCACTAATCTCCAAACGAATTTACTCTAAAGAAAAATACCCAAGGGGTCGCGGGTTTCATTTCCACCCACCCACTAATCTCCAAACGAATTTACTCTAAAGAAAAATACCCAAGGGGGCGGCCAGTGAGCATAAAAGTTAAATCATAAAGCACTGACAAGCCATGAGAAAAAGTAGGTTGCTGTTAAGCCGTTGAACTGTGTCTTCAGTATTTAAAAAGATCCCACACCGTTCAGCAAGGATATAGGTAAGTGTAGAGTGTGGTTGTAGCTTGTAACTTGTAACTTGTAGCGATGAAAAGTAGATAGAATCACATTCCCTCCACATAATGACTGCCCCCTATGAGAAAGGGCCCAATCCACGGTGATTACGGGTGACAAGAAGTGCTGGAGGAGTCCCACAGAGAGACGCAGCAGTTAAGCAATAGTTCCTATGTATATAGAGCGAACTTCCTTAAAAGTAAAAGAAGTAAAGCAAAAATAAATTCGATTAGAATTTTATAATTTTTTTGAAGATCGATATAGTAATAATAATAAAGGAACAGAAAATTCGAGACCAAAAGTTAAATAATCAATAACAGAAAAAAACTTGAAAATTCTTTAAAATGAATGAATCGGAAGTTTGCATTCAAAAAATAAAGATAAGATAATTCGGAAAAAGAGAATAGCTGTAATTCTAATGCTTAACTAAATTTAGTCATTAAAAATAGTAATCATAAGAATATAGACAATTATAGCCGAAAACCCCGGATAAACAATAATTCCGAAGAAAATAATTCTTATAATATAACCAATGAAAACTATATTAGCAGAGAGCAGTAAATTAGTAATAGCAGAGAAAACATGAACAATAATAATTTTGGTGTATAGTAATAGAGAAAACAAAGGCAAGGTAATATTAATAGAGAAAACAAAAGTAATAATGATGTTATGGAAAATTTGATCGATATTAATAATAATTAAAACAAAGGCAGCAGTAATTTTTGAGAAAGCAAAGGTAATAGTAATTGAGAAAACAATATCTATAATATTATGAGAGATGAAATCAGAATAATTGTAGAGAAAACAAAGGCGATGATAATCATAGATAAAACATGATCTAAAATGTTGATAGAAAAATCTGATAAGTCAAAATTATAGAGAAAACGAGATCAATAATATTTATGGAGAAAAAAAAACAATAATAATGATAATGGTGAAAACATGATCGATAATAACCGTGGGAAAATAATTATAACATATTCGAAATAAAGAAACTTTAAGTGAAAGAGACGCACATCTCTTCAACAAGTATTTTAGCCTAAAAACTTAAATACTACTGAAACAAAATATAATTTATTATAGACAAGTCACGAACGAAAATAATCAACAAGAATTAAAGAACCATTGCAAGCTACTGGAAATAACTGTAAGAAGAAGAATAAAACTTCTTTAAATGATTTGATTGCGTATGAACATCTTTTTTATTTTTACTTCAGTAAAATTCTTATACCACATAACCTTTGAATTTTTCTATTTTATTCTACGATATATTTTTTTGTATTACAAAGGGATATATAATAGTTAAGGACAGCATTCTTTTAATTGTATCAGACACAAATGTTATAATGTTTTTATGATCAAAATTAATATGTAAATATTAAAAAAAGCATGCTGTATTTCTTTGATCTTGAATATCTTTTAGAATTATATGCTTTATAATCAGTGTGTTTTATGATCAAATTTACCAAATAAAAAATTTTATAGCACATGCTGTATTTTTTATGTCTTGAATAATTGTAAAAACAGTGTGTTTTTCATCGTTAAAAAAACATTTAAAGCTAAATTTATACACAAATAATTCGTAAATAAGAATGAATCAGCAAATTTTATCCGTAAGGCAATAAAAATTTTCCTTTTTATATGCCTAAAAATAAACACGATTCCACTGCAATAAAAAAATTTGCGAGAATAACAAAAGCCAAATAAAATTTTTTTTTATTAAGATTCATTTTATAAAACATCGAAATTTTTTGTTTAAGTCAATGTATACATTTTCAAAACACTGATATAGCTATTATTATTATTGAAATTATCTATTGATAAATAAAATTTTGTGATTCAAAACAAAAATAGTTCATTTGTCATAAAATAGGATAGTGTGGTTACATAATATCAAAATTCGTATATTATAGGGTTGAAAAGCGCTAAGGAAATGTGAAGCATACGCACAAACAACGGTATTGTCAAGAAAATTCAATTTATAAGTCTTGATTGTTGATGATTCATTAAGAAATATTAAATACGGAGACAATCAGAAAAAAACATAGTTTAGTCTGTTTTTATAGAGTATACTAAAATCTTGTGCAAGCAAAAAGAAAATTTTACCCTTAAATAAATTAAATACATAAAAATATTTGGAAGTGAAATATATGTTTTGGCTGCTGCTAAGGTGCATAAATATCTTTTCTAGCGAGCATGCAATTTTCATTTTTCAGTTTTGAATTAATACCTAACATTGTATTTTTCTATATTGGCGGTTTGTGACTTGATTAGCATTCAAAAGTATTTAGATTTAATATTGTAAAACTACTAATGTTATGCTGTTATTTTGATGGGTTTTTATAGTGAATATTTATGAGCAAATATAATCTTATGATGATGATGTGCTTTTAAAATAGAACAAGAGACTTAGTTGGCATATACTTTATTTTAAAATCATTTTTTTATGACTTTGCTGTGTTTTTTTTACTAAATTTTATGTATCATAAATCTTCCATGAAAAATAAAGCTTCTTGTGTAATTCTATTATGTATTCCAAGAAAACTTGCGTGGCGATAATATTTATCATTCAAATCAAAATTATAACATTTAAAATCTATCATTCGATACTTGAACAACCGTATAAAAAGCCCTAGAAATTAAGCACATAATTAATTTTAATATTTTCAAAGAAATACAATATGCCCATTTTTTTGTAGAAGTATATTTTTAAAATATAATTTTACAGCAACTGTATTTCGTTAATCTTTTTTATTTTATTATGGGAAAATTTTGAAATTTGTCATCTGGTTTTTATTTTTTATATTAACTATAAGAAAAAAGACAATCACCGAGAAAAGCCGCAAAATTTAGATTTGAAAATGAAAATTCAACACACCTATCCGTAATAAATGAATTCTTCAGAACAAAATATGGCCTCGTTGACATAGATCTTTCTGCGCTTGAATTAAAACAAAAAGAGAGTTTATTGTGTAAAATAAAACAAAAAACACTACATCAAAAACTCTTCGATGTTCATAGAAATCCAACGCTTGAAATTTTAGGATCCATAAATTGGCTACAATATCATCATATCAGTCGATTAGAAGAGGCGAGATTCTGCTTTATTCAGGATAGAAACGTATTTTTTGGAGATAGATCAAGGTGCCAGCACTGTAACGACTCAATTAAAACTGTCGACCACTTAGCAAGCAGATGTAAAAAAAATGCTTGGTCATGACTATACAAGATGACACAACAAGATTGTAAGATGTCTTCACTTTATGTTGGCAAGAAAATACAATTTCAAAAAAACCAAAAAAATCCGCAGACACTCTGTACAAGAAATAATGGAAAACGAATTCGCAGAGATCAAAGTGGATACAAGAATTAAAACAGACATCAAGTATTCGAATTACAGACCTGATATTTTTGTATATGACAAAAAGAAGAACTGCATCACTCTGATCTAAATTGGCGTGACAAGTATTGACGACATAAGCATAGTTGAAAACGAAAAATTAAGAAAATATGACCTGCTAGCATCTGAACTATCATTAATATACAAATGCAAGACTAAAATTATTACATATGTTATAACATGGGACGGTGTGGTTACACGATATCATAGAAGGTACCTGAAGGAACTAGATGTCACAAACCAGGTTGAGGCATATATTCAAACCTTGGGATTGAGAAAAACCCTTGAATTAATAGGTCTCGAAAGAAGGAGGGGTATTGAAGAAGACTATGGAGAGGAGAAGATAGCCGAAAGTATAAATACGCTGTGTGTACAAAGAATCAAGCAAGCTGTGCCTGAGAACGAAAACTAAAATTACGACTATAAATATAGCCTTTAAATAAAAAATACTTTATATTAACTATATTTTTAAAAAAAAATTAAATAATAGGTTAGTTTCAAATCCGATTCAGAGTCTTTATATTAATAATTAAAACAAACCAATTTTTTTTAAATACTTAAACAAGATTATTATAAAATAAGAAATCAAAATATTATGCTAAATATATTTTGATTCCGTTACAATTTAGCTGCATTATAATTGTAATTTTTTACTATAAAATGATTAGTAACGATAACTAGCAATATACTTATACTCATCTCATTTGGAGAAGAAGAGCAGTTGATGAATTTAAATCGTGGATAGGTGTCAAAAGAAGTATCAAGGAGTTGTGTAATATTCCCAACGGGCTGACCACTTCTAAATAGATAAAATTGAATAAAGAAAAATTAACGCATAAATAAATAAAGTCTAGTTATTTGGTAAGATATGCTACTTATTATTTCATAAAATATTAATTTTAAATTTTAAATTTAGAGTAACTATAAAATAATAGAAAGTATAAATTTTTACATATTTCCGAAAATTTTATTTCACATAATATATTAATTCGTCTTCTAATGTAACTAAAAAAAGGTATAAATTTAAATCAACACCCGAAAAATATTTTAGATTTATCATATACACATCAAAATATATATCTTAGGCAGCAAAACAAAATAATAATTTTTAAATTAATTATTGTGGCTTTATTTTCATCTTAATTTGATACAATAAAAATTATGGTAATATTTTAGACGCGAACTACAAGCATTGATATTACAAGAAATACCATTTAAATATTTCAATAAGAAGCATAAATTTCACACTAAAAGATTCATCGCGAACTTTTATGATTTGAACCATTATTTGATGTCCATTTATTTTAAAGCAAATATCATTTTCAAAAAATAAATAAAAAAAGATTATAATATAGTAGTTTTCTTGTATAGTTAAAGGTATAATGGTTTGAAAAATTGGATTTAAAACTGAATTCTTCTTTTTTTTAATTGTGTTATCTGATCCATATAAAACCCCAAAGAGAAATCATGTGAGGACAATCAACATGCATATTTAAAATAAAGCAAAGATATCTAAATTGATTGTAAAGAGTATTCTTAACCTTATAAAAAAAGAAATTGTTCAGATGATAAACATTTATTATTTATATTATTATCAAAGTTTACCCCTCAATTATGTGTATTCTTCATATTTAAATACTAGAATTGCAAAAATTATACATTTCCTTTGATTTTTAACATAGATAAAGTTGCAAAATGCTATATTTAAATCTTTCTTTATTATATAACAAAAAAATAAACAGAACTTTACAACATGATTATATTATCATATTGAAGATACTTTTATACATTAATCATGTGTATATTCATTAAATATTCATTAAATAATCATTTTGGTCAAAAAATGTTTTTAAAAAGAAATAAGATGCATTGAGTAATTTATTTTCTTTTTTTATTGTTTAAGTGGATTTCTTTATTTTAATTTTATATACTGGGTTGTTATTAGCTCATTCTGAATATTGCTGAGCTTATCAAGGCATCTTTTGTGATCTTTCCGTTATATATACAGGTCGAATGCTCTTACTCTCTCGCCTTATATGAGTTTTGTGTAGTTTTATTATTAAAATTTTTAGATATATTCCTAAAAAAATTAAAAATATATTATGCTTACCGAAATAAAATACGCCTGATATTTATAAATTTTTATCCCAAATGTAATTGAGCAAAAAAAGAAAATTGAAAATCTTAATTTTAGATATAATGTATGAAGTGAAACTTTTATTTCTTCCAATGTCCTATTATCATCAAAAAAATACTCGCAAGGATAGGAATTCTTATTCTAAACAATCTTATTTATACCTTAAAAAACGCTATTGATATCAACTTATCTACTAAACTAGACTTAAATAAAAGACCGGATTTTAAGCAAAAAGAATATTATATTTGACAAATACATTTTTATTTATAACTACAGTATGAAAATTTTAAAATAATGATATATTTTAGAGATTTATTTTGGTTAAAAATTTCTTACACATGCCCCTTCAGCTATTTTTCAATTTATTTATGGGAGATGGTAACTGAATTTCGTTATCGTGCTTATATATGGAATTCTCGATTTCAAAACAATAACGGTCGCAGTTGAAACAACATATGAAAAACCTGACATATAAAGATCTAACGAAAAGGCTATCAAGTGTGTAGTTTTCTATTAAATCCCATTTTTTATGATATTTTGTGCTTTTAAAGTTTCTTATACAATAAAGGTAGTTTTCCACGGAGTAGATAGAAAAGTAAGAAAAAATAATCTCAGCTTCTGGATTTTCTAATTGAGTAAGTAAAAAATATTCAAAATGTACAATATAAAAGTACCGGGAATGGATTTTCAAAGTACCTCCATTTTCAACAAATATGCTAATAAAAAGACTTCGAATTATATTAACAACTAAAAATCTTTTTTTTTCGCCTGCTATCATAAAAGTTTTGCGATCAGATTCGCAACAAAAAACATCCACAAGATTTAGTATTATTGCCATAATATAGATTTTAAATTTTGCGGATGCATCTGTTTCTTGTTTTTCTACAAAGCTTTTTGTAATACGGCATCTTTTTTTTCTAGACTTCTCAGCTCCATAAATAGCTTTGAATTCTGCTATTATTTTATTTCTTATTATCTCCGATTCTTTTTTGAGTTCCTTTTTCTCCAACTGATCGATAAAATATTTAAAATAACCACTTGAATCAGCAATTAGTTCATTTGGATCAAGATAGAATGAAATATTACCATTAGTTGCGGCTAAATTTAGAAGATCAATGATTTTACTAAAATTAGAATTTTTTTCTTTTTTGAAATATAAGATTGGAATATCATTTTTAGTCTGTTTTTTCGATAATAATCGCTGTATGTTCTCCACGCAAAAGAAAGTTCTGAAACTGTCGTATGATTTCAGTAAACTATCAATTTCTAATCTACTCTTTAGATTCTCAATGCTTGCTTCTTTATCTTGAATCAAAATAATTTCCATGATGCTATCAAAAATACCTGGAACCTCGTGTGCGTGTTTAGTATATGGATAATGGGACAGAAAATTTTCAGTATAAATCACATTGATAACATCTATACATATTTTTCTCTTGTTTTTTAGCATTTGTAAGCATACAAAATTTTGTATATTTATATCAGCATTTACATTGATCAATTTCATATTACGATCTATTTCTATATACTTGAAACCATTTATCATCTCGAAAATTTCGAATTTGTTCTTTAGCACAACATATTTTTTGTTTTGCGCATCCGTTTCTACATTTATAAAACGAATTTCGCCTTTACAGTTCTCAAAAGAACTAGCTTCTTCCTCCCAAACAAACCTTATATAACTGCATAGTAATTCATGGCTAATAAAATTATTCTCCGTGATTTTATCATAATCATCAGGTGTTTCTGAATTACTGACATCTGAATGGTCATTACATTTCCTAAGCAAGCGTATTTCTTGCCCTATTTCTGATTCTCTTATATAAATTTTGGAATCTATATCACAAATTTTTATTGTAGAGACATCTATGACCTCACAAATTTCATTATTGATAACTTTCTGATTAAATTGTGACTCTTTTAGTACATATATTTTCTTTTTGATATTCAAATCGCTCAGACAGAAAGTTTTTTTGCCTATTTCTAGTTCGTGCATGTGAGTTAAATTAGAACTTTCATGTCCTGGAGGACGTACGTATAAATTTTTCGACGAATCCAAAAATACTTTTATAAATCTATCAAATTTACTAACATACTTTTCATTTGTATTCGGATTTAAGTGCGTAGAGCTGGCTGCTAAATTTTCGATATCACCAGAATAAGCATCATTTATAAGGTTGGTTATAAATCCGCGTCTTTCTGCTTCCGACAACCTATAAAAGTCATCAGTAAGACTTTTCGCCATGAGGCTTTGATTATTTCCACTTCCTTCCAAAGATAGCTTTAACGTAAGAAAGAAAAACAAGATTGAAATCATAATTTATAGAAGTTCTGGAAATTTAAGTCAACATAAATGAAACTGACCAATATATTTTTTTTTGTTATCACTGATTTTGAATTCAATCAGTAAAAATATACATTTAGGGATGATTACGTCATATTTTGAATTCAATCAGAAAAAATATACATATAGGGATGATTACGTCATATTTTGAATTATTTTGAGAGTTATATAGTATTAACAGAAATTTACTATGCATAAATTTATATTTTTTATAGAATAGTTTGTGTATTAAAGTAAAGAGCATGCAAAAAATTAAATACACCATCTAAAAATACTGTAAAATAAATCTAACCTATAATATCAATCAAAAAATACCCATTCCCTAAAACTCCATATTTTTGCGCTGGGTGATTTCTATTTCTTGAATTACTTTTAACATAAAATATTCTGTGCCTAGTAATTTTATTATTAAACGATAAAAATGTACTCAAACAATTTTTCTTTATTTTATTTTATAATCTTTTGCTTTATTCGAAGCAATAGACCAGAGCATATAGAGTTCTAAAATGTCTTTAAATTAGGGTTATATAAATATATAAAGTAAAGTTATCTTATTATGCAGTTTGTCAACAATTTTGATCTTAAATTAGATATGTAAAATGTTTTTTAATTTTTTTTCCGTATTTTAATATGGATAGATTTTTCTATAAATTAGTAAAACAAAAATAAGCATTTGGGGAAAATAATAGGATTTAAATTTGGCACAAAAAAAAATTAACATGGGCTTCGAATAATTTATTGGAATGTTCTGGATAGTTTATATTAAGTAAATAATTTAAAAAATAACAATTTTTTATAATTACTTATAGGTATATTTAATTAAAATAACATATATAAGTCCACTATAAAGTTATAAGCATGCTGTTATCTTCTAGAAAATATAGTGTAAAACGTTAAAATTTATGGCTGATACTTTGGCGAACCAAAACAATCGTTTTATTTTTTGTGCATGACTTCTTCATATAAAAATTTTCTAATGATAAGAAATTACAATTGAAGATAAATACTTTAAACTATATATGTATATATTCTTTTCAGAATTGGATTGGTGGATGGGGAGGAAAATGCTGATAATATATTTGAAGATTGTAATTCATAAATTTTGATTGTTATCAAAAACCTTTACATCAATAAATTTTTTTTTGCAATAATGGTGCTCGGAAGAGGTATATTAGTATGAAATTCGCAATGTTTTTTTTAGCACATCCTCTTTAAAAAATTTAATTCTAGTATAACTACTAAAAACTATAGCTGCTTTGAAAAACACGTCATACAGTAATCTCTCATGACAATATTGTCAATTACTAAAAATAGACAAAACCACAAGCAGAATTAAATGGATTTTTGATAGATGGGCGCTTGAAAATTTTTATTTGGTTCAAATTACAAATATAAGAATTTAATCGGGAAATTATATCGTAAAATGTATTTGAAAAAGCTGTTGAAAATATAAGATTAATCACCATTTGAAGATGCTTCAATACTGAATTTTATTCTCTGTCAATTAAGTTTTTAAAAATATTCAAATGAAATATTTTATGGAATTGATAATAATAAATTGCCAATCACAGTGAAAGAAACAATATTCTACGACTTTTAACTATGTTAAATTTTCAAAATACCCACAACTACACAATTAAATACAGATAAGATTTGATATATTTATGGCTTTTGATTGCGTTTTTATAATAAATTTATTGGGAAAAATAAAGAAATGACCAATACAAAACTTAATTTTTTGATAATCCAAAAAAGTTACGGTTCCGACGAGTCTTGTAAAATCTAAGACCAAAATACATGGTATCGACATTATTTTTCTGATTCTTACCAATAATAATATCAATGAAATGTATAATTATGTAAATTTTATTTCGTATCCTTATTTTCAACAATTCAAAGTCTCATCCATGCAAAAAAAAATGTTTTATTTATTTCTGTGTTGTATTTCTTCTAGAATTTTTTTTTTAATTTTAACATCATAGTAGATTAAGTTCAATAGTAAAAAAATCTAGAAACGAAAGGTGCAATCATAAGACTGAAAGCACAGATTCTTTAGATAAATAAAAGTTATATAAGTGGGGAAAGAGGATTTACACATTTGAGGAATCCACAAGAAAAAAAGAAAAATTACATACAGTTCAAACGCATGATATTTATTTTACTTAGAAAAAACAAAATAATGCATATATCGATCACTATAAAAATATATTTTGCGCAATACTCTCTGCAAAATTATAATTGATTTGGTCTGTAATAATTGAGTTTAGTTCCATTGGTCTCTTTATAATGGAATATAAAGATAATGCTTAGCCACATAATGTAAAAACCGCGAATTTCCAATGTAACTTTAAAATTGGATATTTTGCATTAAATCTTTTGAATTTCTTTTTCTACTGTTTTACAGCAATAATATTTTATATATATTCATTTTTAAGCTTATCGAAGTTGAAATACAGAAACAGCTTATGGTTATTCTCGCACTCTAATGATATAAAAAAATTAGTATTTAGATAAAAAGGCTATTAAAACAGACACAAATACTAAAACAACAAAAGTAGCCTTTTAATATATTTTAAAACTAATTAATGCTAAAATATTCACTTTCACGATATACATCTCAAAAATTGTTATTAAACATATAAAATAAAAGTTTAATTAACAGAAGAGCACAATAAATACGCGAACTTTAAATTTACCACATTGAATTTTGCAATTAATATAAAAAAATATGCTTCAGGATATGTTAATATAATACAGGCCTAGAGAACAAAAAACGATGAACTTGCTATAGATAATGTTAATGAAGAACCTGTATTTTTTATTAGACTTGAGTTTGCAAACTTAATGTTTGAAGAAAAACATTAAAAAGTAAAATAAAGATAAACTTATGTTTGATCGGTTCGGATTTAATCAAGCCTTTCTTAATTCATGTATTTCTACGAAATTATGTGTTCATGTATTTAACACCTTAATAACGATTTTATGATTTTTAGAATCAAAAAAGCTATCTACTGGACCATAAAGAAGTAAAAATAGGTACAAATAAATTATAAATATATCCTTTTAGTGTCGTTAATTTACACAAGTATTCTATTTATAAAAATATTTATATTAACCCAGACTTGATTATTATCATTTATGCAGAATTTATTTTTTTGATAAATGTTTTGTATATTATACATTTTTATTTGAATTAAAGCATAAATAATAAAAAATTGTTTGTTTTATTTACTTATATAGGGTTATACAAAGCCAATAGGTTTTTTGTGCATTCTTATTCAATGTGTAGTAAATTCTAAATCTTCTTTCTGTATCTTAGTTTATCAACATAATAATAAATTTGATATTTATTTATGGTTTGATTTTATTTTTAGCTTTTTATAGTTGTTCAAGAAAAACTTCAGATTGCTCTATAGAACAGATTTGGCTGATACTTCTTTCCACCCCATTGTCTATACAATCTTCCTCGATGCATCTTATTATCTCAGACTTATTAGCTCGAGTTTCTTCCTCAATCTTATTGTTTGCGCGTATTTTTTCGCTTACGTTAGCATTCTTAACTCCTTAATATATAATTTATCGTATTTTAAAATCATTAAATTATTTTTATGACGTATATCAACACTCGAGTTCTCTATTTGTAATTAGGAATACATTCATTTGCTAATAGATCGCATTTTCTTAGCAATTAACTTCAACCTTCATCAGACTACTAACACTCGATTTTTCAATATCTATTAACTAGATAAAGTTTTTCTTCTTATAGCACACAAGAACGCCTGGTCGATGTGGTGATAAATTTAAATCCGTTTTTATTTTTGTACCCAACTTATTTCTCCTGGTTTTTTTTAAATTACTTCCTCAATCGTTTGTTTTCTGATTTTCTTTATTTTTTTAAAGTTATTTTTTCTTGGGTGCATAAATTTTACGCATATTACAACTTCGTTGTGTCTTCGTGTATGTTCATGGCAAGTATTCCTTTACATCGGCTTTCTATGTTGCCTACTATTTTATATTCTTCTCCACAGTGTTGACTTTTTGACTTTTCCCCAAAAAAAATATTTCTATTCTGCGGGAAATGTAATCTTTCTTCTTTTTTTTAGCTACAAGTTTCCAATTTTTAGCCACCCAGAAGATCCCTCTGTGTCAATCATTGAGTTTTTGTATAACCATAATAATCAATATGAATATTATCATCATTATATCACATGAAGAGCGTGCAAATATACCATAAGATAATATAACGGACGAGACAAAATTAGAAATTATTTAGGTAAAAAGAACCAAAATATTTTACGTTTTACATATATTGACACTGTGATATGTATGTGGTATGGTTTTCCAGTTTAAATCTTGCACTTAACCATCCTTTTTCTTTATATACTGTAATTAAGTATCTATGTAATTTTCAATATAAGGAATCACAATTAAATCGTTTTTTTTATAGGTTATAGTTTTTCTGGAAGAGTTTTTTGTATTTTTACGATTAAAGTAATGGATATGTCAAAAAATTAAAAATTGTAAATCAATTAAATATCTTAAAATATTATGTTTTCTTTTATAGAATAAAATTTATGTTTTGTTTCTAAAGTGTAACAAACAGTAGGAATCTGCAAATAATAACCCATCCAAGTAAATCAGAATAAAATAAAAAACACAGAAAAATTTACTTATTTGAATACATGCATAAAAATAGAAATTATCAAAAAAATATTGCTTCTGGAAAGTACAAAATAAAATTTTTTATATGTTTTTTGAATTAAAAATACGGCATAAATATAACAGATGGATAAAAAAGTCAATTGTTTAAAACATGGAAAAACTTGTTTATAGACACAAATATATTTGATTATTAGACTCTATAAATGCTAAAAACTGGATTGTTTTACACTAATAAATATATGGTGTTATATCTTGATTTTTAAAGATCTTTATAATATTTGTTAATTTATAAAAAAGATACAAAAACTTTCAAAAGCATAATATATAATCATAAATACTTTAAAACATCACATATTTGTTTGCGAAAGTCTACTTATTATCGCAGATCAAAACATGAACTTGCGAATTATATTAATATGTTCATTTTTTTAGTTCGAAAAAAAAATATTTTCGAATATGGTAGCAAAGAAATTTCGCTGTAAAATATTTGATGCGTTTTGCAATCAAACTCAGTTTCATAATAATTATTATATAATTGCTGTATTTATTACAATGCTTCTTTTTTTATTATTACTAAGTTGTGTAAAATTAATATTTTAGCTGGAATATTTTATTTTCACAATTTGCTATTTCAAACCTTATATTTTTTTATAAAAAAATGCCCTTTAATTGATTTGAACGTTCTTTTATTCATTATATTTATACTTCTTTGAAGAAAACCGAATATAACTCTTCAAATATTTTGTATTTCACCCGGTAAATATTCACAAGTAATTATAATTTTATTTTTTAACTAAAATAATTTAGTAATTTTATCTTACCAATGATTTAGATACAAAATTTAGACATTTTAAATTACATATGCGTATTTTGTAATTACTAAATTTTTCGGGATTATGTTTTAAAAAGCTATTTTTCTATAAAAAGAACCCATGTTTTGTTGTTTGTCGAAATCATAAGAAAAATAAGAAACCAAGGAACTAGAATGGAAGCTCATTTTATTTAATATTTTTAAAATTTGACTACAAGAAAATAAATGCAGCATTATTTTCGTATGATGTCATTTATGATTTTATTTTGAAATTATACGTATTAAAAAATATAGAGCTAACATCCCTTGGCATTAAGCACGTGAGAATAAGAAATTTAAAAAATAAGATAAATAGAATAGAATTCAATAATTATAATTTTTTTTCCTTTAAACACAGTTTATTGCATCTTTTAAACCCAACAAAATTATAGATTTTATTATAAATAGAAAAATGTTCATAAACTGTTTCAAGATGACCCGTCATTTACATTGTTTTATTTTTTTTACATGAAAATGATTTAATTTCTAATTTGAGTCATCTTATCGTTTTTAATTTTAAAAATGTATGTATCTTTTTCCCGGATGATTAAAATAATTATATCTGAAGTTATGTGATTACTATCATGGTTTTTAATGTGCGTTTGTTTTAGACTGAATTAATTATATTATAATTAAATAGGTTTACAAAAAAACATCATGAAAATATACACAAAAAAGCCCAAATAAGAGTCACGCTGTTATCATTTTACACAATCCAGTTTTTTTAAGATAATGATTATTCAAAAGAAATTTATAGATTGTAGACCAAAACTAGATGAATTATAAATACAGGAACCTATAAAAGTATTTTTTGCGTTTAACTACCTCGATATACATGCATCAGTATTTTTATTTTTTATAAAATATTTAATTAGAACAAAAGATTGCCGCTGAAATATAAGTATAAGTTATAAGCTTTTAAATTTAAGGAAAAATTGGCGCTTTTTTAACTATATGAATTATGTGAATACTTATTATTATTTGATAAAAATCCAAACATGTAAACATGAATTTTTTTTTATAAAAATCATACATTATTAATTCAATATATAAAAATTACTTAATATACGCTTATGGTTTATACTATGAACCAACTCTTAATTGATAATAATTTGTAGACAATAATTTTAGTAATTCCGGAACGGACTGACTGGACAATATTAAATAGAATTTTTAAAAAAGATTTAATTTAATATTAACACTTTTTAAGTTATTTTGACATGCAAAAGGCATATAAATTACAACCCAATGGCAAAAAGAGTATTGTTTAATACATATACACGGCATCTTCGAAGAATTTTTACGCTCAGGTATAGTATAGATCTAAATATTGCATTAAAAGTTGTTTTTTTGTAAAATTATTGATTTTTACAGCGTAAAAAAAAATTAGTTCGAATAATTAGTGTACCTCCAATGATTTATGTTAATACTGAAATTAGAAGAGAAACATTGAATTTGATAGAACTAATTAAATTTGTATTGACTTTTTTTGTGAGGGTTAAAAGTCTTTTCTGAAGTTTATTCGAAGTAGTTAGGGTTATTGCAGGATAACTAAAAATGTGAGTATTGGTAATTTCAAGATCAAATACGAAAATCCAGTTATTTTTATTATTAAATATACACCAAATAATCATGTTGTACAGTTAGATTTTTTGAAAACGTAGTAAATATGCATTTATTATTTCTATGGATAGTGATCGATTTTACTACCCATGATTAAGAACTTTTTATATTTAGAAAACGTGAAAATAAAAACACCGCACACAAATATTTTTTGACAAATTATAGCCACACAGGCATAAAAATATCATATTTTTATTTATTATAAGTTTTTTGAAAATTATATAAATTTTGTGTTATATGTTTAAATAAAAATATATCTGCATTCAGAAATGAAATCTTAATTTAAAATGTAGCTTTTATGATTAGGATTATAATCTTGCACGAAGCAAAAAATCCTTCTGCACGAGAATGGGTGTAATTTAAGAAGTATCACATTAATGAATTTTTTTATCAGCATTTAAGATTTAAAATTACTATTGTATAATGCCAATAAAGATTTGAGATTTTGCAAATCTAGTAAAGTATTGTTTTAGACCTAAAAATTTTATAATTGTATATTTTAAAATTGACGACAAAACAAGGGTCTAAAATAGCTTGTTTTTAAATTCATAGAATCTTGATAAATTAAAATGATATAAAATCATTGAAAAAAAGGGTATTTTATTAACTTAGTTACTATACACGGACAGAAATGTGCATTTTTTATATGATAGTGCCTGCTTAAATACATTCAAGGATTAAAAATATGATTTATATCATTTTGGTTGTTGCTAATAAAAATTCGCACCTAGTATTTACGATACTTACAAAACATAAGTTTTACCGATTTTTTTTTATTCAATATATTTATAACACACATTTTAATTTTGCTCCTAATTTTTGGACTTATTCTATTATCAAAAATTTAAGATACTCAAAATATTCCGCTTAAATCGTTCCCAAATAAGAAAGTTTTTTTAAAGTATGAGAGACTTAATATTGTGTATTTGCTATCAAAAAGCTATAACTAAGAGTTTTGTAACGGCCTTCATTTTAAATCAAAACTAGGCCATTTATATATCATTTATATGCTTTCGCTTATTTTGTTACACTTGAACAGGGCTTAAATACCTATTATATACAAATTATATATCAATAGTATCATTTTGATAAGAATTTATGGTGACTTTTCTAGGCTTCTTGTAACTCGAATTTTACACCAAATCATATCAAATCAATGCACCCTAAAAAATAAATTATCCTCAGTCAGTTAAAAATATTTTTAATACATTTTTCAGTTTCGTTTTCTGAACATTGTTATTTTTTATTTTAAAACACATTCGCCTCACTCCTTTTAAACATTAAAAAGCAATATGAAAATAATTATTATCGACATGGCTTTTCCAACAATTTCTGTTGATTAAATTATAAATAAAAGACCTGATGTAAATTGTGTTTAGATTAGATTCAAAATTTACAAGATTAAAATTATTATTTGTGTTATTCGCTGTATTCTTATCTTGAAATACCAAAGTTTAATTTCTTATGATTTCTTTAAACCTTCATTTTCAAGATTCAGCTGTCATATCTGATTGTATATTCGTATTTAAACTTTAATGAATAAAAAACACATTCATTTTCTAAATCAACCTTTTTTGTAATTAATTATGCCTAAAATGTAATAAAAAGTAGTGAAATAAATAAAAACAAGGACAATCATTGCTACAATAAGACTAAAACATTTTTAGTGTGAAAATTACACAAATCTAAGCAAATTTTTACCTTTATATATTTTATGGAATTAAAAAAATCGTCGATTCTCTGTTCTTTATATATAAGATAACATATTAGACTATCATCATGTAAATAAAAAGACACAATAAAAGCTCTAAAAAATAAATAATTTGCTAAAATATAAATTATCAGATTTGAGTGTTAAGCTTTACAATAAACTATATGGAAAAAACAAAAGTGTGCCTGTCAAGCCGATTTAAAACAATTTTATAAATTAAGATAAGTGTATACTATTTTATTTATAACATATAAAATGATGGTTGTAACAATTATAAAGTTACATTGAGATAAGTGAATAGAAAAGAGTCGAGAAAGAATTATATGAAATGGAATGTGTCATTATATTTAAAAAATAGACGTTAACGAAAATTTTATACTCCTAAAAAATTTGTATTTAAATTTTTTGATGTATGTTTTTTTTACATTAAACGATAATTTATAATAATAAATTTTAAGACTGTCAGTAATTATAATAAATTATCTATATTTTATATACAAGGATTTTACCAAATGCATAAATCTTATTTATTTTTCGGTAAATTGTGTTGGGGTGTTTTTTTTCTTAAGCATAACTTCTGAACGCTCGTTAAAAATATTTACATGGTTCGATTTTTCACAGCGAAAAATATACAAAATTTTTTCAATAAATTCCTAAATCTTCCAATACCATTAATTTTTTTGTAAATATACCATTATAAGTTCATATTGGCTCAATAAAAATTGATATATACTTCTAATGATTTTATCACTTCATAATTTTTTTTGATGCATCTTCTATGCTCAACTGTTATACATTAAAGTGTCTTCCTCCATCCTATTGTTTACACGTATTCTTTAGATTCAATTTTGATCTCGTTCCACAAAATATGCGATTTTTAAGTCTTGTATAATCTCTTTTTTTATATTTTACCACATTGATTTTTATTTATTTATCCCATAGTGTGTTTTTTGTTTTTATGTGAAATCGAAAAAGATTTTAAGTAGTTTCTTGCATAAAATCAGCCGAACCAAATAAAATAAATAATCTTCTGTAATAACGAAGTCAGAAAACCGATATTTAACTATTTTTTCTCCGAAATGTACTCAAGAAAAAAAGTATGAAGAATCTCGAAGGAAGTATATATTTCAATTTAAAAGTTAATTTGAAAAATAAAATATAATTTTAATATAACCAGCATGATGAATATTTTTTATAATTGAATTTTGAAGTTATGCTTTAAATATGTACCAATAACAGACGAAGGTTTTAATCGGTAGATTCTCTAATAACAGTGCATTGGGTGCAAAGATTAAAAGAAACACATTGAGGAAAAATAAAAAAATCAATTATATCATTTTAAGATTTTTAAATTGGATGATTCTATAATATGTCTCTATAGCTGAGTTTTTTGACAAAAAAGATCTTGTACTGTAGGCATATAATTCTTCATATGTTAATGGAAGAAAATGTGATGATTCGGCTGAACTAACACAAAGGAGGTTTTTATCTGTGTATTTTGATAGAAGAACTACATGGGGATGGTTTACCACATATTCTGTTTATATTGTTTGTATCTATTGGGCAGAACACATAACTAAAAATTACCCACCGTAACCTAACATCTAGATAGATTTTATTATGCAAAGAAACATCTTTACACATATATAGATCTAAATTAATTAGATCAAGTGATGATAAATTATAAAATTTTGCTAGAAGAGACATACTTTTCTTTAATTTGATCATATAAAAAAAACATAATCGAAATCAACAGCAAATATTACCTGATATGGCGAAATAGCATACTTACAAGAGATCTAATAGTATAAGAATCCCCGAAAAAAACCATTTATTATTTTTGGTACAAAGGCAGAGAAATTCAACTACTTTTGCAATGAAATTCTTTCGATGATTTGTATTTTACTGAAAACTACTTCTTAGACCTCAAAAATTGATAGTAAGAAATTAGACCAACATTTTTTTTGCTTCACTCTAATCTAAGTGTTCTTAAATAAAACTGAGTTATATAGTCAAAAAAAATATGCGATAAAGAAAGTTTCGGTTATAGAATATCAAAGTTCTACGTCAACAAGCAAAGAAGAATATTTATGTGGCTGGTTTATAACGAATTTCTGGTGATAAAGAAACTAAAAGATAAATAAAATACGTTTTGATAGACAAATTGATATGTCAAAGAAAACAGACAAATAGTGATAAAAGAGGATATTAAAATACATGAGTGGTTATAGTTAATTATAACTTAGACAAGCGATGTGTTGAATAGTTCTAACAGAAACAAAAAAACATTGTGAAAAGAAAAAGCTGCATTGAAAATATTTCAAAACGCAGCTGCCAATGATTTTCATAGCCAGGCCTCCAAAAAAATTCGGATTATATATAATCAAAATGAAAATCAAGATTTATGTTCAGATAAGAAAAAAAAAATTGTTTGAAAAATCTGAAATGCCAATGCTTTGGATATGTACAAAAACATCAGATCAACCAGAAAGTAGACGTAAAAAAAGTTCTAAGATGTATGCACATAAACCCACAAAGGTGTGGTAAGATGAATAAACTTTAGGCAAGAAAAAAATAAAGTTATGAAAGATTAAAGAAAGTAAGAAGACACTCGGTTAAACAAATAATAGAGATAGAAGTATAATGAAGATAGAATCAATCATTTAATGCTTGTATTTGTGATTAGATATTTTTTTAAATAAACAAGTGAACATTAAATACATAAATGGAAATAAGAAAAACTAGTGTTGATTATATAACAATTTTCTACATGAAAAACTAACATAAATCGATTTACTAATATATAAACTCTTCTTAATACACAAATTTTAGTGTATTTATACTACGAAACGTCAAAAAATTGGAAATGTTATCAGAAATCACACAAATTATAATCAAAGAATTTATGAGATATGGCAGAAACGTGCACACTTGCAATAGATTTATGGTAAACTTATTTTAATTAAGGTTGGTGGGTGATTTTTTTTTGAAAAAAAATGTGAAGATGATGTGAGGCAAAAGAAGTAATAATAAAAACTAAAATATAAAGTAAACAAAAGTTTTGCTTGAACAATGGAAGAATGCTAAAATGTAGATATACATAATAAGTAATTTTGATCAAGGGTTATAAAATTGTATATGTACAAAAATTTTTTCGTGAATATATGATAAATAAAAGTAAAATATTAAAATTATTTATATAATCAATTATTTTTAAAAAAAGTATTTGATCGTGAAGAAGTTTTTATGAACATTCTAACGCAATGAACATTATACCTTTGTTATTTTAGAATATTTTCACGTAAGATATATTGTATATAACACAAATATTTTCATTGGTGGATGTATAGATTATAATTTACTATGTTTGCATGTTATAAGAAGAAATCGAAACTTTAAACGATTTTGGCGAATAAAAGATTTAATTTACAATTGGTGCTATCATATGGTGACACAAAAAAATTTAATGCTGAATATTTGTGTGTATATTTAAAATCCTTAATTTCGGCATTTGAATTCTTTTAAGGATTTTTAATTGACACACGGATTTCATTTTTTTGTGCAGAAATAAATCTGTTTTGCAAATATTTAACGATATCCACAAAAGGATGCATAAAATCCTTCTTTTTTTATTCAAAATATTTTTTTTAAAGGCGTTTTGCATATCGAAGACAATGTTAAGATGTAGGAAGTGAAATTCAGAAAAATATTTAACACAAGATGATAAAAGAAATATATTAAACACAAGATGGTATAATATATATATAAAAAACAAGAATGTAAGGAAACATATATTTCCGCTTTACCATGTTTTCAAATATGTGTATTTTACAAAAATATCTTTAAAATTATTATGATCACTAAAAATATTTTTTTAGAAGGATAAATAATGGTAGATTCGTGTAATTCCCTGTTATATAAAAATCACGTTTTGTATGTCAGCAAAGTATATATCTTATAGAACGTAAGCAAATCTTTTTTTTTCGAAAGTTTAAGATATAATCCATAAAAAACACACATATTTTTATAGAGTATTATAAGAATGATGTTAGTATGATATGGATCAAGATAGCAATAATACTCCAAATATATTGAAATATGCGGATATGAAATGTTTTGGCGCAAGATATATAGGTTTATACATTATACAGAGTTTCTTTAATAGTCAAATTTGATTTTTTGGCTTTTTTATGTGTTGCTCTCGTTTTCAAATCTATATATCAATTTCATAAATGTATTTACAGCTAGAAAAGAATGCGGAAATCAATAAAATGCAGTGAATATCTACCGCACGTAATATTTTAGAAATATCAAGCAAATGTTCTTTTTTACACGATATTATGCATCCATACTTTTATAGACGAAAGATCTTATAATGGCGAAGATTTTTTTATCTATTTTTATAATTAGCACATTACTAAAAAGAGGTATTTAATATTTTACAGTTTTTAGCCAAAGACAGCGTATTTATGTCTAATTTAGGAAGATAATATAATGAAAAATTATCATATTAAATAAAAAAGTATCTTTGCAATATCTAAATCATATAAAAAGGTTCTTGTGAAGTCTGTGATAAATCTCTTTTGAATTTTATTTCGAATAAGCATCAATTCTAAATTACAATATTACTTGAGTTAACTGATATAAAACCATTTTACCTAAAATTACATACATAAAAATATATTATAGATATAATATACTAAATTAAGGGTTGGCATAAACGCAAAAAAAAACAGAATTGAAGAAAGTATTTTGATTTATATGTCTTAAAAGATGCATTTTTATTTATTATTGGATCAGCAGAATCTTTAAATAGCTTTTCAATTAGATTTATTCTAATTTTTATTTATTTAAAATTCTAATAAGATACAACAAACCTTTTATAGATATAGTAAACTCAAAAATTTAAAATTTTTGCAATAATAAAAAACTAAATTTCATAGATGATTTAGAGAAAAATTGTTGATTATGAAGTTGAAAATATAAATGAAGCGTATCCACATTACAAACAACAAGGTTGTGCGAGCTCCAAAATTAATTATTATTGAATGTAGAAAAAAAGCATAGAAAGATTATGAATATCAAAAGAATTATTGCCTGAATATACTCTAATAGCTAAACTGTGGCTTTGTCTTAACGAATCGAAACAAAATAAACCCAATACTAAACAATAAATTATATGATCAAATATATCAACTAATTATCGTAACAATTTTATTTATAATTATACTTCATGATTAGAGTGTTTTGTTCGCCTAAGGGCGATACTCCATATTTGCTTGTTTAAAACTTTCTATTATTCTAAAAACATATTAGCTGCCTACCTTTAAAAATTCTTTATCTTAAATATCTTTCCCAATGCCTTTTATATGCATAAGACCTACACATTCAAGTGAAATTTCCAGTCCTATTGTTTGTGTTAAAGATCAAGAATATTTAATTAATCGTACAACCCATAAATTATGTCAGCTAAACGTGTACTTTCGACGCATCTCACACTGTACACTTTGAATGATCCGCAGATATCTTCATTAACACAAATGTATACGCGTCTGTTCCCGCAATATCCATTACCACGAATATATCATTTAGTGGTAGGCACACGTCACCGACTAATACTTAGTGTGTTTAATACTATTATAGAGACGAATCGAAGTTTTTTAGATGATGATGCGATGGTAATTTATTTTTGTGAGAGTTTGTATAGATCTTTTGTTAAATATTTTATGGACTTGTTTTTGTGTAATGATGCTCATCTTGGTTTGGGAGAAGAAATTCGTTTAGTTAAATGTGTTGATAAGTATTTAAATTTTAGTGAAGGGAAATATGAAAATGAAGCAAACAATAGTAATTTGGATATTGAGGGTGATAATATAGCTAATAAGAAATATAATAAGCCTGGAAATTCTGAAAATATAGTCAACAGCAATACAAATCACCAAAACAACAATCCACATAATCATAAGAATATACAGAATAATAATAATGTGCAGAAAATTTATAAGAATAATTCAAAGGATATTGAAAATAGCATCAACACCAATAATCTACAAAACATCAACAGCAGTAATCTACAAAATAGCCTCAAGAATAATAATAATGTATAGAAAATTAATAAGAATAATTTTATAGATAATATGTGGATAACAGTGGTTGTATTGAGGATTACTTTATTTCGCCTTCGTTTACAAACCTTTTAAAGACATTGCAAGTAAATCCAGAAAATGTAACTTTTTATTTTGAAGTATACAATAATAAATTTCAATGAATTATGACTGTTGAAGATGATTCATTTTTTACGACTTTTCAAGAAACAAGGAATGAGGCAATTGGAAGTGCAGTTGGTTCTTTTGTGGAAGAGATAGGAGGTAATATGGATTTATTTGATGTTTAATAAATGAGGATGTTGCTTTTACCAGTGAAGCTCTTAGTGATACGAATAAAGATGTTCTTATTGACACACGGGAAAAGGATGAAAGCATCATTACGAATGTAGGTTCAAGTATTGAAAACAATTGTGTCAAAGAAAATGATGTTAAAATAAACATCCAAAAGATTGCATTGCAGGGATAAACACAATAAAATGCACTCAATATTTTCGGTAATAATGAAACGTTTGATATGAGCGAAAAGCAAAGGGTAAATATTAATGGTGCTGAGAACAAAAAAATGAATGCACTCAATAATTTCTTCATCAATGAAACGCTTGATGTGAGCAAAAAGCAAAGGGTAAATATAAATGGTGCTGAGCATAAATTGATAAATACACCGATATGTTCCGGGTCTAAAAGAACCACATTTCAACCAAAGCCCATTAAAAATAAAAAGGCTTTAGTCACCTCAAACATAAGCAAATAGATTGAATTCAAAGCATAACAGAATTTTGTAAAACAAATAGCATTTCATTTCCAAAATATCTTATTGAAAAAAAAACGATGTATTAACATGTTGTGCTTATTTTATGAATGAAAATTATAGTTCTAGATATTTTTTAAAAAAAACTGATGCGAGAAATGATTGTGTAAGATGTATTTTTGAATTTATAGGGGACAATAAAGATGATTTTGACTATATAATGCATAATTCCATGTAATATTTTTTATTTATGGGCTAGATTTTTGTTGTATTTTTAGTTTTTGTTCTCTGGGAAAGTCTGCTTGATTCTCTGTGCGCACAGCGTATTATTACTTTCGGCTACTTTCTCTTCTCCAAATTCTTCTTCACTACCCCACATTCTTCGAATCTATTAATTCAAGGTTTTTTCTCAATCCCAAGGTTTGCATATATGCCTCAACCTGGTTCGTGACATCTAGTTCCTTTTGGTACCTTTTATGATATCGCCATCACACCGTCCCATGTTATAACATATGGGATAATTTTTATCTTGCATCTGTATATTAATGACAGCTCAGATGCTAGCAGGTCATATTTTCTCAATTTTTCGTTTTAAACTATGTTTATATTGTCAATACTTGTCACGCCAATTTCGATCGAAGTGATGCAGTTCTTCTTTTTGCCATATTCAAAAATATCAGGTCTGACATTCGATAACTTGATGTCCGTTTATATTCTTGTATCTATAAAATGAAGATCGATATAGTAATAATAATAAGAAGAACAGAAAATTCGAGACCAAAAGTTAAATAATCAATCACAGAAAAAAAATTGAAAATTCTTTAAAATGAATGTATCGGAAGTTTGCATTCAAAAAATATTGAGAAATTTTTCGGAAAAAGAGAATAACTGTAATTCTAATGCTTAACTAAATCTAGTCATTAAAAATAGTAATCATAAGAATACAGAAAATTATAGCCGAAAAACCCGGATAAACAATAATTCCGAAGAAAATAATTCTTATAATATAACCAATGAAAACTATATTAGCAGAGAGCAGTAAATTAGTAATAGCAGAGAAAACATGAACAATAATAATTTTGTTGTGTGTAGTAATAGAGAAAACAAAGGCAAAGAACTTTTAATAGATAAAACAAAAGCAATAATGATATTATGGAAAATTTGATCGATAGTAATAATAATGAAAACAAAGGCAGCAGTAATTTTTGAGAAAGCAAAGGTAATAGTAATTGAGAAAACAATATCTATAATATTATGAGAGATGTGATCAGCAATAAGTGTAGAGAAAACAAATGCAATGATGATAATAGATAAAGCATGATATATAATGTTGATAGAAAAATCTGATCAGTCATAATCATAGAGAAAACGAGATCAATAATATTTATGGAGAAAAAAAAACAATAATAATGATAATGGAGAAAACATGATCGATAATAACCGGGGGAAAAATAAATATAACATATTCGAAATAAAGAAACTTTAAGTGAAAGAGACGCACATCTCTTCAACAAGTATTTTAGCCTAAAAACTTTAATACCACTGAAACAAAATATAATTTATTATAGACAAGTCACGAACGAAAATAAACAACAAGAATAAAAGAACCATTGCAAGCTACTGAAAATAACTGTAAGAAGAAATGTAAAAGTTCTTTAAATGATTTGATTGCGTATAAAAGTCCTTTTTATTTTTACTTCAGTAAAATTCTTATACCACAAAACCTTTGAATTTTTTTATTTTTTCTACATTATATTTTTTTTGTATTACAAAGGGATATATAATAGTTAAGGACAGCATTCTTATAAAATATCAGACACAAATCTTATAATGTTTTTATGATCAAAATTAATATGTAAATATTAAAAAAAGCATGCTGTATTTCTTTGATCTTGAATATCTTTTAGAATTATATGCTATATAATCAGTGTGTTTTATGATCAAATTTACCAAATAAAAAATTTTATAGCACATGCTGTATTTTTTATGTCTTGAATAATTGTAAAAACAGTGTGTTTTTCATCGTTAAAAAAACATTTAAAGCTAAATTTATACACAAATAATTCGTAAATAAGAATGAATCAGCAAATTTTATCCGTAAGGCAATAAAAATTTTCCTTTTTATATGCCTAAAAATAAACACGATTCCACTGCAATAAAAAAATTTGCGAGAATAACAAAAGCCAAATAAAATTTTTTTTTATTAAGATTCATTTTATAAAACATCGAAATTTTTTGTTTAAGTCAATGTATACATTTTCAAAACACTGATATAGCTATTATTATTATTGAAATTATCTATTGATAAATAAAATTTTGTGATTCAAAACAAAAATAGTTCATTTGTCATAAAATAGGATAGTGTGGTTACATAATATCAAAATTCGTATATTATAGGGTTGAAAAGCGCTAAGGAAATGTGAAGCATACGCACAAACAACGGTATTGTCAAGAAAATTCAATTTATAAGTCTTGATTGTTGATGATTCATTAAGAAATATTAAATACGGAGACAATCAGAAAAAAACATAGTTTAGTCTGTTTTTATAGAGTATACTAAAATCTTGTGCAAGCAAAAAGAAAATTTTACCCTTAAATAAATTAAATACATAAAAATATTTGGAAGTGAAATATATGTTTTGGCTGCTGCTAAGGTGCATAAATATCTTTTCTAGCGAGCATGCAATTTTCATTTTTCAGTTTTGAATTAATACCTAACATTGTATTTTTCTATATTGGCGGTTTGTGACTTGATTAGCATTCAAAAGTATTTAGATTTAATATTGTAAAACTACTAATGTTATGCTGTTATTTTGATGGGTTTTTATAGTGAATATTTATGAGCAAATATAATCTTATGATGATGATGTGCTTTTAAAATAGAACAAGAGACTTAGTTGGCATATACTTTATTTTAAAATCATTTTTTTATGACTTTGCTGTGTTTTTTTTACTAAATTTTATGTATCATAAATCTTCCATGAAAAATAAAGCTTCTTGTGTAATTCTATTATGTATTCCAAGAAAACTTGCGTGGCGATAATATTTATCATTCAAATCAAAATTATAACATTTAAAATCTATCATTCGATACTTGAACAACCGTATAAAAAGCCCTAGAAATTAAGCACATAATTAATTTTAATATTTTCAAAGAAATACAATATGCCCATTTTTTTGTAGAAGTATATTTTTAAAATATAATTTTACAGCAACTGTATTTCGTTAATATTTTTTATTATTTTATTATGTGAAAATTTTGAAATGTGTGATCTAGTTAATATTTTTTATATTATCTATAATGTCAAAAAAAGGATTAAATAATAGGTTAGTTAGGAAATCCGATTCTAAGTCTTTATATTAATAATTAAAAAAACCAATTTTTTTAAATACTTAAACAAGATTATTATAAAATAAGAATGCAAAATCTTATGCTAATTATATTCTGATTAAGCGTATATTTAGCCATTATAATTGTAATTTTTTACTATAATATGATATCTAACGATAACTCCCAAGATACTTATACTCATCTCTATTGGAGAAGAAGAGCAGTTGATGAATTTAAATCGTGGATAGGTGTCAAAAGATGTATCAAGGAGTTGTGCAATATTCCCAACGGGCTGACCACGTCTAAATAGATAAAATTGAATAAAGAAAAATTAACGCATAAATAAAGTCTAGTTATTTGGTAAGATATGCTTCTTCTTATTTCATGAAATATTAAATTTTAAATTTAACTCAACTTTATAACAATAGAAAGTATTGATTTTTACATATGTCCGAAAATTTTATTTCACATAATATATTAATTCGTAATCTAATGTAACTAAAAAAAGGCACAAATTTAAATCAACACCCGGAAAATATTTTAGATTTATCATATACACATCAAAATATGATTTTTAGGCAGCAAAACCAAAATAATAATTATTAAATTAATTGTCGTGGCTTTATTTTCATCTTAATTCAATACAATAAAAAATATGGTAATATTTTAGACACGAATTACAAGCATTGATATACACAAGAAAAACCATTTAAATACTTTAATAAGAAGCATAGATTTCACATTGAAATTTCGTCGCGTACTTTTATGATTTGCACTATTATTGATTTCCATTTATTTTAAAGCAAATATCATTTTCAAAAAAAAAATAAAAAAATATTATAATATTGTAGTTTCCTTGTATAGTTAAAGGTATAATGGTTTGAAAAATTGGATTTAAAACTGAATTCTTCTTTTTTTCAATTGTGTTATCTGATCCATATAAAAACCCAAAGAGAAATCATGTGAGGACAATCAGTATGCATATTTAAAATAAAGCAAACATATATATTTTATTTGTAAAGAGCATTCATAACCTTATAAAAAAGAAATCTTCAAATGATAAACATTCATTATTTATATTATTATGAAAGATAACCCCTCAATTATGTGTATTCTTCATATTTAAATGCTGGAATTGCAATAATTATACATTACCTTTGATTTTGAAAATAGATAAAGTTGCAAATAATTTTTTAAACCCTTCTTTATTATATAACACAAAAAAAAACAGTTCTTTGCAACATCATAATATTGTCATATTAAAGATATTTTTATGCAAAATACCTGCGTAAATTTACTAAATTATGCATTTTGGTCTAAAATGTTTTTAAAAAGAACTAAGATTCATTGAGTAATTATTTTTATTTTTTATTATTTAAGCAAGATTTCTATTTATCAATTTCATATACTGGGTTGTTATTAGCTCAATCTGAATATTGCAGAGCTTATTAAGCATCTTTTGTAGTCTCTCACTGATACATGAATGTCGAATGGTCTTATTCTCTTAAATGATAGAAGTTTTAAATAGTTTATTTGAATCTCTAGATATATCGCTAAAAAATTAAAAATATATTATGCTTACCGAAATGAAAAACGCCTGATATTTATAGATTTTAATCCCAGAATTAAATTTGAGCAAAACAAGAAGGTGGTAAATCTTAATTTTAGATATAATGTGGGAAGTGAAATTTTTATTTCTTCAAATGACTTATTATCATCGAAAAAATACTCGCAAGAATAGGCATTCTTATTCTAAACCATCTTATTTATATCTTAAATAACGCTATTGATATAAACTTATCTTCTAAACTAGTATTAAGTATCAAGACCGTTTTATAAGCAAAAAGAATATTTTGTTTAACGATTGCAATTTTTATTTATAACTACAGTATTAAACAAATAAGAAAATGATATATTTTAGAAATTTATTTTGGTTTATAATTTCTTACATTTGCTCCTTCAGCTTCTTTGGATTCTTTGGATTATTCAGCTTCTTTGGATTCGCCCGCTTCTTTGGATTCTTCAGCTTCTTTGGCTTCTTTTGGATTCTTCTGCTCTAACAGCTTCTTCTGCTTCTTTTTTTTTCAATTTTTTTATGGGTGATGGCGACTGAATTTCGTTATCGTGCTTATATATGGAATTCTTGATTTCAAAACAATAGCGGTCGCATTTGAAACAACATATGAAAAACCTGACATATAAAGATCTAACGAAATTGCTTTTAATTTTGCAGTTGTTTTTTAAAGCACGTTTTCTATAATATCTTGAGTCTCTTATACAATAAAGGTAGTTATCTCTGGAATAGATAGAAAAGTAAGAATAAATCATCTCAGCTTCTAGATTTTCTAATTGTGTAAGTAAAAAATATTCAAAATGTACAATATAAAAGTACCGGGAATGTATTTTCAAAGTATCTCCTTTTACAACAAATATGCTAATAAAAAGGCTTCGAATTAGACTAACAAACCAAAATCTTCTATTTTCGCCTGCTATCATAGAAGTTTTATTATCAGATTCGCAACAAAAAACATCCACAAGCTTTAATATTATTTTCATAATAAGAATTTTAAATTTTGCGGATTCATCAGTCTCTGGTTTTTCTAAAAAGCTTTTTGTAATAGGACATTGCATTTTTCTAGATATTTCAGCTTCATAAATAGCTTTAAATTCTGCCATGATTGAATCTCTTATTGTTTCCCATTCTTTTTTGTGTTCTTTTTCCCCTAAGAGATCGATAAAAGTTATAAAATAAACACGTGAATCAGAATTTGTATTTTCTGAATCACAATAAAATGTATTATTACCACTAGGTGCGGCTAAATATAGAAGATCAATGATTTTACTAAAATATGAATTCTTTTTTTTTTTCAAATATAAGCTTTGAATATAAATAGCATACTGTTTGTTATATAATATATCGTGTATGTTCTTCATAGAAAAAAAAAATATAAAACTGTTGTATGAATTCAGTAAACTTTCCATTTCTAATCTAGCCAATAGATTCTCAATGCTTGCTTCTTTATCTTGAATCGAAATAATTTCCATGATGCTATTAAAATAATCGGGAACCTCGAGTGCGTGTCTAGTATATGGATAATTTCTGTTAATTACTTTCTTAAGAAGCACATCTAAAACATCTATTGTTATTTTCCTCTTTTTTTTAAGCATTTGTAAGCACATATAATTTTGTATATATATATCAGCATTTACATTGATCAATCGCATATTTCGATCTATTTCTAAATACTTGACACCATTTAGAATCTCAAAACTCTCGAATTTATTCTTCAGAACAACATATTTTTTTATTTCAGCATTCGTTTCTACGTTTATAAGGTGAATAAAACCTTGGCAGTTCTCAAAATTCCGAATTTCTTCCACCCAAACAAACCTAATATAACTGCATATCAAGTCATGGCTAATAAAATTAGTCTCTAAATTTTTTTTATAATCATCAGGCGTTTCTGAATTACTGACAGCTGAATGGTCATTACATTTCTCAAGCAAGCTTATTCCTTGCCCATTTTCGGATCCCCTTATATAAATTTTTGAATCTATATCACAGATTTTTATTGTAGATACATCTATGACATCACAATCTCCATTGTTGATGACTTCCTGATCAAGTTGTGACTCTTTTAGTACATATATTCTCTTTGTGATATTCAAATCGCTCAGACAGAAGGTTTTTTCACTTATTTCCAGTTCGTGCATATGATTTAAATTTGAACTTTCATGTCCTGGAGGACGTACGTATAAATTTTTCGACGAATCCCTAAACACCTTTATAAATCTATCGAATTTAACAGCATACTTTTCATTTGTATTCGGATTTAAATGTGTAGAGCTGCATACATAATCTTTGTCATCACCGGAGTAAGCTTCAATTACGACGTTTTTCATAATTACGTCTCTTTCTTCTTTCGACAACCTAAAGAAGTCATCAATGAGACTTTTCTCTATATGATCTTCATTATTTCCACTTTCTTCCGGCGATAGCTTTAACGTAAGAAAGAAAAAAAAGATTGAAATCATAATTTATAGGGGTTCTACGAATTTAAGTTTACATAAATGAAACTGGCCAATATATTGTTTTCTGTTATCACTGATTTTGATTGAATCAGAAAAAATATACATTTAGGGATGATTACGTCATATTTTGAATTATGTTATGAGTTATATAGTAATTTAAAAATTTTACTATGCATAAATTTATATTTTATATGAAATAGTTTGTGTATCTAAAGTGAAGAGCATGCAAAAAATAAAACACATCGGAATAAAAATACTGTATAATAAATCGAACTCGAAACATCAATCAAAAACTACACATTCACTTAAACTATATTTTTTTTTGTACTGGGTGATTTATATAACTTTTATTACTTTTAACATAAAATATTCTGTGGCTGGTAATTTTATTTTTGCACGTTAAAAATGTACTCAAACATTCTTTTTTTGTTTAATTTTTTTATTTTTGAGCTTTATTTAAAGCAATAGACCAGAACATATAGAATTCTAAAATTTCTTTAAATTAGCGTTTAATAAACATACGTATGGCAAAGTTATTTTATAACTTTTATTATACTTTTATCTACAATTGTGAAATTAAATTTGATATGTGCAATTTGTTTTTTAATTTTATTTTCCGTTTTTTAATATGGATAGATTTTTCTATAAATTAGCAAAACAAAAACAAGCATTTTGAGAAAATAATAATAAGATCTAAATTTGGCACAAAAAAAAATTAACATGGGCTTCGAATAATTTATTGGACTCTATATCTATATATTGGAATTTTCTGGATAGTTTTTATTTTAAGAATATATTTAAAAAATAATAATTTTATATAATTACTTATAGGTATATTTAATTAAAATAACATATATAAGTCCACTATAAAGTTATAAGCATGCTGTTATCTTCTAGAAAATATAGTGTAAAACGTTAAAATTTATGGCTGATACTTTGGCGAACCAAAACAATCGTTTTATTTTTTATGCATGACTTCTTCATATAAAAATTTTCTAATGATAAGAAATTACAATTGAAGATAAATACTTTAAAATATATATGTTTATATTCTTTTTAGAATTTGATTGGTGGATGGGGAGGAAAATGCTGATAATATATTTGAAGATTGTAATTCATGAATTTTGATTGTTATCAAAAACCTTTACATCAATAAATTTTTTTTTGCGATAATGGTATTCGGAAGAGGTATATTAGTATGAAATTCGCAAATGTTTTTTAGCACACCATTTTTAAAAAATTTAATTCCAGTGTAACTACCAAAAACTATAGCTGCTTTAAAAAACACGTCATGCAGCAAATTCTCATAACAATATTGTCAATTACTAACAATAGACAAAACCACAAGCAGAATTAAATGGATTTTTAATGGATGGGCGCTTGAAAATTTTTATCTGGTTCATATTCACAAATATAAGAATTTAATCAGGAAACTATATCGTAAAATGTAGTTGCAGAGCTGTTGAAAATATATAATAAATCACCATTTGAAGATGCTTCAATACTGAATTTTATTATCTGTCAATTAAGTTTTTAAAAATATTCAAATGAAATATTTTATGGAATTTATAATAATAAATTGCCAATCACAAGGAAAGAAACAATATTCTACGACTTTTAACTATGGAAAATTTTCATAATACCCACAACTACACAATTAAATACCGATAAGATTTAATATTTTTATGGCTTTTGATTGCTTTTTTTTAATAAATTTATTGGTAATAAAAAAAAAGTAAAGATAAATAAAAAACCACATTTTTTGATAATCCAAAAAGTTACGGATTCTATAAATCTTGTAAAATCTAAGACCAAAATACATGGTATCCACATTATTTTGAATTCTTACCAATAATAATATCCATGAAACGTATAATTATGTAAATTTTATTTCCTATCCTCGTTTTCAACAATTCAAAGTCTGATTTATGCAAAAAAAAAAGGTTTTATTTATTTCTGTGTTGTAATTCTTATTAATTTATAAAAAAATTTTAACATTATAGTAGATATCGTTCAATAGTCAAATAATCTAGAAACGAAAGGTGCAATCATAAGACCGAAAGAACAGATTCTCTAGATAAATAAAAGTCTTATAAGTGGTGTAAAATGGATTTACACATTTGAGGCATCCCAAGAAAAAAAGAAACATTACTTACAGTCCAAACGCATGATATTAATTTTACCTAAAAAAACAAAATAATGCATATATCGATCACCATATATATTATTCGCAATAGTCCCAGCAAAATTATAATCGATTTGGTCTGTAATAATTGTGTTTGGTTCTATTAGTCTCTTAGTAATGGAATATAAAGATAATGCTTAGCCACATAATTTAAAACCGCGAATTTCCAATGTAACTTTAAAATCAAATATTATGCATTAAATCCCTTGAATTTCCTCCGTTTTACAGCAATAATATTTTCTATATTTATATTCATTTTTAAGCTTATCGAAGTTGAAATACAGAAACAGCTTCCGGTTATTCTAGCACTCGAATGATATAAATAAATTAGTATTTAAATGAAAAACCTATTAAAACAGACACAAATACCAAAACAACAAAAGTAGCCTTTTAATATATTTTAAAACTAATTCATGCTAAAATATTCAGTTTCACGATATACATCTCAAAAATTGGTCTTAATAATATAAACTAAAAGTTTAATTAACAGAAGAGCACAATAAATACGCGAACTTTAAATTTAAATAAACCACATTGACTTTTGCAATTGATCTTAAAAATATTTTCAGGATATTTTAATATAATAAAACGAGCCTAAAGAACAAAAAAATATGGATCTGCTATAGATAATGTTAATAAAGAACCTGTATTTTTTGTTAGACTTGAATTTGCAAACTTAATGTTTGAAAAAAAACATTACAAAGTAAAATAAAGATAAACTTATGTTTGACCTGTTCGGATTTTAATCAAGCCTTTCTTAATTCATGTTATTTCTACGAAATCATTTGTTCATGTATTTAACACCTTAATAACGATTTTATGATTTTTTAGAATCAAAAAAGCTATCTACTAGACCATAAAGAAGTAAAAATAGGCTCAAACAATCATAAATAAATCCTTTTAGTGTCTTTAATTTATACAAGTATTCTATTTATAAAAATATTTATATTAACCCAGACTTATTATTAAAATTTATGGTGATTTTTTTTTCAGTAAGGCATTGTATATTATACAATTTTAATTGAATATAAGCACAAATATAAAAATTGTTTTTTCCATTTATTATATAGGGGTTGTACAAAACCAATAGGTTTTTTTGTGCATTTTTATTCAATGTATAGTAAATTCTAAATCTTCTTAATGTATTTATTTTATCAACATACAAGTAATTTGATATTTATTTATGGTTTGATTTTATTTTTAGCTTTTTATAGTTGTTCAAGCAAAACTTCAGATTGCTCTAGGAAAAGATTTGGCTGATACTTCTTTCCACTCATCGTCTATACATTCTTTTTTGATGCATATTCTTCTATCAAGACGTATAAGTTCAATTTTCTTCCTCAATGGTATTGTTTATGCGCATTCTTTCGCTTTAGTTGTTATTTTTAGCTCCTTAATATATAATTTATCGTATTTTATAAACATTAAAATTATTTTTATGACGTATATCAACACTCTAGTTCTCCATTTGTAAATTAGAATACATTCATTTGATAATAGATCGCATTTTCTAAGCAATTAATTTCAACCTTCATCAGACTACTAACACTTTATTTTTTTATTTCTATTAACGAGATAAACTTTTCCCTTTTATCGTACACAAGAATGCCTGGTCAATGTGGTGGAAAATTTAAATCCATTTTTAATTTTGTATCCACCTTATTTTCCTTAGTTTGTTTTAAATAACTTCCTGAATCGCTTTCTTTTCGATTTTCTTTATTTTTTAAGCTCTTTTTTCTTGGGTGCATAAATAGTACGCATATCTAAACTTCATTATATCTTCGTGTATGTTCATGGCAAGAATTCTTTTACATCGGCTTTATACCTTGTCTACTATTGTATATTCTTCTCCACAGTGTTAACCTTTTGACTTTTTCCGAAAGGATATATTTCTATCCTGCGAGAAATGTAATCTTTCGTCTTTTTTTTAGCTACAAGTTTCCAATTTTTAGCCACCCAGAAGATCCCTCTGTGTCAATCATTGAGTTTTTCTGGAAAAATTATAACAAATATGAATATTTTCATCATTATATCACATGAAGAGCGTGCAAATATACCATAAGATAATATAACGGACGAGACAAAATTAGAAATTATTTAGGTAAAAAGAACCAAAATATTTTACGTTTTACATATATTGACACTGTGATATGTATGTGGTATGGTTTTCCAGTTTAAATCTTGCACTTAACCATCCTTTTTCTTTATATACTGTAATTAAGTATCTATGTAATTTTCAATATAAGGAATCACAATTAAATCGTTTTTTTTATAGGTTATAGTTTTTCTGGAAGAGTTTTTTGTATTTTTACTATTAAAGTAATGGATATGTCAAAAAATTAAAAATTGTAAATCAATATAATATCTTAAAATATTATGTTTTCTTTTATAGAATAAAATTTATGTTTTGTTTTGTAAGGTGTAAAAACAGTAGGAATTAGTAAATAAAAACCCGTGCAAGTAAATCGAAATTAAAAATTAAAGACACAGCAAAATTTACTCATTTGAATACATGCATGAAAATAGAAATTAATAAAATGATAATGCTTTGGAAAAATATAAAATAAAATTGTTTATATGTTTTTTGAATTAAAAATACGGCTGTAATATAACAGATGGATAAAAAAGTCAATTGTATAAAACATGGAAAAATTACTTATAGACACAAATAAATTTGATTATTAGACTCTTAAATGCTAAAAAAAATGGATTGATTTTTACTAAAAATATTTAGCGTTATATTTTGATTTTTTTCGATCTAATTAATATTTGTTGATTTCAAAAAAAAGATACAAAAAGTTTCAGAAAGCATAATATATAATCATAAATACTCTAAAACATCACATATTTGTTTGCGAAAGTCTACTTATTATCGCAGATCAAAACATGAACTTGCGACTTATTCATATATGTTCATTTTTTTAGTTCCAAAAAAAAAAATTTTCGAATATGGACGCAAAAAAAATTCGCTGTAAATTTTTTGATGTTTTTTGAATTCCAACGTATATATTAATTATAATAATATTGCTTTCATTACAATGCTTCCTTTTATTAATACTAAGTTGTGTAAAATTGATCTTTTAAGTTGAAATATTTTATTTTCTTAATTTATTTTTAAATCCTATATTTTTTATAAAAAATGCCCTTTAATTTATTTCAACATTCTTCTATTCATTGTATTTATACTTCTATCAAGAAAACCGAATATAACCCTTCAAATATTTTGTCTTTCACCCTTTAAATATTCACAAGTAATTATAATTTTATTTTTTTAACTAAAATAACTTAGTAATTAGATCTTACCAATAATTTGGATACAAAATTTAAATATATTAAATTACATATGTGTATTTTGTGTTCACTAAATTTTTTCGGAGATTATGTTTCAAAATGATATTTTTCTATAAAAATGACCCATGTTTTTTTGTTTGTCGAAATTATAAGAAAAATAAGAAACCATGGATTTAGAATGAAAGCACATACTGTGTTTCATTTTTTTCAAATTTAGCTACAAGAAAATAAATACAGCATTATTTTCGCATGATGATATCTATGGTTTTATTTTGAAATTATACGAATTAAAAAATATACTGCTCACTTCCCTTGCAATTTTGCACGTGCATACAAGAAATTTCATTTGTAATATAAACAGAATAAAATAATTATAATTTTTTTCTTTAAACACAACTAATTGCATTCTTTCAACACAAAAAAACATAGATTTTATTATAAATAGAAAAATGTTCATAAACTGTTGCAAGATGACCCTTCATTTACATTGTTTTATTTTTTTTACATGAAAATGATTTAATTTTTAATTTGAGTCATCTTATCGTTTTTAATTTTAAAAATGTATGTATCTTTTTCCCGGATGATTAAAATAATTATATCTGAAGTTATGTGATTACTATCATGGTTTTTAATGTGTGTTTGTTTTAGACAGAATTAATTATATTATAATTAAATAGGTTTACAAAAAAACATTATGAAAATATACACAAAAAAGCCCAAATAAGAGTCACGCTGTTATCATTTTACACAATCCAATTTTTTTAAAATAATGATTATTCAAAAGAAATTTATAGATTGTAGACCAAAACTAGATGAATTATAAATACAGGAACCTATAAAAGTATTTTTTGCGTTTAATTACCTCGATATACACGCATCAAAATTTAGATTTTTTAAAAAATATTTAATTAGAACAAATGATTGCCTCTAAAATATTAGTACAAGTTAAAAGATTTTAATTTTTAGGGAAAATTGGCGCTTTTTAAACTATATGAATTATGTGAATACTTATTATTATTTGATAAAAATCTAAACATGTAAACATGAATTTATTTTTTCATAAAAATCATACATTATTAATTCAATATATAAAAATTACTTAATATACGATTATGGTTTATACTATGAACCAACTCTTAATTGATAATAATTTGTAGACAATAATTTTAGTAATTCCGGAACGGACTGACTGGACAATATTAAATAGAATTTTTAAAAAAGATTTAATTTAATATTAACACTTTTTAAGTTATTTTGAAATGTAAAAGGCATATAAATTACAACCCAATGGCAAAAAGAGTATTGTTTAATACATATACACGGCATCTTCTTGGATTTTTTCGCTTCAGGTATAGTATAGATCTAAATATTGCATTAAAAGTTATTTTTTTAAAATTATTGATTTTTACAGCGTAAAATTAAATTAGTTCGAATAATTAGTGTACCTCCAATGATTTATGTTAATACTGAAATGAGATAAGAACCATTGAATTTGATAGAACTAATTAAATTTGTATTAACTTTTTTTGTGAGGGTTAAAAGTCTTTTCTAAAGTTCATTCGAAGTAGTTAGGGTTATTGCAGGATAACTAAAAATGTGATTATTAGTAATTTCAAGATCAAATACGAAAATCCAGTTATTTTTATTATATAGTATACACCAAATAATCATGTTGTACAGTTAGATTTTTTGAAAACGTAGTAAATATGCATTTATTATTTCTATGGATAGTGATCGATTTTACTACCCATGATTAAGAACTTTTTATATTTAGAAAACGTGAAAATAAAAACACCGCACACAAATATTTTTTGACAAACTATAGCCACAAAGGTATAAAAGCATCATATTTTTATTTATTGGAAGTTTTTTGCAAATTTCATAAATTTTGTATTATTAGTTGCAATAAAAATATAGTTGGATTCAGAAATTAAATCTTAATTTAAAATGTAGTCTTTATATTAGGATTTTAATCTTGCACGAAGCAAAAAATCCTTCTGCACGAGAATGGGTGTAATTTAAGAAGTATCACATTAATGAATTTTTTAACTGCATTTAACATTGTAAATTACTATTTTATAATTTCAATTAAAATTTTTGATTTTGAAAATCTAGTAAAGTAAGGTTTTAGAACTAAAAAAATTTTAAAAGTTTAATTTTCTGACAAAACAAGGGTCTAAAATAGCTTGTTTTTAAATTCATAGAATCTTGATAAATTAAAATGATAGAAAATCATTACAAAAAAAATAAATTTTATCAATTTCATTACTATACACGAACAGAAATGTGCATTGGTTATATGATGGTGTCTGCTTAAATACATGCAGAGGTTTAAAATATGATTTGTATCATTTTGGATATTGCTAAAAAATTTTGCACCTAGTATTTATGATACTTATAAAACTAAAATGTTATTTTATTTTTTTATATCCAACTTTAAACACGCATTTTAATTTTTGCGCCTAAAATTGTCGTTTATTATATGATCAAAAATTTAAGATATACACAACATTCCGCTTTAAATCGTTCACAAATAAGAAAGTCATTTTAAAGTATGAAAGACCTAAATCATGTACTTTCTATCAGTAAAGCTATAACTTGGAGTTTCGTGGCGGTCTTCATTTCAAATCAAAACTAGGTTATTTATACAATTCATTTATATTCTTTCGCTTATTTTTTTACACTTGAACAGGGCTTAAATACTTTTTATATACAAATTATATATCAATAGTATTATTTTATCAATAACTTTCAGACTTCGAGTAACTTGAATTTTACACCAAATCATAGCAATTCAATGCACCCTAAAAAATAAATTATCCTCAGTTGGTATAAAATATTGTTTAATACATTTTTCAGTTGTGTTTTCTGAACATTATTTTTATTATTTTAAAACACATTCGTCGCACTTTTTTTAATAGTTAAAAGGCAATAAGAAATCAATTAATATTGACATGGTTTATCTAAAAATTTCTGTTGATTAATTTAAAAATAAAAACCAGATAAAAAGGTTTGTTTCCATTATATTCAAAATTTACATGGATTAATATTTTTATGTGTGTCTCTTGCTGTATTCTTATCTTGAAATACCAAAGTTGTATTACTTATGATTTCTTAAAACCTTCATTTTCAAGATTCAGTTATTTCATCTGATTTTATATTCGTATTTAAACTTTCATGAATAAAAAACACATTCATTTTCTATATCAACCTTTTTAGTAATTATTTATGCCTAAAATGTAATAAAAAGTATTGAAATAAATAAAAAAATAGAAAATCATTACTACACCAAGACATAAACCCTTTTGGGTGCAAGAATTGCACAAATCTGCGAATATTTTTAACCGTATATATTTTATTGAATAAAAAAAACTGTTGATTCTCTGTTCTTTATATATAAGATAACATATTAGACCATCATCATATAAATAAAAAGACATAATAAAAACTCTAAAAAAATACAAAATTTGCTAAAATATAAATTATTATATTTATGTGTTAAGCTTTACTTTAAAATATATAAAAATAACAAAAGTGCGTCTGTAAAGCCGATTAAAAACAATTTTATAAATTAGAATAAGTGTATACTATTTTATTTACACCAATAAATTTATACTCGTAACAATTATATATTGCATTGAGATAAGTGAATAAAAAAGCGTCAAGAAAGAATCAAATAAAATGTTATGCTACATCATATTTTTAAAATAGACGTTAACTAAAATTGTATACTCATGTAAAAATGCATATTTAAATTTTTTTGATTCATGTTTTATTGCTAAAATTTAAGATAATTTATGAAAAAAAATTAAGACTGTGCTTAAGTATAATAAATCATTCATATTTCGTTATGCAAGGATTTTACTAGATGCATAAATCTTATTTATTTTTCAGTAAATTATGTTTGGTCTTTTTTTTATTTAAGCTAAATTTTTGTATGCTCTTTAAAAATATTTGCATGGTTACTTTTTCACCTAGACAAATCTACAATATTTTCAATAAATATCTAAATTCTACAATATCTTATGAATATATCATATGATTTTATCACTTACTAATTCTTTTTGATGGATCTTCTATGCTCAACTATTATACATTAAAGCGTTTTTCTTCATAATATTAGTTGTACGTATTATTGATTCAATTGGCATCTTGGTTTACGAAATATGCAACTTGCTAAGTCTTATATTTTATCTTTTTTTTATTTAACCAAAGTAATATATTTTAATTTATCCTATAATGTGTTTTTTATTGTTATTGTGAATTATAAAAGGATTATAAATAGTCGTCTTATATAAAATCAGCCGAAAAAAATGAAATAAATAATATTTTTAATAACGAAGTCTTAAAACCGAAATTTAACTATTTTTTCACCGAAATGTACTGAAGAAAAAAAGTATGAAGAATCTCGAAGGAAGTATATATTTCAATTTAAAAGATAATATGAAAAATTAAATATAATTTATCATATAACCAGTATGATTAACATTTACAGATTTAATTTTGAAGTAATGCATTAATTGAAACAAATAACAGAAGAATGTTTTAATCTAAAGTTCCCTTCTGACGGTGCATTGGGTGCGAATATAAAAAGAAACAATTGAGAAATAACAAATAAATTATAATATGATGTTAAGATATTTAAAATTTTATGATTTGATAATATGTCTTTATAGCTGAGTTTTTTGACAAAAAAGATCTTGTATTGTAGGCATCTAATTCTTCATATGTTAATGGAAGAAAATGTGATGATTCGGCTGAAATAACACAAAGGAGGTTTTTATCTGTGTATTTTAATAGAAGAACTACATGGGGATGGTTTACCATATATTCTGTTTATATTGTTTGTATCTATTGGGCAGAACACATAACTAAATATTACCCACCGTAAACTAACCTCTAGATAGATTTTATTATGCAAAGAAACATCTTTACACATATATAGATCTAAATTAATTAGATCAAGTGATGATAAATCATAAAATTTTGCTAGAAGAGACATACTTTTCTTTAATTTGATCATATAAAAAAAAACATAATCGAAATCAAAAGCAAATATTACCTGATATAGCGAAATAGCATACTTACAAGAGATCTAATAGTATAAGAATCCACGAAAAAAACCATTTATTATTTCTGGTACAAAGGCAGAGAAATTCAACTACTTTTGCAATGAAATTCTTTCGATGATTTGTATTTTACCGAAAACTACTTCTTAGACCACAATTATTGATAGTAAGAAATTAGACTAACATTTTTTTTTGCTTCACTTCTACTCTAAGTGTTCTAAAATAGAACTGAGTTATATAGTCAAAAAAAATTTGTGATAAAGAAAGTTTTGATTATAGAATATCAAAGTTCTACGTCAACAAGCAAAGAAGAATATTTATGTGGCTGGTTTATATTGAATAAATGGTGATAAAGAAACTTGAAAGATATATAAAATACATTTTGATAGACAAATTGATATTTCAAAGAAAAGCAGACAAATAATTAATAAAAGAGGATATTAAAATACATTAGTGCGTTATGGTTAATTATAACTTAGACAAGCGATGTGTTGAATAGTTCACACAGAAACAAAAAACAATGTGAAAAGAAAAAGCAGCATTGAAAATATTTGAAAATACACAGCTGCCAATGATTTTCATCGCGGACCGTCTAAAAGGTTTAGATTATATGAAACCAAAATGAAAATCAAGATTTATGTTTATATTTGATAATTATATTTTTTTTGTTTCAAAAAGCCTAAATTCCAATGCTTTGGAGATGTACATAAAACATCAGATCAACCAGAAAAAGAATGTAAAAAAAGTTCTAAGATGTATACACATAACCCCACAAAGTTAAAGTAAGATGAATACACTTTAGGCAAGAAGAAAATAAAGTAACTATAGATTAAAGAAAGTAAGAAGACACTCGGTTCGACAAATATCAGAGATAGAAACAGACATCAAAATAAAATCGGTTCATCATATACTTGGATTTGTTGATGATTTTTTTATTTATTTTCAATAAAAAAGAGAATATTTAATGCATTTATGAAAAAAATTATCACGAGTATTGATTACATAAAAATTATATAAATGAAAAACCAACATTTTTTTTTATTTACTAATATATAAACTCTACCTAATACACAAATGTGGTGTATTTATAGTACGATACGTGATAAAATTGGAAATAATTATCATAATCCCTTGAATTATAATCAAAGGATTAAGGATCTATTTCTGAAAATACAAATTTGCAATAGGTTTATGGAAAACTTGATATATAAGTGTTGGTAGGTGAATATTCTGAAGATGATTGTGAAGATGATGTGGATCAAAAGAAGTAATAATAAAAACTACAATAAAAAGTGATTAAAAGTTGTGCTTTAACAACCTTAGAATGGTAAAATGTAAATATACATAATAACGATTTTGATCAAGGGTTATAAAATTGTAGATGTATATAATTTTTCGTGAATATATGATGATTAAAAGTAAAATTTTAAATTATTTGCATAATCATAGTTTTTTTTAACAGAAAGTACTAGATCGAAAACGTATTTTAATAAATATACTAACGGAATAAAAAGAATTTATTGCTGTTTTGAATGATTTAAAGTAAGATGCATTGTGTATAATCTAAATATTTTCATTGGTAAATAGATAGAATATAATTTATAATGTTTTTATGTTATAAGAATAAATCACATTTAAACGAGTTCGGCAATCATTTTTCCGATTTAAGTTATAATATGCGCTTTTATATGGCAAAACAACAATATTGGATGTAGGCGATACTTAAATATTTAAAATATCGAACTTTTGACATTGAAATTATGTTAAGGATTTTTAATAGATACACGGATTTGGTTTTTTTGTGCTAATACTAAATCTCTGTTGTAAATGTTTACTAAATAATAACGATGAAATTAAAAGTATCTATAGAAATACCCTTTTTTCCAAACAATTTTTAAAGGCGTTTTTAATATCGATGACAATGTTAAAATGCAGGAAGAAAAATTCAGAAAAATATTTAGCACAAGCGTAAAAAGAAAAATATTAAACACAAGATGATAAAAGAAAAATATTAAACCCAAGATGATAAAGGGAAAATATTAAGCACAAGATGATAAAAGAAATATATTAAACACAAAATGATAAAAGAAATGTATTAAACACAAGATGATAAGGGAAAATATTAAACACAAGATGATAAAGGGAAAATATTAAACACGAGATGAAAAAAGAAATATATATATTTCCGCTTTACCATCTTTTCAGATGAATTTATTTTACAAAAATATTTTTAAAATTATTATAATTTACTACAAACAATTTTTTATAGAAAGCTATAATGATAGATTCCTGTAATTCCCTGTTATATAAAAATCACATTTCATATGCTAGCAAAGTATATATCTTATAGAAGTTATGTAAATTAATTTTTATTAAAAGTTTAAGATATAATCCATTAAAAAAAAACATATTTTTTTTAGAGTATTATAAGAATGATAGAAGTAAAACATGGATCAAGATAGTACTAATAATCCAAATTTATTATAATATGTCTATATGAAATGTTTTAGCGCAAGATATATGAGTTTATATATTTTTCATCGTTTCTTTGATATTTAAATTTGATTTTATGGCTTTTTTATGTGTTGCTCTCGTTTTAAAATTTATAATCAATTTCATAAATGTATTTACAACTAGAAAAGAATGCGGAAAATAATAGACTAAGTTGATTATCTACCGCACGTAATCTTTTAGAAATACTATGCAAAATTTCTTTTTTACACGATATTATGGATCCATACTTTTTTTAAGTGAAAGATCTTATAATAGGAAAGATTTTTTATATACTTTTATAAGTAGCACATTACCAAAAAGAGGCATTCAATGTTCTATAATTTTAAGCTAAAGATACTGTATTCATGTCTAATTTAGGAAGATAATATAATGAAAAATTATCATATTAAATAAAAAAGTATCTTTGCAATATCTAAATCATATAAAAAGGTTCTTGTGAAGTCTGTGATAAATCTCTTTTGAATTTTATTTCGAATAAGCATCAATTCTAAATTACAATATTACTTGAGTTAACTGATATAAAACCATTTTACCTAAAATTACATACATAAAAATATATTGTAGATATAATATACTAAATTAAGGGTTGGTATACACGCAAAAAAACAGGGTGGAAGAAAGCATTTTAATTTATACGTCTTAAAAGATGCATTTTTATTTATTATTGGATCAACAGAATATTTAAATAGCTTTTCAATTGGATTTATTCTAATTTTTATTTTTTTAAAATTCTAATAAGATACAACAAACCTTATATAGATTTAGTAAACTCAAAAAATTAATATTTTTTGCAAAAATAAATAAAAAATAAATATCATAGATGATTTAAAGAAAAATCGTATATTATGAAGTTGAAAATATAAATGAAGCGTATCCACATTACAAACATCAAGGTTGTGCGTTGCTCTAAAATTAATTAGTGTTGAATGTAGAAAAAGAACATAGAAATATTATGAATATCAAAATAATTATTGCCTGTGTATACTCTATGAGCTAAACTGTGGCTTTGTCTTAACGAATCGAAACAAAATAAACCCAATACTAAACAATAAATTATATGATCAAATACATCAACTAATTATCATAGCAATTTTATTTATAATTATACTTCATGATTAGAGTGTTTTGTTCGCCAAAGAGTGATACTCCATGTTTGCTTGGTTAAAACTTGATATTATTCTCAAAACATATTAGCTGCATACATTTTAAAATTCTTTATCTTAAAAATCTTTCCCAATGCCTTTTATATACGTAATACCTACGCATTCAAGTGAAATTTTCAGTCCTATTGTTTTTGTTTAAGATTAAGAATATGTAATTAATAGTACAACCCATAAATATGTCAGCTAAACGTGTACTTTCGACGCATCTCACACTGTACACTTTGAATGATCCGCAGATATCTTCATTAACACAAATGTATACGCGTCTGTTCCCGCAATATCCATTACCACGAATATATCATTTAGTGGTAGGCACACGTCAACGACTAATACTTAGTGTGTTTAATAATATTATGGAGACGAATCGAAGTTTTTTTAGATGATGATGCGATGGTATTTTATTTTTGTGAGAGTTTGTATGGATCTTTTGTTAAATATTTTATGGACTTGTTTTTGTGTAATGATGCTCATCTTGGTTTGGGCGAAGAAATTCGTTTAGTTAAATGTGTTGGTAAGTATTTAAATTTTAGTGAAGGGAAATATGAAAATGAAGCAAACAATAGTAATTTGGATATTGAGGGTGATAATATAGCTAATAAGAAATATAATAAGCCTGGAAATTCTGAAAATATAGTCAACAGTAATACAAATCACCAAAACAACAATCCACATAATCATAAGAATATACAGAATAATAATAAGGTACAGAAAATTAATAAGAATAATCGAAAAAATATTACCAATAGCATCAACACCAATAATCTACAAAATAATATCAATGCTAATAATATCAAGAATAATAATGGACAAAATAATGTACTGAAAATTAATAAGAATAATTTTAAAGATAATATGTGAATAACAGTGGTTATATTGAGGATAACTATATTTTGCCTTCGTTTACAAACATTTTAAAGACATTACAAGTAAATCCAGAAAATGTAACTTTTTATTTTGAAGTACACAATAATAAATTTCAATGAATTTTGACTGTTGAAGATGATTCATTTTTTACGACTTTTCAAGAAACAAGGAATGAGGCAATTAGAAGTGCAGTTGGTTCTTTTGTTGAAGAGATAGGTGGTGACATAAATCTATTTGATGGTTTAATAAATGAGAATGTTGCTTTTACTTGTGAAGCTTTTAGTGATGCAAATAAAGATGTTCTTATTGACACACAGGAAAAAGATGAAAGTATGATTACGAATGCGGGGTTTGGTATTGAAAACAATTGTGTCAAAGAAAATGGTGTTAAAATAAACATTTCAAAAGATTGCATTGCAGAGATAAACACAATAGAATGCACTCAATATTTTCAGTAATAATGAAACGTTTGATATGAGCGAAAAGCAAAGGGTAAATATAAATGGTTCTGAGCATAAAGAAATAAATTCACCTAATATTTTCGGTCATAATGAAACGCTTGATATGAGCAAATAACAAAGGGTAAATATAAATGGTGCTGAGCATAAAGAAATAAAGGCACCGATATGTTCCGGGTCTAAAAGAACCCCATTTCAAGCAAAGCCCATAAAAAATAAAAAGGCTTTAGTCACCTCAAGCATAAGCAAAATAGATTAAATTCAAGGCATAACAGAATTTTGTAAAACAAATAGCCTTTCATTTCCAAAATATCTTATTGAAAAATAAAACGATGTATTAACATTTTGTGTTTATTTTATGAATGAAAATTTCAGTTCTAGATATTTTTTTGGAAAAAACAGATGCGAGAAATGAATGTGTAGGATGTATTTTTGAATTTATAGGGGATAATAAAGATGATTTCGACTATAAAATGCATAATGCCATGTGATATTTTTTATTTATGGGCTAGATTTTTTGTATTTTTGGTTTTTGTTCTCAAGAACAGTCTGCTTGATTCTCTGTGCAAACACCGTATTTATACTTTCAGCTATCTTTTCTTCTCCAAATTCTTCTTCATTGCCCACATTCTTCGAATCTATATATTCAACGGTTTTTCAAATCCCAAGGTTTGTATATATGTCTCAACCTGGTTCGTGATATATAGTTTCTTTTGGTACCTTTTATGATATTGTGTCATCACACCGTCCCATGTTATAACATATGGGATAATTTTTGTCTTGCATCTGTATATTAATGACAGCTCAGATGCTAGCAGGTCATATTTTCTCAATTTTTCGTTTTCAACTATGTTTATTGGTTAATACTTGTCTTGCTAATTTCGAACAGAATGATGCAGTTCTTCTTTTTGCCATATACAAAAATATCAGTTCTGCATTCGATAACTTGATGTCCGTTTGTATTCTTGTATCTACTTTGATCCTTGCGTATATGCCATGTAATAATTGTATTTATAAATATGAAGATCGAAGGATGGTATGGTTGAGTGGTTTACAAGTCTGACCCTTAGGTCAGGGGTTGCAGGTTCCATTTCCACCCACGCACTAATCTCCAAACGAATTTACTCTAAAGAAAAATACCCAAGGGGTCGCGGGTTCCATTTCCACCCACGCACTAATCTCCAAACGAATTTACTCTAAAGAAAATGCCCAAGGGGTCGCGGGTTCCATTTCCACCCATCCACTAATCTCCAAACGAATTTACTCTAAAGAAAAATACCCAAGGGGGCGGCCAGTGAGCATAAAAGTTAAACCATTTAGCACTGACAAGCCATGAGAAAAAGTAGGTTGCTGTTAAGCCGTTGAACTGTGTCTTCAGTATTTAAAAAGTTCCACACCGTTCAGCAAGGATATAGGTAAGTGTAGAGTGTGGTTGTAGCTTGTAACTTGTGGCGATGAACAGTAGATAGAATCACATTCCCTCCACATAATGACTGCCCCCTATGAGAAAGGGCCCAATCCACGGTGATTACGGGTGACAAGAAATGCTGGAGGAGTCCCACGAGGCTGCAGCATTTAAGCAATAGTTCCTATGTATATAGAGCGAACTTCCTTAAAAGTAAAAGAAGTAAAACAAAAATAAATAAAATAAATTCGATTAGAATTTTATAATTTTTTTGAAGATCGATATAGTAATAATAATAAAGGAACAGAAAATTCGAGACCAAAAGTTAAATAATCAATAACAGAAAAAAAATTGAAAATTCTTTAAAATGAATGAATCGGAAGTTTGCATTCAAAAAATAAGGATAAATTATTCGGAAAAAGAGAATAACTGTAATTCTAATGCTTAACTAAATTTAGTCATTTAAAATAGTAATCGTAAGAATACAGAAAATTATAGCCGAAAAACCCGGATAAACAATAATATCGAAGAAAATAATTCTAATAATATAACCAATGAAGACTATATTAGCAGAGAGCAGTAACTATATAATAGCAGAGAAAATATGAACAATAATAATTTTGGTGTGTATAGTAATAGAGAAAACAAATGCAAAGAACTTTTAATAGATAAAACAAAAGCAATAATGATATTATGGAAAATTTGATCGATAGTAATAATAATGAAAACAAAGGCAGCAGTAATTTTTGAGAAATCAAAGGTAATAGTAATTGAGAAAACAATATCTATAATATTATGAGAGATGAAATCAAGAATAATTGTAGAGAAAACAAAGGCGATGATATTAATAGATAAAACATGATCTAAAATGTTGATAGAAAAATCTGATCAGTCAAAATTATAGAGAAAACGAGATCAATAATATTTATGGAGAAAAAAAACAATGTAAATGATGATGGAGAAAACATGATCGATAATAACCGGGGGAAAATAATTATAACATATTCGAAATAAAGAAACTTTAAGTGAAAGAGACGCACATCTCTTCAACAAGTATTTTAGCCTAAAAACTTTAATACCACTGAAACAAAATATAATTTATTATAGACAAGTCACGAACGAAAATAAACAACAAGAATAAAAGAACCATTGCAAGCTACTGAAAATAACTGTAAGAAGAAATGTAAAAGTTCTTTAAATGATTTGATTGCGTATAAAAGTCCTTTTTATTTTTACTTCAGTAAAATTCTTATACCACAAAACCTTTGAATTTTTTTATTTTTTCTACATTATATTTTTTTTGTATTACAAAGGGATATATAATAGTTAAGGACAGCATTCTTATAAAATATCAGACACAAATGTTATAATGTTTTTATGATCAAAATTAATATGTAAATATTAAAAAAAGCATGCTGTATTTCTTTGATCTTGAATATATTTTAGAATTATATGCTTTATAATCAGTGTGTTTTATGATCAAATTTACCAAATAAAAAATTTTATAGCACATGCTGTATTTTTTATGTCTTGAATAATTGTAAAAACAGTGTGTTTTTCATCGTTAAAAAAACATTTAAAGCTAAATTTATACACAAATAATTCGTAAATAAGAATGAATCAGCAAATTTTATCCGTAAGGCAATAAAAATTTTCCTTTTTATATGCCTAAAAATAAACACGATTCCACTGCAATAAAAAAATTTGCGAGAATAACAAAAGCCAAATAAAATTTTTATTTATCAAGATTCATTTTATAAAATTTCGAAATTTTAAGTTTAAATCAATGTATACATTTTCTAAACACTGATACAGCTATTCTCTTTAAAATCTTCTATTGATACATAAAATTTTGTGATTCGAAACAAAAATAGTTCATTGTCATAATATAGGATAGTGTAGTTACAAAAATTTAAAAGTCGTATATTATAGGGTTGAAAAGCGCTAACAAATGTGAAGCATACGCACAAACAACGGTATTATGAAGAAAATCCAATTTATAAGTCTTGATTGTTAATGATTCATTAATCTAAATACGTAGACAATCAGAAAAAAACATAAATTAGTCTGTTTTTATAGAGTATACTAAAATCTTGTGCAAGCAAAAAGAAAATTTTACCCTTAAATAAATTAAATACATAAAAATATTTGGAAGTGAAATATATGTTTTGGCTGCTGCTAAGGTGCATAAATATCTTTTCTAGCGAGAATGCAATTTTCATTTTTCAGTTTTGAATTTATACCTAACATTGTATTTTCCTATATTGGCGGTTTGTGACTTGATTAACATTCAAAAGTATTTAGATTTAATATTGTAAAACTATTAATGTTATGCTGTTATTTTGATGGGTTTTTATAGTGAATATTTATAAGCAAATATAATCTTATGATGATGATGATGTGCTTTTAAAATAGAACAAGAGACTTAGTTGGCATATACTTTATTTTAAAATCATTTTTTTATGACTTTGCTGTATTTTTTTTACTAAATTTTATGTATCATAAATCTTCCATGAAAAATAAAGCTTCTTGTGTAATTCTATTTTGTATTCCAAGAAAACTTGCGTGGCGATAATATTTATCATTCAAATCAAAATTATAACATTTAAAATCTATCATTAGGTACTTGAACAACCGTATAAAAAGCCCTAGAAATTAAGCACATAATTAATTTTAATATTTTCAAAGAAATACAATATGCCCATTTTTTTGTAGAAGTATATTTTTAAAATATAATTTTACAGCAACTGTGCTTCTTTAATCTTTTTTATTTTATTATGGGAAAATTTTGAAATTTGTCATCTGGTTTTTATTTTTTATATTAACTATAAGAAAAAGGACAATCACCGAGAAAAGCCGCAATATTTAGATTTGAAAATGAAAATTCAACACACCTATCCGTAATAAATATATTCTTCAGAACAAAATATGGCCTCGTTGACATAGATCTTTCTGCGCTTGAATTAAAACAAAAAGAGAGTTTATTGTGTAAAATAAAACAAAAAACACTACATCAAAAACTCTTCGATGTTCATAAAAATCCAACGCTTGAAATATTAGGATCCATAAATTGGCTACAATATCATCATATCAGTCGATTAGAAGAGGCGAGATTCTGCTTTATTCAGGATAGAAACGTATTTTTTGGAGATAGATCAAGGTGCCAGCACTGTAACGACTCAATTAAAACTGTCGACCACTTAGCAAGCAGATGTAAAAAAATGCTTGGTCATGACTATACAAGAAGACACAACGAGATTGTAAGATGTCTTCACTTTATGTTGGCAAGAAAATACAATTTCAAAAAAACCAAAAAAATCCGCAGACACTCTGTACAAGAAATAATGGAAAACGAATTCGCAGAGATCAAAGTGGATACAAGAATATAAACAGACATCAAGCTATCGAATGACAGACCTGATATTTTTGTATATGACAAATGAAGAACTGCATCACTCTGATCTAAATTGGCGTGACAAGTATTGACGACATAAGCATAGTTGAAAACGAAAAATTAAGAAAATATGACCTGCTAGCATCTGAACTATCATTAATATACAAATGCAAGACTAAAATTATTCCATATGTTATAACATGGGACGGTGTGGTTACACGATATCATAGAAGGTACCTGAAGGAACTAGATGTCACAAACCAGGTTGAGGCATATATTCAAACCTTGGGATTGAGAAAAACCCTTGAATTAATAGGTCTCGAAAGAAGGAGGGGTATTGAAGAAGACTATGGAGAGGAGAAGATAGCCGAAAGTATAAATACGCTGTGTGTACAAAGAATCAAGCAAGCTGTGCCTGAGAACGAAAACTAAAATTACGACTATAAATATAGCCTTTAAATAAAAAATACTTTATATTAACTATATTTTTAAAAAAAAGATTAAATAATAGGTTAGTTTCAAATCCGATTCAGAGTCTTTATATTAATAATTAAAACAAACCAATTTTTTTAAATACTTAAACAAGATTATTATAAAATAAGAATTCAAACTATTATGCTAAATATATTTTGATTCAGTTAAAATTTAGCTGCATTATAATTGTAATTTTTTACTAATAAATGATTAGTAACGATAACTAGCAAGATACTTATACTCATCTCATTTGGAGAAGAGGAGCATTTGATGAATTTAAATCGTGGATAGGTGTCAAAAGAAGTATCAAGGAGTTGTGTAATATTCCCAACGGGCTTCCACTTCTAAATAGATAAAATTGAATAAAGAAAAATTAACGCATAAATAAATAAAGTCTAGTTATTTGGTAAGATATTCTACTTATTATTTCATAAAATATTAATTTTAAATTTTAAATTTAGAGTAACTATAAAATAATAGAAAGTATAAATTTTTACATATGTCCGAAAATTTTATTTCACAATATATATTAATTCGTCTTCTAATGTAACTAAAAAAAAAGGTATAAATTTAAATCAACACCCGAAAAATATTTTAGATATATCATATACACATTTAAATATATATCGTAGGCAGCAAAACCAAAATAATAATTTTTAAATTAATTATTGTGGCTTTATTTTCATCTTAATTTGATACAATAAAAATTATGTACACATTTCAGACGCGAACTACAAGCATTGACATTACAAGAAAAACCATTTAAAATTTCAATAATAAGCATAAATTTCACACTAAAATATTCATCGCGAACTTTTATGATTTGAACCATTATTTGATGTCCATTTATTTTAAAGCAAATATCATTATCAAAAAATAAATATAAAAATTATAAAATATAGTAGTTAGCTTGTATAGTTAAAGGTATAATCGTTTGAAAAATCGGATTTTTAAATAATTCTTCTTTTTTTCAATTAGTAACTAATCCATATGAAACCTCAAAGAGAAATCATGTGAGGACAATCATAATGCATATTTAAAATAAAGCAAAGATATCTAAATTGATTGTAAAGAGTATTCTTAACCTTATAAAAAAAGAAATCTTCAGATGATAAACATTTATTATTTATATTATTATCAAAGTTTACCCCACAATTATGTGTATTCTTCATATTTAAATACTAGAATTGCAAAAATTATACATTTCCTTTGATTTTTAACATAGATAAAGTTGCAAAATGCTATATTTAAACCTTTCTTTATTATATAACAAAAAAATAAACAGAACTTTACAACATGATTATATCATCATATTGAAGATACTTTTATACATTAATCATGTGTATATTCATGAAATATTCATTAAATAATCATTTTGGTCAAAAAATGTTTTTAAAAAGAAATAAAATGCATTGAGTAATTTATTTTCTTTTTTTTTTGTTTAGCAGGATTTCTATTTATTAATTCCATATACTGGGTTGTTATTAGCTCATTCTAAATATTGCAGAACTTATCAAGGCATCTTTTGTGATCTTTCCGTTATATATACAGGTCGAATGCTCTTACTCTCTCGCCTTATAGGAGTTTTGTGTAGTTTTATTATTAAATTTTTAGATATATTCCTAAAAAAATTAAAAATATATTATGCTTACCGTTAAAAATACGCCTGATATTTATAAATTTTTACCCCTAAATGAAAATTGAGCAAAACAAGAAAATTTAAAATCTTAATTTTAGATATAATGTATGAAGTGAAAATTTTATTTCTTCCAATGACTTATTATCATCGAAAAAATACTCGCAAGAATAGGCATTCTAATTCTAAGCCATATTATATATATCTTAAAAAACGCTATTGATATAAACTTATCTACTAAACTAGTATTAAGTACCAAGACCGGATTTTAAGCAAAAAGAATATTATATTTGACAAATACATTTTTATTTATAACTACAGTATGAAAATTTTAAAATAATGATATATTTATGAGATTTATTTTGGTTAAAAATTTCTTACACATGCCCCTTCAGCTATTTTTCGATTTTTTTATAGGGGATGGCAACTAAATTTCGTTATCGTGCTTATATATTGAATTCTCGATTTCAAAACAATAACGGTCGCAGTTGAAACAACATATGAAAAACCTGACATATAAAGATCTAATGAAATGGCTTTTAATTTGGCAGTTGTCTGTTGAAGTACATTTTTCATGATGACCTACGTTTTCTATACAATAAAGGTAGTTTTCTTTGGAATAGATAGAAAAGTAAGAAAATATCATCTCAGCTTCTAGATTTTCTGATTGAGTAAGTAAAAAATATTCAAAATGTACAATATATAAGTACCGGGAATGGATTTTCAAAGTACCTCCATTTTTAACAAATATGCCAATAAAAAGACTTCGAATTAGATTAACAACCAAAAATCCTTTCTTTTTATCTGTTATCATAGAAGTTTTCCGATCAGATTTACAACAAAAAACATCCACAAGATTTAGTATTATTGCCATAATATAGATTTTAAATTTTACGGATTCATCAGTCTCTGGTTTTTCTACAAAGCTTTTTGTAATAGGGCATTTTGTTTTTCTAGATTTCTCTGCTTCATAAATAGCTTTAAATTCTGCCATGATTGTATCTCTTATTGTTTCCCATTCTTTTTTGATATTCTTTTTCTTCCAGTGATCGATAAAAAGGTTAAAATAAACACGTGAATCAGATAGTTTATTTGGATCAAAAAAGAATGAATTATTACCATGAGTTGCGGCTAAATTTAGAAGATCAATGATTTTACTAAAATTATAAGTTTTTTCTATCTTGAAATATAAGCTTTTAATATCATTAGTAGTCAGTTTGTCATATAATATATCGCTTATGTTCTTCACTGAAAAAAAAGTTATGAAACTGTTGTATGAATTCAGTAAACTCTTCATTTCTAATCTAGCCTTTAGATTCTCAATGCTTGCTTCTTTATCTTGAATCAAAATAATTTCTATGATGCTATCAAAAATAGCTGAAACCTCGAGTGGGTGTCTAGTATATAGATAATGGGATATTAAATTGTCTGTATTAATCACACTGAAAACATCTATATTTATTTTTCTCTTGTTTTTTAGCATTTGTAAGCATACAAAATTTTGTATATTTATATCAGCATTTACATTGATCAATTTCATATTTCGATCTATTTCTATATACTTGAAAGCATTTATCATCTCAAAAATTTCGAATTTGTTCTTTAGCACAACATATTTTTTGTTTTCAGCATCCGTTTCTACATTTATAAAACGAGTTTCACCTTGGCAGTTCTCAAAAGGACTATCCTCTTCCTCCCAGACAAACTTTATATAACTGCATAGTAAGTCATGGCTAATAAAATTAGTCTCCGTATTTTTTTCATAATCATCAGGCTTTTCTGAATTACTGACAGCTGAATGGTCATTACATTTCTCAAGCAAGCGTATTTCTTGCCCATTTTCGGATCCCCTTATGTAAATTTTGGAATCTATATCACATATTTTTATTGTGGATACATCTAAAACCTCACAATCTCCATTGTTGATGACTTCCTGATCAAGTTGTGACTCTTTTAGTACATATATTTTCTTTTTGATATTCAAATCGCTCAGACAGAAAGTTTTTTTGCCTATTTCTAGTTCGTGCATGTGAGTTAAATTTGAACTTTCATGTCCTGGAGGACGTACGTATAAATTTTTCGACGAATCCAAAAATACTTTTATAAATCTATCAAATTTACTAACATACTTTTCATTTGTATTCGGATTTAAGTGCGTAGAGCTGCCTGCTAAATTTTCGATATCACCAGAATAAGCATCATTTATAAGGTTGGTTATAAATCCGCGTCTTTCTGCTTCCGACAACCTATAAAAGTCATCAGTAAGACTTTTCGCCATGAGGCTTTGATTATTTCCACTTCCTTCCAAAGATAGCTTTAACGTAAGAAAGAAAAACAAGATTGAAATCATAATTTATAGAAGTTCTGGAAATTTAAGTCAACATAAATGAAACTGACCAATATATTGTTTTTTGTTATCACTTATTTTGATTGAATCAGAAAAAATATACATTTAGGGATGATTACGTCATATTTTGAATTATGTTTCGAGTTATATTGTTTTTTAAAATTTTAATATGCATAAATTTATATTTTATATAGATTAGTTTCGTATCTAAAGTAAAGAGCATGCAAAAAATAAAACTCACCGGAATAAAAATACTGTAAAATAAATCGAACTTGAAACATCAATCAAAAACTACGCATTCACTTAAACTGTATTTTTATTGCACCGGGTGATTTCTATTTCTTTTATGACTTTTAACATAAAATATTCTGTGGCTGGTAATTTTATTTTTGCACGTTAAAAATGTACTCAAACATTCTTTTTTTGTTTCATTTTATAATTTTAAGCTTTATTCTGAGCAATAGACCAGAACATATAGAATTCTAAAAATGTCTTGAAATTTGGGTTTTTAAATATATAAAGTAAAGTTATATTATTATACAGTTTGTCAACAATTTTGATCTTAAAATTGATATATAGAATTTGTTTTTTAATTTTGTATTTTCCGTATTTTAATATGGATAGATTTTTCTATAAATTAGTAAAACAAAAATAAGCATTTTGGGAAAATAATAATAAGATCTAAATTTGGTCTAAAAAATAAATTTGGGCTTCGGATAATTTAATTGTTTCTTAATCTATTCATTGGAATTTTCTGGATAGTTTGTATTAAAGGAATATATTTAAAAATAACAATTTTTTATAATGTCTTATAGGTATTGTCAATTCAAAAATACCGGATAACTTATATAAGTCGGCTTTGAAGTTGCACAAGTACATTTTTATCTTCTAGAAAATATAGTGTAAAATGTCATAATTTATGGCTGATACTTTGGCGAACCAAAACAATCGTTTTATTTTTTATGCATGACTTCTTCTTTGAAAATTTTATAATGATAAGAAATATAATCTAAGATAAACAATTCAAAATATATATGTTTATATTCTTTTTAGAATTTGATTGGTGGATGGGGAGGAAAATGCTGATAATATATTTGAAGATTGCAATTCATAAATTTTGATTGTTGTCAAAAACCTTTACATCAATAAATTTTTTTTTGCAATAATGGTGCTCGGAAGAGGTATATTAGTATGAAATTCGCTAATGTTTTTTTAGCACATCCTCTTTAAAAAATTTAATTCTAGTATAACTACTAAAAACTATAGCTGCTTTGAAAAACACGTCATACAGTAATCTCTCATGACAATATTGTCAATTACTAAAAATAGACAAAACCACAAGCAGAATTAAATGGATTTTTAATAGATGGTCGCTTGAAAATTTTTATTTGGTTCATATTCACAAATATAAGAATTTAATCAGGAAATTACATACAGTTCAAACGCATGATATTTATAAAACCTAGAAAAAAACAAAATAATGCATATATCGATCACTATAAAAATATATTTTGCGCAATACTCTCAGCAAAATTATAATCGATTTGGTCTGTAATAATTGAGTTGGGTTCTATTAGTCTCTTTATAATGGAATATAAAGATAATGCTTAGCCACATAATGTAAAAACCGCGAATTTCCAATGTAACTTTAAAAACTGATATTTTGCATTATATCTTTTATATTTCTTTTTCTACTGTTTTACAGCAATAATATTTTCTATATTTATATTCATTTTTAAGCTTATCGAAGTTGAAATACAGAAACAGCTTATGGTTATTCTCGCACTCGAATGATAAAATAAATTAGATTTAAATGAAAAGGCTATTAAAACAGACACAAATACTAAAACAACAAAGGTAGCTTTTTAATGTATTTTAAAACTAATTCATGCTAAAACATTCACTTTTACGATATAAATCTAAAAAATTGGTTTTTAATAATAGAAAATAAAAGTTTAATTAACAGAATAGCACAATAAATACGCGAACTTTAAATTTAAATAAACCACATTGACTTTTGCAATTGATCTTAAAAATATTTTCAGGATATGTTAATATAATAAAACGAGCCTAAAGAACAAAAAAATATGGATCTGCTATAGATAATGTATATGAAGAACCTGTATTTTTTGTTAGACTTGAATTTGCAAACTTAATGTTTGAAAAAAAACATTAAAAAGTAAAATAAAGATAAACTTATGTTTGATCGGTTCGGATTTAATCAAGCCTTTCTTAATTCATGTAATTCTACGAAATTATGTGTTCATGTATTTAACACCTCAATAACGATTTTATGATTTTTTAGAATCAAAAAAGCTATCTACTGAACCATAAAGAAGTAAAAATAGGTACAAATAAATTATAAATAAATCCTTTTAGTGTCTTTAATTTTTACAAGTATTTTATTTTCAAATTTTTTTAAATTAACCCAGATTTATTATTAAAATTTATGGTGATTTTTTTTTCAGTAAGGTATTGTATATTATACAATTTTAATTGAATATAAGCACAAATATAAAAATTGTTTTTTCCATTTATTATATAGGGGTTGTACAAAACCAATTGTTTTTTTGTGCATTTTTATTCAATGTATAGTAAATTCTAAATCTTCTTAATGTATTTATTTTATCAACATACAAGTAATTTGATATTTATTTATGGTTTGATTTTATTTTTAGCTTTTTATAGTTGTTCAAGCAAAACTTCAGATTGCTCTAGGAAAAGATTTGGCTGATACTTCTTTCCACCTCATCGTCTATACATTCTTTTTTGATGCATATTCTTCTATCAAGACGTATAAGTTCAATTTTCTTCCTCAATCGTATTGTTTATGCGCATTCTTTCGCTTTAGTTGTTATTTTTAGCTCCTTAATATATAATTTATCGTATTTTATAAACATTAAAATTATTTTTATGACGTATATCAACACTCTAGTTCTCCATTTGTAAATTAGAATACATTCATTTGATAATAGATCGCATTTTCTAAGCAATTAATTTCAACCTTCATCAGACTGCTAACACTTTATTTTTTTATTTCTATTAACGAGATAAACTTTTCCCTTTTATCGTACAGAAGAATGCCTGGTCAATGTGGTGGAAATTTAAATCCATTTTTAATTTTGTATCCACCTTATTTTCCTTAGTTTGTTTTAAATAACTTCCTGAATCGCTTTCTTTTCGATTTTCTTTATTTTTTAAGCTCTTTTTTCTTGGGTGCATAAATAGTACGCATATCTAAACTTCATTATATCTTCGTGTATGTTCATGGCAAGAATTCTTTTACATCGGCTTTATACCTTGTCTACTATTGTATATTCTTCTCCACAGTGTTAACCTTTTGACTTTTTCCGAAAGGATATATTTCTATCCTGCGAGAAATGTAATCTTTCGTCTTTTTTTTAGCTTAAAGTTTCCAATTTCCAGCCACTCATAGGATTCGGCTGTGTCTATCATTGAGTTTTTCTGGAAAAATTATAACAAATATGAATATTTTCATTATTATATCACACAAGAGCTTTTAAATAGTATAAGATAATATAATGGACGAGGCAAAATTAGAAATTATTTCACTAAAAAGAACCCAATATTATACGATTTACATATATTGACACTTTTATATGTATGTGGCATAGTTTTCCAGCATAAATCTTGCACTTAACCATCCCTTTTCTTTATATACTGTAATTAATTATCTATGCAATTATCGATAATAGGAATCACAATTTATTGTTTTTTTACGGCTTATAGTTTTTCTAAAATAATGTTGCATTTATACAATCAAAGTAAAAAATATGACAAAAAATTTTAAATTACAAACCAATTAAATATGTAAAATATTTTATTTTTTTTAAAAAATCCAAAATTTTTTGTTTTGTAAGGTGTAAAAACATTAGGAATTAGTAAATAAAAACCCATGCAAGTAAATCGAAATTAAAAATTAAAGACACAGCAAAATTTACTCATTTGAATACATGCATGAAAATAGAAATTAATAAAATGATAATGCTTTGGAAAAATATAAAATAAAATTGTTTATATGTTTTTTGAATTAAAAATACGGCTGTAATACAACAGATGAATAACAAATTCGAATTTGTAAAACATGGAAAAATTACTTATAGACACAAATAAATTTGATTATTAGACTCTTTAAATGCTAAAAAAAATGGATTGATTTATACTTAAAAATATTTAGCGTTATATTTTGATTTTTTTCGATCTAATTAATATTTGTTGATTTCAAAAAAAAGATACAAAAAGTTTCAGAAAGCATAATATATAATCATAAATACTCTAAAACATCACAAGTTTGTTTGCAAAAGTCTACTTACTATTGCAGATCAAAACATGAACTTGCGACTTATTCATATATGTTCATTTTTTTAGTTCCAAAAAAAAAATTTTCGAATATGGACGCAAAAAAAATTCGCTGTAAATTTTTTGATGTTTTTTGAATTCCAACGTATATATTAATTATAATAATATTGCTTTCATTACAATGCTTCCTTTTATTAATACTAAGTTGTGTAAAATTGATCTTTTAAGTTGAAATATTTTATTTTCTTAATTTATTTTTAAATCCTATATTTTTTATAAAAAATGCCCTTTAATTTATTTCAACATTCTTCTATTCATTGTATTTATACTTCTATCAAGAAAACCGAATATAACCCTTCAAATATTTTGTCTTTCACCCTTTAAATATTCACAAGTAATTATAATTTTATTTTTTTAACTAAAATAACTTAGTAATTAGATCTTACCAATAATTTGGATACAAAATTTAAATATATTAAATTACATATGCGTATTTTGTGTTCACTAAATTTTTTCGGAGATTATGTTTCAAAATGATATTTTTCTATAAAAATGACCCATGTTTTTTTGTTTGTCGAAATTATAAGAAAAATAAGAAACCATGGATTTAGAATGAAAGCACATACTGTGTTTCATTTTTTTCAAATTTAGCTACAAAAAAATAAATACAGCATTATTTTCGCATGATGATATCTATGGTTTTATTTTGAAATTATACGAATTAAAAAATATACTGCTCACTCCCCTTGCAATTTTGCACGTGCATACAAGAAATTTCATTTGTAATATAAACAGAATAAAATAATTATAATTTTTTTCTTTAAACACAACTAATTGCATTCTTTCAACACAAAAAAACATAGATTTTATTATAAATAGAAAAATGTTCATAAACTGTTGCAAGATGACCCTTCATTTACATTGTTGTAATTTTTTTGCGCATGAACTTGATTAAATTTTAGTTACGTTATCGTTGTTTAATTGAAAAATGTCTTTAAATTTTTCTTTAATGATTAAAATGATTATATCTGAAGTTATGTGATTGGTATCATAGTTTTTGATTTTCGTTTGTTTTAGACAGAATCAATTTATTTATAGTTTAATAAGTTACAAAAAAACATTACGAAATATACACAAAAAAGCCCAAATAAGATTCACGCTGTTATTATTATACATAATCCAGCTTTTTTTTGATAATGGTTATTCAAAATAAATTTATAGATTTTAGAGAAAAACTAGATGAATTATAAATACAGGAACATATAAAAGTATTTTTTTGCGCTTAATTACCTCGATATACACGCATCAAAATTTTTATTTTTTAAAAAATATTTAATTAGAACAAATGATTGCGTCTAAAATAATAGTACAAGTTATAAGATTTTAATTTTTAGGGAAAATTGGCGCTTTTTAAACTATGTGAATACCTATTATTATTTGATTAAAATGCAAACATATAAACATGCATTTTTTTTTTCATAAATATCATACTATATAAATTCAATATATAAAAATTACTTAATATACTATTATGGTTTATACTACGAACCAACTCTTAATTGATAATAATTTGTGCGCAAAAAATTTAGTAATTCCGAAACGAACCGACTGGACGTAATTAAATTTTTTTTTGAAAATGATTATATATGTTAATTAACAGTTTTAAAGTTATTTTGGTATGTAAAAAGCATTAAAATTACAACCCAATAGCAAAAAGAGTATTTTTTAATGCATATACCCGGCAACTTCGAAGAATTTTTGACGCTGTTGGTATCATATAGATCTAAATACCGCATATAAGTTGTTTCTTTTTCAAAATATTCGATTTTTACAGCGTAAAATTGTTCGAATAATTAATATACCTCCAATGATTCATGTTAATACGGAAATGAGATAAGAACCATTTATTTCGATGCGACGAATTAAATTTGTATTTACTTTCTTTTTTTGAGGGTTTAAAAGTCTTTTCTAAAGTTCATTCGAAGTAGTAAGGGTTATTACAGGATCACTAAAAATCTGAGTATTGGTAATTTCAAGATCAAATACGCATATCCAGTTTTTTAATTATAAAAATTAACACCAAAATAATCATTTTCTACAGTTCGATTTTTTGAAAACGTAGTAAATATGCATTTATTATTTCCCTGGATTACGATTGATTTTACTGCCCATAATTAATAATTTTTTAATTTAGCGAAAGTGAAACAAAAAACTGCCCACAAAAATTTTTTTGACAAATTATAGCCACACAGGTATAAAAACATCCTATTTTTATTTATTATAGGTTTTTTGCAAATTATATAAATTTCGTGTTATATGTTTAAATAAAAATATTGTTGGATCCAGAAATTAAATCTTGATTTTAAATATGTCTTTTATACTTTAGATTATAATCTTGCACGAAGCAAAAAATAATTCTGCATCTAGAATAGTTGTAATTTTAGAATGATAACATCAATGAATTTTTTATCAGCATTTGACATTGTAAATTATAATTTTAAAATTTCAATAAAGATTTATGATTTTGCAAATCTAGTAAGTAAGGTTTTATAACTAAAAAAATTTTATACGATGCAATGTTTGACAAAACAAGGGTCTAAAATAGCTTGTTTTTAAATTCATAGAATCTTGACAAATTAAAATGATAATAAATCATTACAAAAAAAAATAAATTTTATCAAATTCATTACTATACACGAACAGAAATGTGCATTGGTTATATGATAGTGTCTGCTTAAATACATGCAGAGGTTTAAAATATGATTTGTATCATTTTGGTTGTTGCTAAAAAAATTTCGTTATAGTATTTATGATACTTACAAAACTTAAATTTTTTATATTTTTCTTTTTTAATATCTAATTTATAGTGCAAATCTCAATTTTTGCTACTAATTTTATCGTTTATTATATGATCAAAAATTTAAGATACTCAAAATATTCCGCTTAGATCGTCTTCAAATAATACAGTCATTTTTAAGTATAAAAGACTTAAAATTGTGTATTTACTGTCACAAAAGCTATAACTTAGAGTTTCGTAACGGTCTATATTTTACAAGAAAACTAGGTTATTTATATATCTCATTTATATGCTTTCGCTTATTTTTTTTGCACTTGAACCGGTATTAAATACCCATGATATACGCATTATATATCAATAGTATCATTTTTATCAATAATTTTCTAGGCCTCGAGTAACTTGAATTTTACACAAAATCATAGCAATTCAATGCACCCCAAAAATTAAATTTATCTTAGTTAGTTAAAAATATTGTTATATACATTTTTCAGTTTCAATTTCTAAACATTGCTATTTATCTTTTTAAAACACATTCGTCTCACTCCTTTTAAAAATGTAAAGGCAATAAGAAATCAATTATTATCGACATGGTTTTTCCAACAATTTCTGTTGATTAAATTATAAATAAAAGACCTGATAAAAAATTGTGTTTAGATTAGATTCAAAATTTACAAGATTAATATTTTTATTTGTGTTATTCGCTGTATTCTTATCTTGAAATACCAAAGTTTCATTTCTAATGATTTCTTAAAACCTTCATTTTTAAGATTCAGTTGTCTCATCTGATTGTATATTCGTATTTAAACTTTCATGAATAAAAAAATATCACATATTCATTTCTTAAATCCACCTTTTTAGTATGAATTTATGGTAAAAATTAGTAAAAAAGATCGACAAAAATTAAAATATTACCACTATGAGACTCAAACATTTTTTGCGGGTAAAAATTACACAAATATACAATATTTTTACCTTTTTAAATTTTATGTAATTAAAAAAATCGTTGATTCTCTGTTCTTTATATATAAGATAACATATTAGACCATCATCATATAAATAAAAAGACATATTAATATTAAAAACTGTAAAAAATGAAAAATTGCAATAATAAATAAATTATCAGATTTGAGTGTTGAGCTTTACAATTGACTATTCGAAAATAACAAAAGTTTGTCTGACAAGCCGATTTAAAACAATTTTATAAATTAGAATAAATTTGAACTTTTTTATTTACACCAATAAATTGACACTCGTAACAATTATATAGCTGCATTGAGATAAATGAATAGAAAACCGCCGAGAAAGGATGACATAAAATGTAATGTGCAATTATATTTAAACAAAAGCCGCAAACGAAAACTGTATCTTCATGTAAACATGCTTATTTAAATTTTTCGATTTATGTTTTATTGCTAAAATAAAAGATAATCTATAGAAAAGAAATTAAATATATGCTTAATTATAATAAATTATGCATATTTTATATGCAAGTTATTTATACCAAATATATAAATCATATTTATTTTTCGGTAAATTATGTTTGGCTATTTTTTTTCTTAAGCTAAACTTCTGTACGCGCTTTAAAAACATTTACATGGTTCACTTTTTCGCCTCGAGTAATTACAAAAATTTTCTAATAAATTCCCAAATCTTCCAATATCATTTATTTTTTTGTAAATATACCATTATAAATTCATATTGGCTCAATAAAAATTGATATATACCTCTTATGATTTTATCACTAATTAAACTTTTTTGATGTATTTTCTATGCTCAACTATTATTCATTTAAGTGTCTTCCTCCATCCTTTTGTTTGTCCACATTATTTAGATTCAATTGGAATCTCGGTTTACGAAATATGCAACTTGCTAAGTCACATATTTTATCTTTTTTTATTTAACCACAGTAATATATATTAATTTATCCTATAATGTGTTTTTTGTTGTTATATGAAATTTAAAAGGATTATAAACGGTGGTCTTATATAAAATCGGCCGGAACAAATGAAATAAAATATTTTTTTAATAACGAAGTCTTAAAACCGAAATTTAACTATTTTTTCACCGAAATGTACACAAGAAAAAAAGTATGAAGAATTACGAAGAAAGTATATATTTAAATCCAGAAGATAGTAAAAAAAATAAAATAAAATTTTGCATTTAACCAGTATGATTAATATTTTAAAATTGAATTTTGAAGTTATGCTGTAAATTGGAACCAATAACAGACGAAGGTTTTAATCTGAAGATTCTCTTCTAACAGTGCATTGGGTGCAAAGATGAAAAGAAACACATTGAAGATTATTAAAAAAATTAATTATATCATTTTAAGATTTTTAAATTGGATGATTCTATAATGCGTCTTTATAGCTGACGTGTTAGACAAAATTGATCTTTCATTGTAGGCATGTAATTTTTCATGTGTAGATGGAAGAAAATGAGAAGATTCGGCAGGTATAACACAAAGAAGGTTTTTAATATTGAATTTCGAAAGAAGAACCACACGGGGATTGTTTAGCACATATTCTATTTGTTTTGTATATGTATCTATTAGACAGAATACGTAACTAAAAATTCCCCACCGTAAACTAACCTCTAGATGGATTTTCTTGGGTAAAGAAACATCTTTACACATATTATAGATCTAGACAGATTATATAAAGTGGTGATAAGTATTAAAATTGTGCCAGAAGAGGCCTACTTTTCTTTAATTAGATGATATAAAAAAACATAATCATAATCAACAACAAAGATTACCTATTATAGCAAAACAGCATAGTTACAAGAGATCTAATAGTATAAGAATCCATGAAAAAAACCATTTATTATTTCTGGTACAAAGGCAGAGAAATTCAACTACTTTTGCAATGAAATTCTTTCGATGATTTGTATTTTACCGAAAACTACTTCTTAGACCACAATTATTGATAGTAAGAAATTAGACTAACATTTTTTTTTGCTTCACTTCTACTATAAGTGTTCTAAAATAGAACTGAGTTATATAGTCAAAAAAAATTTGTGATAAAGAAAGTTTTGATTATAGAATATCAAAGTTCTACGTCAACAAGCAAAGAAGAATATTTATGTGGCTGGTTTATATTGAATTAATGGTGATAAAGAAACTTGAAAGATATATAAAATACATTTTGATAGACAAATTGATATTTCAAAGAAAAGCAGACAAATAATTAATAAAAGAGGATATTAAAATACATTAGTGCGTTATGGTTAATTATAACTTAGACAAGCGATGTGTTGAATAGTTCACACAGAAACAAAAAACAATGTGAAAAGAAAAAGCAGCATTGAAAATATTTGAAAATACACAGCTGCCAATGATTTTCATCGCGGACCGTCTAAAAGGTTTAGATTATATGAAACCAAAATGAAAATCAAGATTTATGTTTATATTTGATAATTATATTTTTTTTGTTTCAAAAAGCCTAAATTCCAATGCTTTGGAGATGTACATAAAACATCAGATCAACCAGAAAAAGAATGTAAAAAAAGTTCTAAGATGTATACACATAACCCCACAAAGTTAAGGTAAGATGAATACACTTTAGGCAAGAAGAAAATAAAGTAACTATAGATTAAAGAAAGTAAGAAGACACTCGGTTCGACAAATATCAGAGATAGAAACAGACATCAAAATAAAATCGGTTCATCATATACTTGGATTTGTTGAATGATTTTTTTATTTATTTTCAATAAAAAAGAGAATATTTAATGCATTTATGAAAAAAATTATCACGAGTATTGATTACATAAAAATTATATAAATGAAAAACCAACATTTTTTTTTATTTACTAATATATAAACTCTACCTAATACACAAATGTGGTGTATTTATAGTACGATACGTGATAAAATTGGAAATAATTATCATAATCCCTCGAATTATAATCAAAGGATTAAGGATCTATTTCTGAAAATACAAATTTGCAATAGGTTTATGGAAAACTTGATATATAAGTGTTGGTAGGTGAATATTCTGAAGATGATTGTGAAGATGATGTGGATCAAAAGAAGTAATAATAAAAACTACAATAAAAAGTGATTAAAAGTTGTGCTTTAACAACCTTAGAATGGTAAAATGTAAATATACATAATAACGATTTTGATCAAGGGTTATAAAATTGTAGATGTATATAATTTTTCGTGAATATATGATGATTAAAAGTAAAATTTTAAATTATTTGCATAATCATAGTTTTTTTTAACAGAAAGTACTAGATCGAAAACGTATTTTAATAAATATACTAACGGAATAAAAAGAATTTATTGCTGTTTTGAATGATTTAAAGTAAGATGCATTGTGTATAATCTAAATATTTTCATTGGTAAATAGATAGAATATAATTTATAATGTTTTTATGTTATAAGAATAAATCACATTTAAACGAGTTCGGCAATCATTTTTCCGATTTAAGTTATAATATGCGCTTTTATATGGCAAAACAACAATATTGGATGTAGGCGATACTTAAATATTTAAAATATCGAACTTTTGACATTGAAATTATGTTAAGGATTTTTAATAGATACACGGATTTGGTTTTTTTGTGCTAATACTAAATCTCTGTTGTAAATGTTTACTAAATAATAACGATGAAATTAAAAGTATCTATAGAAATACCCTTTTTTCCAAACAATTTTTAAAGGCGTTTTTAATATCGATGACAATGTTAAAATGCAGGAAGAAAAATTCAGAAAAATATTTAGCACAAGCGTAAAAAGAAAAATATTAAACACAAGATGATAAAAGAAAAATATTAAACCCAAGATGATAAAGGGAAAATATTAAGCACAAGATGATAAAAGAAATATATTAAACACAAGATGATAAAGGGAAAATATTAAACACAAGATGATAAAGGGAAAATATTAAACACAAGATGATAAAGGTAAAATATTAACACGAGATGATAAAAGAAATATATATATTTCCGCTTTACCATCTTTTCAAATGAATTTATTTTACAAAAATATTTTTAAAATTATTATAATTTACTACAAACAATTTTTTATAAAAATCTATAATGATAGATTCATGTAATTCCCTGTTATATAAAAATCACATTTCATATGCTAGCAAAGTATATATCTTATAGAAGTTATGTAAATTAATTTTTATTAAAAGTTTAAGATATAATCCATTAAAAAAAACATATATAATTTCTAGTGTATTATAAGAATGATAGAAGTAAAACATGGATCAAGATAGTACTAATAATCCAAATTTATTGAAATATGTGGATATGAAATGTTTTAGCGATAGATTTATGAGTATAGTTATTTTTCAGAGTTTCTTTAATATTTAAATTTGATTTTATGGCTTTTTTATGTGTTGCTCTCGTTTTCAAATAAATATATCAATTTCATAAATGTATTTACAATGAGAAAAGAATGCGGAAAACAAAAAACTGTGTTGAATATCTACCGCACGTAATCTTTTAGAAAATACTATAAAGAATTTTCTTTTTACACGATATTATGCATCTATACTTTTTTTAGGCGAAAGGTCTTATAATAGGAAAGATTTTTTATATACTTTTATAAGTAGCAGATTACCAAAAAGAGACATTTAATGTTCTATAATTTTTAGCTAGAGATACTGTATTCATTTCTAATTTAGGGAGATAATATAATGAAAATTTGTCATATTAAATAAAAAAGTATCTTTTCAATACCTAAATTATATTAAAAGGTTCTTGTAAAGTCCGTGATAAATCTCTTTCGAATTTTATTTCGAATAGGCGTCAATTTGAAATTGGTATTTTTTGAGTTTACTGATATAAAACCATTTTACCCAAAAATTACACACATAGAAATATATTATAGATATAATATACTAAATTATGGGTTAATATATACGCAAAAAATAGGGTTGAAGAAGGTATTTTTATTTATAAGTTTTAAAGATTACATTTTTATTTATTATTGGATCAACAGAATATTTAAATAGCTTTTTAATTGGATTTATCCTTATTTTTATTTATTTAAAATTGTAATAAGATACAACAAACCTTATATAGATTTAGTAAACTCAAAAAATTTATATTTTGCAAAAAAAAATAAAAAACTTAATATGATAGATGATTTAGAGTAATAGTTGTTTATTGTGAAGTTGAAAATACTAAATGAAGCGTATCCACATTACAAACAACAAGGTTGTGCGAGGCTCTAAAATTAATTAGTGTTGAATGTAGAAAAAGAACATAGAAGATTACGAATATGAAAATAATTATTGCCTGAATATACTCTATAAGCTAAACTGTGGCTTTGCCTTACAAATGGTACCAATCGAAACAAAATAAACCCAATATTAAACAATAAATTATATGATCAAATGAAGAAATTAATTATCATAACAAATTTATTTTTATAATTATGCTTCAAGATTGGAGTATTTTATTCGCCTAAGGGTGAATTTTCATGTTTGCTTGTGTAAAACTTTCTATTATTCTAAAAAAAATATTAGATGCACACCTTTTAAAATTCTTCATCTTAACAATCTTTACCAATGCCTTTTATATGCATAAGACCTATACATTCAAGTGAAATTTTCAGTCCTATTGTTTGTGTTTAAGATTAAGAATATGTAATTAATCGTACAACCCATAAATTATGTCAGCTAAACGTGTACTTTCGACGCATCTCACACTGTACACTTTGAATGATCCGCAGATATCTTCATTAACACAAATGTATACGCGTCTGTTCCCACAATATCCAATACCACGAATATATCATTTAGTGGTAGGCACACGTCAACGATTAATACTTAGTGTGTTTAATAATATTATAGAGACGAATCGAAGTTTTTTAGATGATGATGCGATGGTTATTTATTTTTGTGAGAGTTTGTATGGGCCTTTTGTTAAATATTTCATGGACGTGTTTTTGTGCACTGATGCTCATCTTGGTTTGGGTGAAGAAATTCGTTTAGTTAAATGTGTTGGTAAGTATTTAAATTTTAATGAAGGGAAATATGAAAATGAAGCAAACAATAATAATTTGGATATTGAGGGTGATAATATAGCTAATAAGATATATAATAATTTAGGAAATTCTGAGAATGCAATCAACGGTAGTACAAATCACAAAAACAACAATCCTCATAATCATAAGAATATACAGAATAATAATGTACACAAAATTAATAAGAATAATCGAAAAAATATTACCAATAGCATCAACACCAATAATCTACAAAATAATATCAATGCTAATAATATCAAGAATAATAATGGACAAAATAATGTACAGAAAATTAATAAGAATAATTTTAAAGATAAATATGTGGATAACAGTGGTTGCATTGAGGATAACTTTATTTCACCTTCGTTTACAAACCTTTTAAAGACATTACAAGTAAATCCAGAAAATGTAACTTTTTATTTTGAAGTACATAATAATAAATTTAAATGTATTATGACCGTTGAAGATAATTCATTTTTTGGTACTTTTAAAGAAACGAGGAATGAGGCAATTAGAAGTGCAGTTGGTTCTTTTGTTGAGGAGATTGGAGGCAACATGGATTTATTTGATGGTTTAATAAATGAGGATGTTGCTTTTACTTGTGAAGCTTTTAGTGATACGAATAAAGATGTTCTTATTGGCGCGCAGAAAAAAGATGAAAGCATCATCACGAATGCAGGATTTGGATTTGAAAACAATCGTGTCAAAGAAAATGGTATTAAAATGAATTGTTCAAAAGATGACAGTGTAGAGAGAAACACAATAGAATGCCTCAATATTTTCGGCAATAATGAAATGCTTGATACGAATAAAAAGCAAAGGGTAAATATAAATGGCGCAGAGCTTAAAGAAATAAATACACCGATATTTCCCGGGTCTAAAAGAACCCCATTTAAAGCAAAATCCATAAAAAATAAAAAGGTTTTAGTCACCTCAAACATAAGCAAAATAGATTACATTCAAAGCATAACAGAATTTTGTAAAACAAATAGCATACCGTTTCCAGAATATCTTATTGAAAGACAAAATGATGTATTTCATGTTGTGCAAATTTTATGAATGAAAATTTCAGTTCTAGATATTTTTTTGAGAAAACTGATGCGAGAAATGATTGTGCGAGATGTATTTTTGAATTTTTAGGGGATAGAAAAGATGATTTTGAGTATATAATGCCATGTAATAATTCTACTTATAAACATGAAGATCGATATGGTAATAATAATAAGAGGAACAGAAAATTTGAGACCAAAAGTTAAATAATCAATAACAGAAAAAAAAATTATAAATTCTTTAAAATGAATGAATCGGAAGTTTGCATTCAAAAAATAAAGATAAGATAATTCGGAAAAAGAGAATAGCTGTAATTCTAATGCTTAACTAAATTTAGTCATTAAAAATAGTAATCATAAGAATATAGACAATTATAGCCGAAAACCCCGGATAAACAATAATTCCGAAGAAAATAATTCTTATAATATAACCAATGAAGACTATATTAGCAGAGAGCAGTAACTTTATAATAGCAGAGAAAACATGAACAATAATAATTTTGGTGTGTATAGTAATAGAGAAAACAAAGGCAAGGTAATATTAATAGAGAAAACAAAAGTAATAATGATGTTATGGAAAATTTATTCGATATTAATAATAATTAAAACAAAGGCAGCAGTAATTTTTGAGAAAGCAAAGGTAATAGTAATTGAGAAAACAATATCTATAATATTATGAGAGATGAAATCAAGAATAATTGTAGAGAAAACAAAGGCGATGATATTAATAGATAAAACATGATCTAAAATGTTGATAGATAAATCTGATCAGTCAAAATTATAGAGAAAACGAGATCAATAATATTTATGGAGAAAAAAAACAATAATAATGATAATGGAGAAAACAGGATCGATAATAAACGGGGGAAAATAATTATAACATATTCGAAATAAAGAAACTTTAAGTGAAAGAGACGCACATCTCTTCAACAAGTATTTTAGCCTAAAAACTTAAATACCACTGAAACAAAATATAATTTATTATAGACAAGTCACGAACGAAAATAAACAAACAAGAATAAAATAACCATTATAATCTACTGGAAATAACTGTAAAAAGAAGAATAAAACTTCTTTAAATGATTTGATTGCGTATAAAAGCCCTTTTTATATTTACTTCAGTAAAATTCTTATACCACATAACCTTTGAATTTTTCTATTTTATTCTACGATATATTTTTTTGTATTACAAAGGGATATATAATAGTTAAAGACAGCATTCTTTTAATTGTATCAGACACAAATCTTATAATGTTTTTATGATCAAAATTAATATGTAAATATTAAAAAAAGCATGCTGTATTTCTTTGATCTTGAATATCTTTTAGAATTATATGCTATATAATCAGTGTGTTTTATGATCAAATTTACCAAATAAAAAATTTTATAGCACATGCTGTATTTTTTATGTCTTGAATAATTGTAAAAACAGTGTGTTTTTCATCGTTAAAAAAACATTTAAAGCTAAATTTATACACAAATAATTCGTAAATAAGAATGAATCAGCAAATTTTATCCGTAAGGCAATAAAAATTTTCCTTTTTATATGCCTAAAAATAAACACGATTCCACTGCAATAAAAAAATTTGCGAGAATAACAAAAGCCAAATAAAATTTTTATTTATCAAGATTCATTTTATAAAATTTCGAAATTTTAAGTTTAAATCAATGTATACATTTTCTAAACACTGATACAGCTATTATCTTTGAAATCTTCTATTGATACATAAAATTTTGTGATTCGAAACAAAAATAGTTCATTGTCATAATATAGGATAGTGTAGTTACAAAAATTTAAAATTCGTATATTATAGGGTTGAAAAGCGCTAACGAAATGTGAAGCATACGCACAAACAACGGTATTATAAAGATAATCCAATTTATAAGTCTTGATTTTTAATAATTCATTTATAATATTAAATACGTAGACAATCAGAAAAAAACATAAATTAGTCTGTTTTTATAGAGTATACTAAAATCTTGTGCAAGCAAAAAGAAAATTTTACCCTTAAATAAATTAAAAATACAAAAATTTGGAAGCGAAAAATATGTTTTGACTGCTGCTTAGGTGCATAAATATCTTTTCTAGCGAAGATACAATTTTAATTTTTCGGTTTTGAATTGATACCTACCATTGTATTTTTCTATAATGGCGGTTTGTGACTTTATTAACATTCGAAAGTTTTAGATTAAATATTGTAGAACTATTAATGTTTTACTGTCATTTTGATGGGTTTTATTAGTGAATATTTATGCGCAAATATAATCTTATGACAATGATGTGCTTTTAAAATAGAACAAGAGACTTAGTTGGTATATTCTTTGTTTAAAAATCATCTTTTTATGACTTTTATGTATTTATTTTACTAAATTTTATTTATCATAAATCATCCATCGAAAATAAAGCTCTTGTGTAATTCTATTTTGTATTCCAAAAAAACTTGCGTGGCGATAATATTTATCATTCAAATCAAAATATAACATTTAAAATCTATCATTAAGCACTTGATCAAACGTATAAAAAGCCCTAGAAATTAAGCACATAATTAATTTTAATATTTTCAAAGAAATACAATATAACTATTTTTTGTTAAAGTATATTTTTAAAATGAAATTTTACAGCAACTGTATTTCGTTAATATTTTTTATTATTTTATTATGTGAAAATTTTGAAATATGTCATCTAGTTAATATTTTTTATATTATCTATAATGTCAAAAAAAGGATTAAATAATAGGTTAGTTAGGAAATCCGATTCTAAGTCTTTATATTAATAATTAAAAAAACCAATTTTTTTAAATACTTAAACAAGATTATTATAAAATAAGAATGCAAAATCTTATGCTAAATATATTTTGATTCAGTTACAATTTAGCTGCATTATAATTGTAATTTTTTACTATAAAATGATTAGTAACGATAACTAGCAATATACTTATACTCATCTCATTTGAAGAAGAGAGCAGTTGATGAATTTAAATCGTGGATAGGTGTCAAAAGAAGTATCAAGGAGTTGTGTAATATTCCCAACGGGTTGACCACTTCTAAATAGATAAAATTGAATAAAGAAAAATTAACGCATAAATAAATAAAGTCTAGTTATTTGGTAAGATATGCTACTTATTATTTCATAAAATATTAATTTTAAATTTTAAATTTAGAGTAATTATAAAATAATAGAAAGTATAAATTTTTACATATTTCCGAAAATTTTATTTCACATAATATATTAATTCGTCTTCTAATGTAACTAAAAAAAGGTATAAATTTAAATCAACACCCGAAAAATATTTTAGATTTATCATATAGACATCAAAATATATATCTTAGGCAGCAAAACCAAAATAATAATTTTTAAATTAATTATTGTGGCTTTATTTTCATCTTAATTTGATACAATAAAAATTATGGTAATATTTTAGACGCGAACTACAAGCATTGATATTACAAGAAATACCATTTAAATATTTCAATAAGAAGCATAAATTTCACACTAAAAGATTCATCGCGAACTTTTATGATTTGAACCATTATTTGATGTCCATTTATTTTAAAGCAAATATCATTATCAAAAAATAAATATAAAAATTATAAAATATAGTAGTTAGCTTGTATAGTTTTTGGAATAATCGTTTGAAAAATCGGATTTTTAAATAATTCTTCTTTTTTTCAATTAGTAACTAATCCATAAGAAACCTCAAAGAGAAATCATGTGAGGACAATCAAAATGCATATTTAAAATAAAGCAAACATATATATTTTATTTGTAAAGAGTATTCATAACCTTATAAAAAAGAAATCTTCAAATGATAAACATTCATTATTTATATTATTATGAAAGATAACCCCTCAATTATGTATTCTTCATATTTAAATGCTGGAATTGCAATAATTATACATTACCTTTGATTTTTAAAATAGATAAAGTTGCAAATTATATATTTAAACCTTTTTTTATTATATAACACGAAAATAAACAGTTCTTTGCAACATTATTATATTATCACATTGACGAAATTTTTATAGAGTAATCATGTGCTTATTCATTAAATATTGAACTTTAATCAAAAATGTGTTTAAAAAGAACTAAGATGCATTGAGTAATTATTTTTATTTTTTATTGTTTAAGCAGGATTTCTATTTATCAATTTCATATACTGGGCTGTTATTAGCTCATTCTGAATATTGCAACCCTTATCAAGGCATCTTTTGTAATCGTCCCTGATATAAACAGGTCAAATTGTCTTATTCTCTCAAATGATAGAAGTTTTAAATGGTTTATTTATTTGAATTTCTAGATATATCGCTAAAAAATTAAAAATATATTATGCTTACCGAAATGAAAAACGCCTAATATTTATAGATTTTAATCCCAGAATTAAATTTGAGCAAAACAAGAAAATGGTAAATCTTAATTTTACATATAATGTATGAAGTGAAATTTTTTTTTCTTCCAATGACTTATTAATATCGAAAAAATACTCGCAAGGATAGGAATTCTTATTCATAACCATCTTATATAAATATTCGATCACGCTTTTTTATAAAATTTTCTACTAAACTAGTATTAAGTACCAATACCGGGTTTTAAGCAAAAAGAATATTTTATTTAACGAATGCAATTTTTATTCTTAACTACAGTATACAACAAATAAGAAAATGATTTATTTTAGAAGTTTATTTTGGTTTGTAATTTCTTACATATGCTTCTTCAGCTTCTTTGGCTTCGCCCGCTTCTTTGGGCTCTCCAGCTTCTTTGTATGCTTTGGAATATTTTGCTTCTTTGGCTACTTTTGCTTCTGCTTCTGCTTCTTTTTTTTATGGGGGATGGCGACTGAATTTCGTTATCGTGCTTATATATGGAATTCGTGATTTCAAAACAATAGCGGTCGCATTTGAAACAACATATGAAAAACCTGACATATAAAGATCTAACGAAATTGCTTTTAATTTTGCAGTTGTTTTTTAATGCACGTTTTCTATAATATCTTGAGTCTCTTATACAATAAAGGTAGTTTTCTATGGAATAGATAGAAAAGTAAGAATAAATCATCTCAGCTTCTAGATTTTCTAATTGAGTCAGTATAAAATATTCAAAATGTACAATATAAAAGTACCGGGAATGTATTTTCAAAGTATCTTCTCCTCTAACAAATATGCTAATAAAGAGACTTCGAATTAGATTAGCAAGCAAAAATCTTTCTTTTTTGCCTGTTATCATAGAAGTTTTATTATCAGATTCGCAACAAAAAACATCCACAAGCTTTAATATTATTTTCATAATAAGAATTTTAAATTTTACGGATTTATCAGTCTCTATTTTTTCTACAAAGCTTTTTGTAATAGGGCATTTTGTTTTTCTAGATTTCTCTGCTTCATAAATAGCTTTAAATTCTGATATGATTGTATCTCTTATTGTTTCCCATTCTTTTTTGATTTTCTTTTTCTTCCAGTGATCGATAAAATGCTCAAAATAAATACGTGAATCGGAATTTGTATTTTCTGAATCACAATCAAATGTATTATTACCACTAGGTGCAGCTAAATATAGAAGATCAATGATTTTACTAAAATATGAATTCACTCCTTTTTTCAAATATAAGCTTTGAATATCAGTATTAGTCTGTTTTTCTGATAATATATTGTGTATGTTCTTCATAGAAAAAAAAGTTCTGAAACGTTTGTATGAATTCAGTAAACTCTTCATTTTTAATCTAGCCTTTAGATTCTCAATGCTTGCTTCTTTATCTTGAATCGAAATAATTTCCATGATGCTATTAAAATAATCTGGAACCTCGAGTGCGTGTATATTTAATCGAAAATTTTTGGGAATATCTATCTTAAGAATCTTATCGATAACATCTATTGTTATTTTCCTCTTGTTTTTTAGCATTTTTAAGCATACAAAATTTTGTATATATATTTTAGCATTTACATTGATCAATCTCATATCGCGATCTATTTCTATATACTTGACACCATTTATCATCATAAAACTTGCGAATTTATTCCTCAACACGATATATTTTCTGTTTTCAGCATCCGTTTCTACGTTTATAAAACGAGTTTCACCTTGGCAGTTCTCAAAATTCCTAATTTCTTCCACCCAAAAAAACCTTATATAACTGCATAGTAAGTCTTGGCTAATTAAATTAGTCTCTAAATATTTTTCATAATCATCAGGGGCTTCTGAATTACTGACAGCTGAATGGTCATTACATTTCTCAAGCAAGCGTATTCCTTGCCCATTTTCGGATCCCCTTATATAAATTTTAGAATCTATATCACAGATTTTTATTGTAGATACATCTACGACCTCACAATCTTCATTTTTAATAACTTTCTGATTAAATTGTGACTCTTTTAGTACATATATTCTCTTTGTGATATTCAAATCGCTCAGACAGAAGGTTTTTTCACTTATTTCCAGTTCGTGCATATGATTTAAATTTGAACTTTCATGTCCTGGAGGACGTACGTATAAATTTTTAGACGAATTCCTAAACACCTTTATAAATCTATCGAATTTAACAGCATACTTTAGATTTGAATTCGGATTTAAGTGCGTAGAGCTGCCTGCTAAATTTTCGATATCACCAGAATAAGCATCATTTATAAGGTTGGTTATAAATCCGCGTCTTTCTGCTTCCGACAACCTATAAAAGTCATCAGTAAGACTTTTCGCCATGAGGCTTTGATTATTTCCACTTCCTTCCAAAGATAGCTTTAACGTAAGAAAGAAAAAAAAGATTGAAATCATAATTTATGGGGGTTCTACGAATTTAAGTTTACATAAATGAAACTGGCCAATATATTGTTTTCTCTTATCACTGGTTTTGATTGAATCAGAAATAATATACATTTAGGGATGATTGCGTCATATTTTGAATTGTGTTTCGAGTTATATGGTAATTTAAAAATTTTACTATGCATAAATTTATACATTTATATAGAATAGTTTGTGTATCTAAAGTAAAGAGCATGTAAAAAATTAAATACACTATATATAAATACTGTAAAATAAATCGAACTCGAAACATCAATCAAAAACTACGCATTCACTTAAACTATATTTTTTTTGCACTGGTGATTTTTATTTCTTGAATTACTTTTAACATAAAATATTCTGTGGCTAGTAATTTTATTTTTTAACGATTTAAATGTACTCAAACATTCTTTTTTTGTTTCATTATATAATTTTAAGCTTTATTCTGAGCAATAGACCAGAACATCTAGAATTCTAAAAATGTCTTGAAATTTGGGTTTAATAAACATATGTATGGCAAAGTTATTTTATTTAATTCATATACTTTTTTGTAACAATTGTGATCTAAAATTAGATATGTAAAATTTGTTTTTCAATTTTGTATTTTCCGTATTTTAATATGGATAGATTTTTCTATAAATTAGCAAAACAAAAACAAGCATTTTGGGAAAATAATAATAAGATCTAAATTTGGTCTAAAAAATAAATTTGGGCTTCGGATATTTTAATTGTTTCTTAATCTATTCATTGGAATTTTCTGGATAGTTTGTATTAAAAGAATATATTTAAAAAATCTCAATTTTTTATAATTATTTATAGGTATATTTAATTAAAATAACATATATAAGTCCACTTTAAAGTTGCACAAGTACATTTTTATCTTCTAGAGAATATAGTGTAAAATGTCATAATTTATGGCTGATACTTTGGCGAACCAAAACAATCGTTTTATTTTTTATGCATGACTTCTTCTTTGAAAATTTTATAATGATAAGAAATATAATCTAAGATAAACAATTCAAAATATATATGTTTATATTCTTTTTAGAATTTGATTGGTGGATAGGGAGGAAAATGCTGATAATATATTTGAAGATTGTAATTCATAAATTTTGATTTTTATCAATAACGTTTGCATCAATAAAAAACTTATAGTAATAATAGTGCTTGGAAGAGGCATATTAGTATGAAATTCGCTAATTTTTTTTTAGCACATCCTCTTTAAAAAATTTAATTCTAGTATAACTACTAAAAACTATAGCTGCTTTGAAAAACACGTCATACAGTAATCTCTCATGACAATATTGTCAATTACTAAAAATAGACAAAACCACAAGCAGAATTAAATGGATTTTTAATAGATGGTCGCTTGAAAATTTTTATTTGGTTCATATTCACAAATATAAGAATTTAATCAGGAAATTACATACAGTTCAAACGCATGATATTTATAAAACCTAGAAAAAAACAAAATAATGCATATATCGATCACTATAAAAATATATTTTGCGCAATACTCTCAGCAAAATTATAATCGATTTGGTCTGTAATAATTGAGTTGGGTTCTATTAGTCTCTTTATAATGGAATATAAAGATAATGCTTAGCCACATAATGTAAAAACCGCGAATTTCCAATGTAACTTTAAAAACTGATATTTTGCATTATATCTTTTATATTTCTTTTTCTACTGTTTTACAGCAATAATATTTTCTATATTTATATTCATTTTTAAGCTTATCGAAGTTGAAATACAGAAACAGCTTATGGTTATTCTCGCACTCGAATGATATAAACAAATTAGTATTTAGATAAAAAGGCTATTAAAACAGACACAAATACTAAAACAACAAAAGTAGCCTTTTAATGTATTTTAAAACTAATTCATGCTAAAACATTCACTTTTACGATATAAATCTAAAAAATTGGTTTTTAATAATAGAAAATAAAAGTTTAATTAACAGAAGAGCATAATAAATACGCGAACTTTAAATTTAAATAAACCACATTGACTTTTGCAATTGATCTTAAAAATAGTTTCAGGATATGTTAATATAATAAAACGAGCCTAAAGAACAAAAAAATATGGATCTGCTATAGATAATGTTAATGAAGAACCTGTATTTTTTGTTAGACTTGAATTTGCAAACTTAATGTTTGAAAAAAAACATTAAAAAGTAAAATAAAGATAAACTTATGTTTGATCGGTACGGATTTAATCAAGCCTTTCTTAATTCATGTATTTCTACGAAATTATGTGTTCATGTATTTAACACCTTAATAACGATTTTATGATTTTTTAGAATCAAAAAAGCTATCTACTGGACCATAAAGAAGTAAAAATAGGTACAAATAAATTATAAATTAATCCTTTTAGTGTATTTAATTTTTACAAGTATTCTATTTATAAAAATATTTATATTAACCCAGACTTATTATTAAAATTTATGGTGATTTTTTTTTCAGTAAGGTATTGTATATTATACAATTTTAATTGAATATAAGCACAAATATAAAAATTGTTTTTTCCATTTATTATATAGGGGTTGTACAAAACCAATTGTTTTTTTGTGCATTTTTATTCAATGTATAGTAAATTCTAAATCTTCTTAATGTATTTATTTTATCAACATACAAGTAATTTGATATTTATTTATGGTTTGATTTTATTTTTAGCTTTTTATAGTTGTTCAAGCAAAACTTCAGATTGCTCTAGGAAAAGATTTGGCTGATACTTCTTTCCACCTCATCGTCTATACATTCTTTTTTGATGCATATTCTTCTATCAAGACGTATAAGTTCAATTTTCTTCCTCAATCGTATTGTTTATGCGCATTCTTTCGCTTTAGTTGTTATTTTTAGCTCCTTAATATATAATTTATCGTATTTTATAAACATTAAAATTATTTTTATGACGTATATCAACACTCTAGTTCTCCATTTGTAAATTAGAATACATTCATTTGATAATAGATCGCATTTTCTAAGCAATTAATTTCAACCTTCATCAGACTACTAACACTTTATTTTTTTATTTCTATTAACGAGATAAACTTTTCCCTTTTATCGTACACAAGAATGCCTGGTCAATGTGGTGGAAAATTTAAATCCATTTTTAATTTTGTATCCACCTTATTTTCCTTAGTTTGTTTTAAATAACTTCCTGAATCGCTTTCTTTTCGATTTTCTTTATTTTTTAAGCTCTTTTTTCTTGGGTGCATAAATAGTACGCATATCTAAACTTCATTATATCTTCGTGTATGTTCATGGCAAGAATTCTTTTACATCGGCTTTATACCTTGTCTACTATTGTATATTCTTCTCCACAGTGTTAACCTTTTGACTTTTTCCGAAAGGATATATTTCTATCCTGCGAGAAATGTAATCTTTCGTCTTTTTTTTAGCTTAAAGTTTCCAATTTCCAGCCACTCATAGGATTCGGCTGTGTCTATCATTGAGTTTTTCTGGAAAAATTATAACAAATATGAATATTTTCATTATTATATCACACAAGAGCGTTTAAATAGTATAAGATAATATAATGGACGAGGCAAAATTAGAAATTATTTCACTAAAAAGAACCCAATATTATACGATTTACATATATTGACACTTTTATATGTATGTGGCATAGTTTTCCAGCATAAATCTTGCACTTAACCATCCCTTTTCTTTATATACTGTAATTAATTATCTATGTAATTATCGATAATAGGAATCACAATTTATTGTTTTTTTACGGCTTATAGTTTCTCTGAAAAATAATGTTGCATTTATACAATCAAAGTAAAAAATATGACAAAAAATTTTAAATTACAAACCAATTAAATATGTAAAATATTTTATTTTTTTTAAAAAATCCAAAATTTTTTGTTTTGTAAGGTGTAAAAACAGTAGGAAGTGGTAAATAAAAACCCATGCAAGTAAATCGAAATTAAAAATTAAAGACACAGCAAAATTTACTCATTTGAATACATGCATGAAAATAGAAATTAATAAAATGATAATGCTTTGGAAAAATATAAAATAAAATTGTTTATATGTTTTTTGAATTAAAAATACGGCTGTAATACAACAGATGAATAACAAATTCGAATTTGTAAAACATGGAAAAATTACTTATAGACACAAATAAATTTGATTATTAGACTCTTTAAATGCTAAAAAAAATGGATTGATTTATACTTAAAAATATTTAGCGTTATATTTTGATTTTTTTCGATCTAATTAATATTTGTTGATTTCAAAAAAAAGATACAAAAAGTTTCAGAAAGCATAATATATAATCATAAATACTCTAAAACATCACAAGTTTGTTTGCAAAAGTCTACTTACTATTGCAGATCAAAACATGAACTTGCGACTTATTCATATATGTTCATTTTTTTAGTTCCAAAAAAAAAATTTTCGAATATGGACGCAAAAAAAATTCGCTGTAAATTTTTTGATGTTTTTTGAATTCCAACGTATATATTAATTATAATAATATTGCTTTCATTACAATGCTTCCTTTTATTAATACTAAGTTGTGTAAAATTGATCTTTTAAGTTGAAATATTTTATTTTCTTAATTTATTTTTAAATCCTATATTTTTTTATAAAAAATGCCCTTTAATTTATTTCAACATTCTTCTATTCATTGTATTTATACTTCTATCAAGAAAACCGAATATAACCCTTCAAATATTTTGTCTTTCACCCTTTAAATATTCACAAGTAATTATAATTTTATTTTTTTAACTAAAATAACTTAGTAATTAGATCTTACCAATAATTTGGATACAAAATTTAAATATATTAAATTACATATGCGTATTTTGTGTTCACTAAATTTTTTCGGAGATTATGTTTCAAAATGATATTTTTCTATAAAAATGACCCATGTTTTTTTGTTTGTCGAAATTATAAGAAAAATAAGAAACCATGGATTTAGAATGAAAGCACATACTGTGTTTCATTTTTTTCAAATTTAGCTACAAAAAAATAAATACAGCATTATTTTCGCATGATGATATCTATGGTTTTATTTTGAAATTATACGAATTAAAAAATATACTGCTCACTCCCCTTGCAATTTTGCACGTGCATACAAGAAATTTCATTTGTAATATAAACAGAATAAAATAATTATAATTTTTTTCTTTAAACACAACTAATTGCATTCTTTCAACACAAAAAAACATAGATTTTATTATAAATAGAAAAATGTTCATAAACTGTTGCAAGATGTCCCTTCATTTACATTGTTGTAATTTTTTTGCGCATGAACTTGATTAAATTTTAGTTACGTTATCGTTGTTTAATTGAAAAATGTCTTTAAATTTTTCTTTAATGATTAAAATATTTACATCTGAAGTTATGTGATTGGTATCATAGTTTTTGATTTTCGTTTGTTTTAGACAGAATCAATTTATTTATAGTTTAATAAGTTACAAAAAAACATTACGAAATATACACAAAAAAGCCCAAATAAGATTCACGCTGTTATTATTATACATAATCCAGCTTTTTTTTGATAATGGTTATTCAAAATAAATTTATAGATTTTAGAGAAAAACTAGATGAATATTAAATACAGGAACATATAAAAGTATTTTTTGCGCTTAATTACCTCGATATACACGCATCAAAATTTTTATTTTTTAAAAAATATTTAATTAGAACAAATGATTGCGTCTAAAATAATAGTACAAGTTATAAGATTTTAATTTTTAGGGAAAATTGGCGCTTTTTAAACTATGTGAATACCTATTATGGTTTATACTACGAACCAACTCTTAATTGATAATAATTTGTACGCAAAAAATTTAGTAATTCGAAACGGACCGACTGGACGTAATCAAATTTTTTTTTGAAAATGATTATATATGTTAATTAACAGTTTTAAAGTTATTTTGGTATGTAAAAAGCATTAAAATTACAACCCAATAGCAAAAAGAGTATTTTTTAATGCATATACCCGGCAACTTCGAAGAATTTTTGACGCTGTTGGTATCATATAGATCTAAATACCGCAAATAAGTTGTTTCTTGATCAAAATATTCGATTTTTACAGCGTAAAATAGTTCGAATAATTAATATACCTCCAATGATTCATGTTAATACGGAAATGAGATAAGAACCCTTTATTTCGATGCGACGAATTAAATTTGTATTAACTTTCTTTTTGTGAGGGTTTAAAAGTCTTTTCTAAAGTTCATTCGAAGTAGTAAGGGTTATTACAGGATCACTAAAAAAGTGAGTATTGGTAATTTCAAGATCAAATACGGAAACTTCCGTAATTTTTTTACAAAATCAACATCAAAATAATCATTTTCTACAGTTCGATTTTTTGAAAACGTAGTAAATATGCATTTATTATTTCCCTGGATTACGATTGATTTTACTACCCATAATTAATAATTTTTTAATTTAGCGAAAGTGAAACAAAAAACTGCCCACAAAAATTTTTTTGACAAATTATAGCCACACAGGTATTAAAACATCCTATTTTTATTTATTATAGGTTTTTTGCAAATTATATAAATTTTGTGTTATATGTTTAAATAAAAATATTGTTGGATCCAGAAATTAAATCTTGATTTTAAATATGTCTTTTATACTTTAGATTATAATCTTGCACGAAGCAAAAAATAATTCTGCTTCTAGAAAAGGTGTAATTTTAGAATGATAACATCAATGAATTTTTTATCAGCATTTAACATTGTAAATTACTATTTTATAATGTCAATTAAAATTTTTGATTTTGCAAATCTAGTAAAGTAAGGTTTTAGAACTAAAAAAATTTTAAATTTGTAATTGTCTGACAAAACAAGGGTCTAAAATAGCTTGTTTTAGAATTCATAGAATCTTGATAAATTCAAATGATAATAAATCATTACAAAAAAAAATAAATTTTATCAAATTCATTACTATACACGAACAGAAATGTGCATTGGTTATATGATAGTGTCTGCTTAAATAAATGCAGAGATTAAAAATATGATTTGTATCATTTTGGTTGTTGCTAAAAAAATTTCGCCCCTAATATTTATGATATTTATAAAACTAAAATTTTATATTTTTTATTTTTTAAACAATTTTAAATACATATTTTAATTTTGCGCCTAAAATTGTCGTTTATTATATGATCAAAAATTTAAGATACTCAAAATATTCCGCTTAAATCGTCTTCAAATAATACAGTCATTTTTAAGTATGAAAGACTTAAAATTGTGTATTTACTGTCACAAAAGCTATAACTTAGAGTTTCGTAACGGTCTTCATTTTACAAGAAAACTAGGTTATTTATATATCTCATTTATATGCTTTCGCTTATTTTTTTTTACACTTGAACCGGTATTAAATACCCATGATATACGCATTATATATCAATAGTATCATTTTCAACAATAATTTTCTAGGCCTCGAGTAACTTGAATTTTACACAAAATCATAGCAATTCAATGCACCCCAAAAATTAAATTTATCTTAGTTAGTTAAAAATATTGTTATATACATTTTTCAGTTTCAATTTCTAAACATTGCTATTTATCTTTTTAAAACACATTCGTGCACTTTTTTTTAAATATTAAAAATCAATATGAAATCAATTATTATCGACATGGCTTTTCCAAAAATTTCTCTTGATTAAATTATAAATAAAAGACCTGATGTAAATTGTATTTAGATTAGATTCAAAATTTACAAGATTAATATTTTTATTTGTGTTTTCGCTGTATTCTTAACTTGAAATACCAAAGTTTCATTTCTAATGATTTCTAAAAACCTTCATTTTCAACATTCAGTTGTCTCATCTTATTGTATATTTGTTTGATAACTTTCATGAATAAAAAAATATCACATATTCATTTCTTAAATCCACTTTTTTAGTATGAATTTATGGTAAAAATTAGTAAAAAAGATTTACAAAAATAAAAATATTACCACTATGAGACTCATACATTTTTTGCGGGTGAAAATAACACAAATATACAATATTTTTACCTTTATAAATTTTATGGAATTAAAAAAATCGTTGATTCTCTGTTCTTTATATATAAGATAACATATTAGACCATCATCATATAAATAAAAAGACATAATAAAAACTCTAAAAAAATGAAAAATTGCAATAATAAATAAATTATCAGATTTGAGTTTTGAGCTTTACAATAAACTATTCGAAAATAACAAAAGTGTGTCTGTCAAGCCGATTTAAAACAATTTTATAAATTAGAATAAATGTGAACTTTTTTATTATACCATATAAATTGATACTCGTAACAATTATATCGTTGCATCGTGATAAATGAATAGAAAACCGCCGAGAAAGAATGATATAAAATGTAATGTTTAATTATATTTTAAAATAGACGCAAACAGAAATTGTATTCTCCTGTAAACATTCTTGTTTAAATTTTGAGATATATTCTATTTGCTAAAATAAAAAGTAATCTATAGAAAAGAAATTTAATATATGCTTAATTATAATAAATTATCTATATTTTATATGCAAGTATTTTACCAAATGCAAAAATCTTATTTATTTTTCGGTAAAGTATGTTTGGCTATTTTTTTTCTTAAGCTAAACTTCTTACGCGCTTTAAAAATATTTACATGGTTCACTTTTTCACCTAGACAAATCTAGAAATATTTATAATAAATATCTAAATCCTAAATTTTTTTTTATTGTGTGTAAATATACCATTATAAATATATATTGGCTTAATAAAAATTGATATATACCTCTTATGATTTTATCACTTAATAATCTTTTTTGATGTATTTTCTATGCTCAACTATTATTCATTTAAGTGTCTTCCTCCATCCTTTTGTTTGTACGCATTATTTAGATTCAATTGGAATCTCGGTTTACGAAATATCAACTTGCCAAGTCACATATTTTATCTTTTTTTATTTAACCACAGTAATATATATTAATTTATCCTATAATGTGTTTTTTGTTGTTATATGAAATTTAAAAGGATTATAAACGGTGGTCTTATATAAAATCGGCCGGAACAAATGAAATAAAATATATTTTTGTAATAACGAAGTCTTAAAACCGAAATTAAACTATTTTATTGAAATGTACTCAAGAAAAAAAGTATGAAGAATTACGAAGAAAGTATATATTTAAATCCAGAAGATAGTAAAAAAAATAAAATAAAATTTTGCATTTAACCAGTATGATTAATATTTTAAAATTGAATTTTGAAGTTATGCTGTAAATTGGAACCAATAACAGACGAAGGTTTTAATCTGAAGATTCTCTTCTAACAGTGCATTGGGTGCAAAGATGAAAAGAAACACATTGAAGATTATTAAAAAAATTAATTATATCATTTTAAGATTTTTAAATTGGATGATTCTATAATGCGTCTTTAAAGCTGACGTGTTAGACAAAATTGATCTTTCATTGTAGGCATGTAATTTTTCATGTGTAGATGGAAGAAAACGAGAAGATTCAGCAGGTATAACACAAAGAAGGTTTTAATATTGAATTTCGAAAGAAGAACCACACGGGGATGGTTTAACACATATCTATTTGTTTTGTATATGTATCTATTAGACAGATACATAACTAAAAATTACCCACCGTAAACTAACCTCTAGATGGATTTTCTTGTGTAAAGAAACATCTTTACACATATTATAGATCTAGACAGATTATATAAAGTGGTGATAAATATTTAAATTGTTCCAGAAGAGGCCTACTTTTCTTTAATTAGATGATATAAAAAAACATAATCATAATCAACAACAAAGATTACCTATTATAGCAAAACAGCATAGTTACAAGAGATCTAATAGTATAAGAATCCACGAAAAAAACCATTTATTATTTCTGGTACAAAGGCAGAGAAATTCGACTACTTTTGCAATGAAATTCTTTCGATGATTTGTATTTTACCGAAAACTACTTCTTAGACCACAAAAATTGATTATAAGAAATTAGACTAACATTTTTTTGCTTCACTTCTACTATAAGTGTTCTAAAATAGAACTGAGTTATATAGTCAAAAAAAATTTGTGATAAAGAAAGTTTTGATTATAGAATATCAAAGTTCTACGTCAACAAGCAAAGAAGAATATTTATGTGGCTGGTTTATATTGAATTAATGGTGATAAAGAAACTTGAAAGATATATAAAATACATTTTGATAGACAAATTGATATTTCAAAGAAAAGCAGACAAATAATTAATAAAAGAGGATATTAAAATACATTAGTGCGTTATGGTTAATTATAACTTAGACAAGCGATGTGTTGAATAGTTCACACAGAAACAAAAAACAATGTGAAAAGAAAAAGCAGCATTGAAAATATTTGAAAATACACAGCTGCCAATGATTTTCATCGCGGACCGTCTAAAAGGTTTAGATTATATGAAACCAAAATGAAAATCAAGATTTATGTTTATATTTGATAATTATATTTTTTTTGTTTGAAAAAGCCTAAATGTAATGCTTTGGAGATGTACATAAAACATCAGATCAACCAGAAAGTAGATGTAAAAAAAGTTCTAAGATGTGTACACATAAACCCACATAGGTGTGGTAAGATGAATACACTTTAGGCAAGAAAAAAATAAAGTAACTATAGATCAAAGAAAGTAAGAAGACACTCGGTTCAACAAATATCAGAGATAGAAACAGTCATTAAAATAAAATCGGTTCATCATATGCTTGGATTTGTTTTATGATTTTTTTATTTATTTTCAATAAAAAAGAGAATATTTAATGCATTTATGAAAAAAATTATCACGAGTATTGATTACCTAAAAATTATATAAATGAAAAACCAACATTTTTTTTATTTACTAATATATAAACTCTACCTAATACACAAATGTGGTGTATTTATAGTACGATGCGTGATAAAATTGGAAATAATTATCATAATCCCTCGAATTATAATCAAAGGATTAAGGATCTATTTCTGAAAATACAAATTTGCAATAGGTTTATGGAAAACTTGATATATAAGTGTTGGTAGGTGAATATTCTGAAGATGATTGTGAAGATGATGTGGATCAAAAGAAGTAATAATAAAAACTACAATAAAAAGTGATTAAAAGTTGTGCTTTAACAACCTTAGAATGGTAAAATGTAAATATAAGAATTAATTGTTTTGATCAAGGGGATATAAAATTGTAGATGTATATAATTTTTCGTGAATATATGATGATTAAAAGTAAAATTTTAAATTATTTGCATAATCATAGTTTTTTTTTAACAGAAAGTACTTGATCGAAAACGTATTTTAATAAATATACTAACGGAATAAAAAGAATTTGGTGTTGTTTTGAATGATTTAAAGTAAGATGCATTGTGTATAATATAAATATTTTCATTGGTAAATAGATAGAATATAATTTATAATGTTTTTATGTTATAAGAATAAATCACATTTAAACGAGTTCGGCATTCAATTGATATAATTTACAATTGGTGCTATCATATGACAGCACAATAATATTTAATGCTGAATATTTGTGTGTATATTTAAAATCCTTAATTTCGGCATTGGAATTCTTTTAAGTATTTTTAATAGATGCACGGATTTGGTTTTTTTGTGCTAATACTAAATCTCTGTTGTAAACGTTTACTAAATAATAACGATGAAATTAAAAGTATCTATAGAAATACCCTTTTTTCCAAACAATTTTTAAAGGCGTTTTTATGGTCATGACAATGTTAAAATGCAGGAAGTAAAATTCAGAATATATTAAGCACAAGATGATAAAGGGAGAATATTAAACACAAGATGATAAAGGGAAAATATTAAACACAAGATGATAAAGGGAAAATATTAAACACAAGATGATAAAGGTAAAATATTAACACGAGATGATAAAAGAAATATATATATTTCCGCTTTACCATCTTTTCAAATGAATTTATTTTACAAAAATATTTTTAAAATTATTATAATTTACTACAAACAATTTTTTATAAAAATCTATAATGATAGATTCATGTAATTCCCTGTTATATAAAAATCACATTTCATATGCTAGCAAAGTATATATCTTATAGAAGTTATGTAAATTAATTTTTATTAAAAGTTTAAGATATAATCCATTAAAAAAAACATATATAATTTCTAGTGTATTATAAGAATGATAGAAGTAAAACATGGATCAAGATAGTACTAATAATCCAAATTTATTGAAATATGTGGATATGAAATGTTTTAGCGATAGATTTATGAGTATAGTTATTTTTCAGAGTTTCTTTAATATTTAAATTTGATTTTATGGCTTTTTTATGTGTTGCTCTCGTTTTCAAATAAATATATCAATTTCATAAATGTATTTACAATGAGAAAAGAATGCGGAAAACAATAAACTGTGTTGAATATCTACCGCACGTAATCTTTTAGAAAATACTATAAAGAATTTTCTTTTTACACGATATTATGCATCTATACTTTTTTTAGGCGAAAGGTCTTATAATAGGAAATATTTTTTTATCTACTTTTATAAGGAGCAGATTACCAAAAAGAAGCATTCAATATTTTACAGTTGTTAGCCAAAGATCTTGTATTCTTGTCTAATTAAGAAATATAGTATGATGAAAAATTGTTTTATTCAATAAAAAAATATCTTTACAATACCTATATTTACTTAAAAGGTTCTTGTAAAGTCTGTGATAAATCTCTTTTGAATTTTATTTCGAATAGGCGTCAATTTGAAATTGGTATTTTTTGAGTTTACTGATATAAAACCATTTTACCCAAAAATTACACTCACAGAAATATATTATAGATATAATAGACTAAATTAGGGGTTAATATATACGCAAAAAAACAGGGTTGAAGAAGGTATTTTTATTTATAAGTTTTAAAGAATGCATTTTTATTTATTATTGGATCAACAGAATATTTAAATAGCTTTTTAATTGGATTTATCCTAACTTTTATTTATTTTAAATTGTAATAAGATACAACAAACCTTATATAGATTTAGTAAACTCGAAAAATTAATATTTTTTGCAAAAAACAATAAAAAACTAAATATCATAGATGATTTAGAGTAATAGTTGTTTATTGTGAAGTTGAAAATACTAAATGAAGCGTATCCACATTACAAACAACAAGGTTGTGCGAGGCTCTTAAATTAATCAGTGTTGTGTGTATTAAAAGAACATAGAAGATTATGAATATGAAAGGAATTATTGCCTGAATATACTCTATAAGCTAAACTGTGGCTTTGCCTTAACAAATGGAAGCAATCGAAACAAAATAAACCCAATATCAAACAATAAATTATATGATCAAATGAAGAAATTAATTATCATAACAAATTTATTTTTATAATTATGCTTGAAAATTAAGAGTATTTTATTCGCCCAAGGGTGAAACTCATAGTTTGCTTGTGTAAAACTTTCTATTATTCTAAAAACATATTAGATGCACACCTTTTAAAATTCTTCATCTTGACAATCTTTACCAATGCCTTTTATATGCATAAGACCTACACATTCAAGTGAAATATTCAGTCCTATTGTTTGTGTTTAAGATTAAGAATATGTAATTAATCGTACAACCCATAAATTATGTCAGCTAAACGTGTACTTTCGACGCATCTCACACTGTACACTTTGAATGATCCGCAGATATCTTCATTAACACAAATGTATACGCGTCTGTTCCCACAATATCCATTACCACGAATATATCATTTAGTGGTAGGCACACGTCAACGACTAATACTTAGTGTGTTTAATAATATTATAGAGACCAATCGAAGTTTTTTAGATGATGATGCGATGGTTATTTATTTTTGTGAGAGTTTGTATGGACCTTTTGTTAAATATTTTATGGACGTATTTTTATGTAATGATGCTCATCTTGGTTTGGGTGAAGAAATTCGTTTAGTTAAATGTGTTGGTAAGTATTTAAATTTTAGTGAAGGGAAATATGAAAATGAAGCAAACAATAATAATTTGGATATTGAGGGTGATAATATAGCAAATAAGATATATAATAATTTAGGAAATTCTGAGAATTCAATCAACGGTAGTACAAATCACAAAAACAACAATCCTCATAATCATAATAAGATATACAATGATTTAGGAAATTCTGAGAATGCAATCAACGGTAGTACAAATCACAAAAACAACAATCCTCATAATCATAATAAGATATACAATGATTTAGGAAATTCTGAGAATGCAATCAACGGTAGTACAAATCACAAAAACAACAATCCTCATAATCATAATAAGATATACAATGATTTAGGAAATTCTGAGAATTCAATCAACGGTAGTACAAATCACAAAAACAACAATCCTCATAATCATAATAAGATATACAATGATTTAGGAAATTCTGAGAATGCAATCAACGGTAGTACAAATCACAAAAACAACAATCCTCATAATCATAATAAGATATACAATGATTTAGGAAATTCTGAGAATTCAATCAACGGTAGTACAAATCACAAAAACAACAATCCTCATAATCATAATAAGATATACAATGATTTAGGAAATTCTGAGAATGCAATCAACGGTAGTACAAATCACAAAAACAACAATCCTCATAATCATAATAAGATATACAATGATTTAGGAAATTCTGAGAATTCAATCAACGGTAGTACAAATCACAAAAACAACAATCCTCATAATCATAAGAATATACAGAATAATAATGTACACAAAATTAATAAGAATAATCGAAATAATATTACCAATAGCATCATCACCAATAATCTACAAAACATCAACGGCAGTAATCTACAAAATAGCATCAAGAATAATAATAATGTACAGAAGATTAATAAGAATAATTTTAAAGATCATTATGTGGATAACAGTGGTTGTATTGAGGATAACTTTATTTCGCCTTCGTTTACAAACCTTTTAAAGACATTACAAGTAAATCCAGAAAATGTAACGTTTTATTTTGAAGTACACAATAATAAATTTAAATGTATTATGACCGTTGAAGATAATTCATTTTTTGGTACTTTTAAAGAAACGAGGAATGAGGCAATTAGAAGTGCAGTTGGTTCTTTTGTTGAGGAGATTGGAGGCAACATGGATTTATTTGATGGTTTAATAAATGAGGATGTTGCTTTTACTTGTGAAGCTTTTAGTGATACGAATAAAGATGTTCTTATTGGCGCGCAGAAAAAAGATGAAAGCATCATCACGAATGCAGGATTTGGATTTGAAAACAATTGTGTCAAAGAAAATGGTATTAAAATGAATTGTTCAAAAGATGACAGTGTAGAGAGAAACACAATAGAATGCCTCAATATTTTCGGCAATAATGAAATGCTTGATACGAATAAAAAGCAAAGGGTAAATATAAATGGTGCAGAGCATAAAGAGATAAATTCACTTAATATTTTCAATAATAATGAAAGGCGTGATATGAGTAAAAATCGAAGGATTAATATAAATGGTGCAGAGCATAAAGATATAAATGCTTTGATATGTCCCGGGTCTAAAAGAACCCCATTTCAAGCAAAGTCCATAAAAAATAAAAAAGTTTTAGTCACCTCAAACATAAGCAAAATAGATTACATTCAAAGCATAACAGAATTTTGTAAAACAAATAGCATACCATTTCCAGAATATCTTATTGAAAGACAAAATGATGTATTTACATGTTGTGCAAATTTTATGAATGAAAATTTCAGTTCTAGATACTTTTTTGAAAAAACTGATGCGAGAAATGATTGTGCGAGATGTATTTTTGAATTTATAGGGGGTAGAAAAGATGATTTTGACCATATAATGCCATGTAATAATTCTACTTATAAATATGAGGATCGATATGGTAATAATAATAAGAGGAACAGAAAAGTCGAGACTAAAGGTGAAATAATCATCAACAGAAAAAAATTAAGTGAAAATTCATTAAAATTATTGGAAATGAATGAATCGGACGTTTGCATGAAAAAAATAAAGATAAATGATTCGGAAAAAGAGAATAACTGTAATTCTAATACTAAGGTAAATATAGTCATTAAAAATAGTAATCATAAGAACACAGAAAAATATAGCCGAAAATCCCTGGTTAACAATAATATAGAAGAAAATAATTCTTATAATATAATCAATGAGGACTATATTAGCAGAGAGCAGTGCATTAATAATAGCAGAGAAAACACGAAAAATAATAATTTTAGAGTGTATAGTAATAGAGAAAACAAAGGTAATAGTAATTTTAATAGAGAAAATAAAGGTAATAATGATATTAATAGAGAAAACAAAGGTAATAATGATATTATGGAAAATGTGATCAATAGTAATTTTAGGGAAAACACGATCTGTAATATTATTAGAGAAAACAAAGGTAATAATGATATTATGGAAAATTTGATCAATCGTAATTTTATTGAAAACAAAGGCAATAATAATAGCGAAAACGATATCTATAATTTTAATGGAGAAAATTCAAGTAATCATGAAGGGGAAAACGAGATCCATAATGTTATTAGAGAAAATAAAGGCAATGATGATGACTGTGAAAACACTATCTATAATATTGAAAGCAAAAATCTGAATAATCATAATTGTAGAGAAAACGAGATCAATAATATTAATGGAGAAAACAAAGGCAATGATAATGATGATAGAGAAAACATGATCGATAATAACTGCGAAAAAAATAATTATAACATATTCGAAAACAACGAAACTTTAAGTGAAAGAGACGCACATCTCTTCAATAAGTATTTTAACCTAAAAACTAAAATACCACTGAAACAAAATATAATTAATTATAGACAAGTCACGAACGAAAATAAACAAACAAGAATAAAAGAACCATTACAAGTTACTGAAAATAACTGTAAACCGAAGAAAAAAACTTCTTTAAAGGATTTGATTGCATAGAAACACTCCTTGTTATTTTTATTTCAGTAAAATTCTTATGCCATAACCTGTATATTTTTCTATTTGTATTATGATATATTTTTTTTGTATTACAAAGGGATATAGAATAGCTAAGAACTGCATTCTTATAAATATATCAGACTGGCTCACATTTTAAAGTTTTTTTATGATCAATTTATTATGTAAATATTCTAAAAGGTATTCTATATTTCCTCTATCTTGAATATCTTCTAAACTTATATCTTATAACAAAGTTTTTTTATGGTCAAAGTTATTATATAATGATTTTAAAAAACATGCTGTATTTACTTTATCTTATATATCTTATAAAAACAGTTTGTTTTTATGATCAAAGTTATTATATAAAGATTTTAAAAGACATGCTGTATTTCCTTTAGAATTATATATCTTATAAAAACAGTGTGCTTTTATGGTCAAAGTTATTATATAAAGATTTTAAAAGACATGCTGTATTTCCTTTAGAATTATATATCTTATAAAAACAGTGTGCTTTTATGGTCGAAGTTATTATATAAAGATTTAAAAAACATGCAGTATTTCCTATATCTTATATATCTTTCAAAACAGTGTGCTTTTTATCGTTAAAAAAACATTTTACGCTTTATTTATACAGAAATGATTCGTAAATAACAATGAATCTGCAAATTACATCAAAAAGGCAACAACAATCTCCCTTTTATAATCTTCTAGCAATCACAATTCCACTACAATAAAAAAATTCACGGGAAATAACAAAAGCTACATAAAATTTTTATTTATAATGATTCATTAAACAAAAGATTGAAATTTTAAGTTTATGTCAATCTATACATTTTCAAAACCTCTGATACAGTTATTATTATTATTGAAATTATCTATTGATATTTATGATTTTGTGATTCAAAACAAAAATAGTTCATGTGTCATAATATGGGATAGTTTGGTTACAAAATATCACAAGTTGTATATTAAGGTTTTGAAATGCCAAAAAAATATGAAGTATAAGTAAAAACGATGGTATTATGAAGAAACTTCAATGTATAAGTATTGATTGTTAAAGATTCAGCAAGAAATATTATATACGGACAAAATCTGAAAAAAAAATAAATCAGATATGTTTTTATAAAGTATACTAAAATCTTGTGCAAGCAAAAAAGTTAAATTTTACTTTTAAACACATTAAAAATACAAAAATTTGTAGATAAAATATATTTTGTGGCTGCTGCTAAGGTGCATGAATATCTTTTCTAGCGGGTATGCAATTTTAATTTTTCAGTTTTGAATTTATACCTACCATTGTATTTTTAAATATAGGCGGTTTGTGAGTTAATTTACATTCAAAGGTATTTAGATAGAATATAAAGTAAAATTATAAGTGTTGTGTTGTCATTTTCATAGGGTTTTTATATTATGTTCTTATGTGCAAATATAATCTTATGATGTGATTTTAAAATAGAACAAGAAGCTTAGTTGGTCAAGTCTTTTTTTTTAAAACCTTATTTTTTAGACTTTTTATGAATATTTTTGTGTATCAAAAAACGACCATGAAAAATAAAGCTTCTTATGTAATTCTATTTTATATTCTAAGAAAACTTTTGCTTGAAGATAATATTTATCATTCAAATCAAAATTATAACATTTAATATATATTTATGTATTTGATCAACTTTTTAAAAATCCCTAGAAATTAAGCACATGTATAGCTTTTATATTAATAAAAGAAATACAATATGCCCATTTTTTTGTAGAATGATATTTTTAAAAATTTTTGTTACAGCAACTGTATTTTGTTGATTTTTTTTATCATTTTATTATGTGAAAATTTTGAAATATGGATCTGGTATTTATTTTTTATATCAACTATAATGTCAAAAAAAAGATTGATAATAGGCTAGTTTCAAATCCGATTCCGAGTCTTATATATTAATAATTAGAACAAACCAAATTTTTTAAATACTTAAACATGATTAATATAAAATAAGAATTCAAAATGTTATGCAGAATATATTTTGATTAAGTAAAAATTTTGCTGTATTATAGTTTAAATTATTTACCTTAATATGATTTATCCCGATATCTCGCAAGACACTTGAACACATCTCATTTAAGAGAAGAAAAGCAGTTGATGAAGATAGATCAGAAAAAGGTGTCAAAAGACGTATCAAAGAGTTGTGCAATGTTACCAATGGGCTGACTACGTCTCAATAGATGAAATTGGTAAATGCAAACTTAACCCATAAAAAAAATTAAGGTATCCTTTGAAAATTTTGTGTATTGGCTGCTATATGGATCAAATACTCAGATAGATTAAACTATAATTTAGAGACCAAATAAAACTCTAAATGATGCTGGATAGGCACGTAAAATAAAGAAAAAAAACGATTTCGTTATTAAATTGACTGAAAATTTAAATCCAATCCTTTATGGAATACTTGAATGCGGTAATTATAAAATGGAGGTTAAATATCAAAAAGGCATGGATGAATGCAACAGAAGCATCAATGTATCTAAAACCCAATTACATATTAAAGAACCAAAATAGATTGTTAAATGTCGATGCAAGTCAGTAATAAATGTAAAAAAAGCAAATATTGTAAGAAATGCTGGATATATCTGTAATAGTAATTCTTACAATTTTCAAAAGATGCGCCTAAAAACGCATAGACTTCTTTTCATATCTTGGCTACACATTTTCAACATGTTAGTTACGGTAGTAATAAGTGGTATTAGACGCAGTACAAATAGTATTTCAAATGAACTAAGAATTCCAAGAATGTGTGCAAGGCAAGTAAAACATTAATCAAAATAAATTAGATAACTAATATAATATTTGAATTTTATTAAACTAAAATATGCAAAATAAGACATGATCGCTACATCAAGTAGAAGATGTATGTGTGATTTTAGGCAAATAAACAACAAATGATGCAAAAAATATTTGTAATTGATGTTTAGACAAGTGATAATTAATCTATACGGATATTTTTTATAAATACGGGCTTAATTATACGAGAATGGCTAAAAAAACGTGCAAAAAATATAAGTTTGAATATAAATTTATCAACTATGGTGAGGCTTTAAAGATCCTGTTACTTATATTCATAAAACACTGTTGAAGGCCATAATAATGAGATAACAGTGCGTAATCGAACTAAGAAATAAATAAAGGCTTTTTGAATTCTATTATATTGAAAAAACAAAATAAAGAATTTAATTATTTGAGTTTTTCTTGATACAATAAAAAAACTAATTTCTAATTTCTCTAAACGAAATATATACATTTCTTCATAAAATAGAAGAAAAAATCATCGAAATACGTTGGTTCATATGTTTTTTTTTGTGATTGGATTATAATATATCCGCTTAACGTAATAATATGGCATCATGATCAAAATTAAAAATAAATTTTGTCTAATCTTTATTTTTCGGCCTTAGATGAATAGTGGCAGCAAACATATATGCGGTAAATGTATGTTTTTTCCCCTGATAGGGTTTTAATGCCATAAAATCCATAAAAAGGGTCCATGGTCAAAATTTGAATTTAAAATACATTTAGTTTGCACATATTTACTTGTGTGAATTTACTTAAGGCCTTAATTTTCTTCAAATTTTTCATGTTGCTCACAAAAAAAATTAAATTGCTCTATATTACATATTTTCAAACACGTCATTGTTACAGTCTTGATCAATACATATTCTGAGCTCAATATTTATACATTCAAGTGTTTTCTCAATGCTATTATTTTAAGCATGCTATCACTAATATAAATTAAATCTTATGCTACTCTTATGGTATTTCTGACCACACCTTCCCATATTATGAAATATCGTGTTTTTCTTTCTTTTTAACAATTTATATTTATTAATGGTTTTAGAATGAATTTTTTAATAATGGTTTATAAATTTGTTTCATGACTTACAATTATGGAGATTTAATATATCAATATCTTGATTTTGTTCGATTGCTGGTATTCATTGTATTCTTAATCTGAAAGAACTTATTTAGCATGAAAAAATCATATTAAATGATCTTATTACGATATACAGACAAAAATATAAATGTAAATCAAGCCGCTTTATATTAATTTTGCTAAAATAAATAGTTTTATGATGACTTTATTATCAAATTTTTATTTATAAAGAATCTTAAGTAATGTACATTATTTTAATTCATGTTTTTTTTGTAAAATATCGTTTTCAACATGTGTGTTTTTTTTATTTTTTATTAGGGGCGGAAGTCTTAAATTATATTTTCTCGAGCTTTTAATGCAAGGTTCTTTTTCAATTTGTATTTTGGGCATTTGAATTTTTCTCAACCATTCTAAATAAATGCATAATATTTCTTGACTTCTATGATCACAATGTATCTTTAATGGAATAGTCTCAAGAATAATTTATAATTTATTTATAACTAAGTATGTATGAATAAAATTTACGGACCCTAGTAACGCTTTATAAAGCCAGCAATAGTTCAAATAACAACCTATAGAATTCCATAGATGGATATTAAAAAAATACACACTATTATAGTATGAAAAATATAGAAACAATCTATCATATTATTAATTCAAGTTTTTTTAGTAAAAATGTTAAAGGATTTTTAAGCATGCATAGGGGTCTTTAAATATCTATCATGATGTTGTTTCATGATTTATAAATAAAATAAGCATAAAATATTATGTGATGTGCATAATTATCATGGTCTTATCTTAAATATCTATTCAATCTATATGTTTTATCTTCATAGTTTTAATTTTTGATAAATAACACCATATTATTAAATAAAAAATCAAACGGCGTAAATGTAGGCTCTATAGAAGTATGATTTTATATGTTTCCTCATTTAAAATTTATGTAATTTATATTTTTTTATCGAATTTCTCTATTGGTTTTAGGAATATAGAATACAATTCGATTTATAATTAAATCAATAAAAGAACATAAAATGATATAAAGTTTGTGTGATGTATGTAAATTTATGAACAACTTTACAAACTTAATGTGAGAATATAGAGAATATGATAATTCTCGAACAGAATGGAATGATTCAAAGTTTGTGTGAAGCATAAATTAATAGTTTATTTCTGTTTCTCTAATATGAAAAAAGCGTATTATGTCGGTATTTGGGTCCAACTTTATGTTTTATGTTCAACTATAGTTGTTTCCAAATTATATTGTGTCGAATTCTTACGTTTTTGACTGTGTTTCATGGTATTTTGATGCTCATTTATTTTTCATTTATTTTTAAATTAATTGTGGGTAAGCCTATAAATATAAACCGTATATATATTCTAGTTGTTTTTGAAATTTTACGTTTAATCGGATTAGAAGCATTTAATGCAGTTCTTTATATGCATTTTTTTTAATCTTAAACATTTCTTCAAATACTTCTGACCTTAAAAAATAAAGAAAAGAAGCTGTATGAGCCAATTAACACTGCAAAATCTTTAGAACATTATTCTCTAAAATTTTAATCTTTTTATCACATGAAAGTGTCTTCCAAAAAAACATATATATTTTTTTTACAAATTAATTCGGTTTTGAAATAACTCCGACTATTTTATTATATAACTGTACTTTATGGGAAAATCGGGTCACATTCTATCAGTTTTGATGCTTAGCCCTTTTCTTACAATAAATTACTCTGTATGTGTATTTTTTGTGTGCTATATTTATGTATTTTATAAAATTTTACCAAAAATTAAAAAAAATACTTGAATTATTTCCCATTTACTTGTGCTCTCTTAAAATAACCTATTTGTATCTTTAAACAAACCTTACCAAAAAATATTTATCAAATAAATTAGCAAGACACTTGAGCTCATCTCATTTAGGGGAAGAAAAGCAGTTGATGAAGATAGATCAGGGGAAGGTGTCAAAAGATGTATCAATGAACTATGCAATATTCAAAATGGGCTGACTACGTCTCAATAAATAGAATTGATAAAAAGAGACTTACCCACAAATAAAAAATAATAAATTAAATAAATTATAATTGTGACTGATAATATAGCTAAAATAAGAAGAAAAATTGAGATTTTTTTTTAATATATAGATTTTAAAGACTATTATCATTAATAAAAAATGGGATCGGCTATAAAACAATCAAAATTGTATTGAGTAAAAATATCTGGCTTTGAATCATAATGTTTTGATAATAATACCAGATGTTTTTTTAATGGATGCTCAGCAGGAATCGATTATTTTTTTTTTGAAATTATTTATATACATAATTTGGAACTAAAATAACTATTTTTAACTTTTTTTGAAATTCTGTAAAATTTTAATAGTTAATTTTTGTACCATCTTTGTGTCTCAGTAATAATATATTAATCTTAATTACGATCTATGTAGTTAGAATACTTTTGGTCAGTATGCGCTCACTAATATGAATCTTTTAAAACGGTTGATCATATACAGCAGTATGCAAAAAAAAATGCTTTGATACAATTACATAAGTAGACACAATGAGATATTAGAATTTCTACACAACATGTTAGGGTGAAAAAAGGTTTTAAAAAAAATAAAGAAAATCTGCAGACATGCAGTACAAGCGACCATGAAATTTTAATATACTGATATAAAGTATGATGCGTGAATTTAGGTGATTTATTAGTTTTCTAGTGACAGATTAGATACATTCAAATAATTTAAAAAGTAAAACTATATCACCACGATATAAATAGATGTAAACAGTACAGAAAAAATATGAACATTGTTGGAAACATAAAACTAAGAAAATATGATCTGCTAGCATCCGAATTATCATTAATCTATAAGTTTAAGACAGATATTATACCATATGTTGTAACATGGGATGAAGTAATAACACAATAAATAAAAGGTACCTGAAAGAGCTCTAAATCACAAACCAAATCGAAGAATTTATATAAACTATAGGATTAAGACAAATCGGTGGACTAATAAATCTTGAGAAGAGTTGTGGTATCAAGAGACGTAAGTGAAGGAAATATAGCCAAGAGTATAGATATCATGTGCCCTTAGGAAATCAATCACGTTATGCTTGAAGAAAAAATCAAAAATTAAAATTAGCCCGCAAATAAAAAATTTATGTAGTTCAATTGCCTAAAATAAAAAATTGTTATTCTCCCGTTAAAATATATATTAGGGACCTGATTTTTCTTTTTACCTTTAAGTTATTACTAAAAATTTATTTATAATTTATGGGGATAAAAATATTCTGTTAAACTTATTTTTTTTTAATTAAACTATTAATTATTATCAAAGAATAACCCAAAGTATTTTTTTTTTCTCTTTAAAAGATGGTTTAGAGACATTCAATTAATTCTAACAGTCTGTTTATAACTTCTGTACCATCATTTATTCTTTAAGACAAAGAAATTATTTAAGGCTTCTCCCCTCCTTTTACCTGAAACCTAAGGTAGAATTTGTTTCTTCTTAACCTCTAGGTCATCATTTATTTTACTGTGACTTAATCTAGGTCGACCTTTTGGTCTTTTTGGTGCCTCTGTGTCATCATTTATTTTACTGTAACTTAATCTAGGTCGACCTTTTGGTCTTTTTGGTGCCTCTGTGTCATCATTTATTTTACTGTAACTTAATCTAGGTCGACCTTTTGGTCTTTTTGGTGCCTCTGGATCATCATTTATTTTACTATGACTATGTCTAGGTCGACCTTTTGGTCTTTTTGGTGCCTCTGGGTCATCATTTATTTTACTGTGACTTAATCTAGGTCGACCTTTTGGTCTTTTAAGTGCCTCTGGGTCGTAATTTATTTTACTGTGACTTAATCTAGGTCGACCTTTTGGTCTTTTAAGTGCCTCTGGGTCGTAATTTATTTTACTGTGACTTAATCTAGGTCGACCTTTTGGTCTTTTAGGTGCCTCTGGGACATCATTTATTTTACTGTAACTTAATCTAGGTCGACCTTTTGGTCTTTTTGGTGCCTCTGGGTCGTAATTTATTTTACTGTAACTTAATCTAGGTCGACCTTTTGGTCTTTTGGGTGCCTCGGGATTATCATCCCATAATTTCTCTGCTTGAATAGATGATCCGAAATTCATGATTCTTTTTTTGTCAGCATTATCATGACAGTAAATTATTTGCTTTGTTCTTTTTTTTTTATGATCCAGCTCAACAAATGAATCGATCGACATAGTATCTTCATCAGTTATATTTATAGAATGTACAGATGAATCCAACTTTCCATTAAAATTTCCATTTGAATATTCATTTATTTTATTTAAAGCTGAATACAAATTACAAACCCAATTATTTGTTAAATATCCTTCATCGCTTTTCACTTTAATTCTATTACTTTTAATTTCCTCAATGGCTCTTTGTAAAATTTCATTCTTAATTTTAAATTCTCTTGATATTACAGTTTTGTTCATTTTTATATCACAAAAATAATAGAAATAAGCAATTTGATAAATATGTAGCAAACCTTCGTTGTTATTTACTTTTGTTTTATCTATAAACGATTTCTTGTACTCCATAAATGAATTCTTTATGTTTTTGTTGGTTACATTATGTAGAGCTAAAAGTCTATCGATCGTTTGTAGATTGTTTATGGATTTTAGATTTGTATCGGAGTTTTTGATAATTTTTTTTGGCATTCTTGTGTTTATTATTGGTTTAATGTCATTTTTAAATTTCATATAAGTTAAAAGGGCAATGAAATAATTTATTGGGCGAGTTTAAATTAATCTATTCTTTTAAAATTAAGCACTATACCATCAAAGGGCTATTGTTTTCAAAAAAAAATCCTGGTTTAAAAATTTTATAAAATATAAGGGAAAAGAAAAATTCACGCATAATGGTATTTGCTTAATACTCGTTTCTTTTAATTAATATGGCATTATAAAATTTTTTAATAATATCCCAAACTTAATAAAAAAAATTCCATTAAAAGCCTGTAATTTTATTTTAAATGAATTGCTACTCCATATAAAATTTATTTCGCGTACTATATTTAGGTTTGAAGCTCTTATAGATATTTTCATAAATCATCTTGATTATATTTGACCGGTGAGGGTATTTTATTTCTGGTGTTTATAAAAAAATAACCTGAAAATTAGTTTGGACTGTTAAATAAATATAAAAAAAATGGAGTGACAAATAGACATATGTATAAAAAATGTGTTATTTAATTTAAAAAGCTAAATTATACGCCTCATACAGCTTTTTATTTGAGATGGTATATTTTCTGTGCCTGAATTAATAAAATTTAAACAAACAAAAACGAATCATCATTTTAATATTATTTAAGTTAATTTATAAAATAACACAAATAAAATTTAAACAATACAAAAACGAATCATCATTGTAATATTATGTAAGTTTATTTATAAAATAACACAAATAAAATTTAAACAATACAAAAACGATTCATTATTTTAATATTCTGTAAGTTTATTTATAAAATAACACAAATATAAATAATATATTCATTCTTTAATCATCGAAAACCCCAGACCAACCGCAAAGGTTTTTTTATTTCTTTGTGGTATAATAAAAGAACCTTTTGGCTTGATTGCGATCCTATTTTCCCTGGCTATTTTTTTTATATATGCTATTGAAAAAAAAAACATAAAAATGATTGTTCATATATTGTAGCTCTTCAATGATCTAGACAAATGACTTTTTTAGAAGAACTTTATACAATTCAGTGTATTTTTTCTGATAAATTGAATATTTTATGTGAATATTATTTTTAAAAACCGCAGGAGAATTTTAATATTTGCAGATTTCTTATATAGATCATATATAGAAGATTTTTTAGGATTATTTTATACTGTTTTTATTAAGATTTTAGATAATAAATATGAAAATACATATTTTCTAAGAAATTAATTTTGTTTCCGAGGCATGAAAAAATTTTAGGTTTATTTTATAATGTTTTTTCTATTATTTTTACAATGATATTTTAATCAATTTATTTAGTTTTCCACGGCATAAAAAATTTTTTAATTTTCGTTTCTATTCTATTTTAAATTACAATAAGAGAAAATATTTTTGTCTTACAATTTCTCTTTTTGTTTAGCATAAATATTTTTTTAGGGAATTTGATACTGAGTTATCACACATCTTTTGCAAATTATGTTAGACACACGTATAAAATAATAAATATTAAATATATTCTATCAGACCGTATATTATGTTTATTACTCATTTCTTTCATAAAATAAGCAATAAATTTGACTTATATTGAAATAAAAAATATATTATTTAAATATCTTCTTAAATCCAAAAAAAAATGTTTGAAAAGGTTTATGTAAGAGAGGGATATTTTTGGTTAATTATTAGTAAATTACTATTATTTAAATATCATTTAGAATACAAAAAAAATGTCTTAGTGGTTTTTATAAGATACTTAAGCTAAATCGATAAATGATCAATACACTTTCAGAAAGTTTATTTAAATCAAAATATCAAATTTAAGAAAAACAACAGTAGTTATAATAAGCGTCTCAATCTTTCAAGCTTATGGGACCCAGAGTTTGGTAGAAAGGAGAAAAACCACCACTTTAACGGCCTTTCTTATTAAAATACACAGATGAAACACACCCATCATATCTTGCGGCTTTGATTACTGAGATACAAATATAAATTTGCTAATTTATTCATCCGCGTTCGAAAATTTAAATTTATTCCAATTGTTTTTAGGAAGGATATGATACATTACACTTTTAGCAATTAATATCTGATAACAGCCAATTCTAAAAATAAAATATAAGAAAGATTTGAAAATTTTGTATAAAATATTTGGAAAGTTAATGCGTTTTTTTCAAGATATTCGACGAATTAATTACAAAATCATAAGTTAAAAATAAAATTTAAATCTCCGGCAATTACAAACTTCGTAAAAAAAAGTTATAAATCGTGTTTTAAGCATTTTATGTGCGTACATTACATGTATTTTGTTTGTTTAAAGCCTAGAAGAATGGAAATTTATGTTAATCTTTCAGAATATTTAAAATTAATTAAAAAGAGACTTTATTTTTTCTCACCGAAATTCTATGAAATCTTATACATTTTACGTAGGATTTTTGACTGAGCTCTGTCCACTTAAACAAATAAAAATGTAGAAGTGTTTTATTGAAATGAAAACATAACTACGTAATTTCAAATTCTCGTTGGATACTTATATATTTTCATGATTAGATTATGTGAACTAAATTTATGTGTATTTCGATAATTCACTTGTGAAGTATTACCAAACATAAAAATATAAATACTAGAAATTAAATCTAGCACAGACAGAATGGTTGTCATAAATTGCATTTGCAAGCTGAATATAATTGAACTTAAAATAGTCGCTTCATATATATTTTAGCGCTTTTCTGATATAACTTGTGTAATTTATAGAAAAAAAATTGATTCGTATATAATATCCTCCGTTTTTTATTTGAAATATTTCACCGTAAATGGCATTTGAATACTTATCTGTTAATATATTTTATATTATGATTTTCTGCATATTTTTTTTTATATGGTAGCCTACTCTTATAAAATAATTTAATACGGTAAGTATTCATATTATTTCATAGGTATTTGTCAGTTTTGTTGATTTTTTATGTGTTAATATTTAAATTTTGTTAATTCGATTGTTTTTTAATAACCAATCCGGTTTTATTTTTAGGTTTGCTTGATTTTTTTCATTGTTTGATTGCATTTACCTTTTTTTAATCTCTTTATTTCATGGTTTTTTTGATGTATTATTATAATTTGGTTTTTTAAATTCATTTACCCTCAATAAAAATAACCAGATGATGGCTGTATATGAACAGAAAAAAATGAGGAAATCAACACTTAAGCAGAAAATGGGTAATTTCTGTGTAATAATTCGAACTATGCCTACTGTTGGAAAAATTTTATACCGTATAGAAACCATAAAAGTTATCACATTGTATAAGTATGATATTTATTCAACGATAAAAAGTATTTAATAAGTCTGATTTTTATATTATTTATATTGTAGTTACTGATAAAGCACTTAAAAACGTGTTTATGAACTAAAAGAAATATTAGAATGGCTCACGGGGTATGCTGCAGCTAAGAAATGGTACCCGTAGTAATGAGGAAATTTCATAGATATCGAAATGTATAGATATAATGGAATTAAAATACACCTCGAGTTTCCATCTTCGAATGCTTCTGTAGATTTGTTGATTTCTAGATGACGGTGTAGGAGTGACATCGTAAATAATTTGTGGTGGATCAAATGAGTTGATTTTTAAATTTCTTAAGTATCTCCACAATATATAGTTTTAATAAGAAAATATCTCGATGGGTTAAGTTACAGAAGGGAAACTAAAATATCCCAACAAAACCTCTAAATAAAATAATTTCTGTCCTATAAAAACGAAATTTTTAATTTAAAGATACTAAAAATATTGAATGAAATACTTAAGATTACACTTAAAACTTGTGGTCAATTACAAAAAAACTTCTTTTGAATATTATTTTTTGAAATGTGTAAACAATACATTTTGAATATATGAAAAATGTTGTTTACAAAAGTTTAGAATCTTTGAAAGTCAAAATTTTAGAGAGAAGTTATATATAAATTTTTATAAAATACCCTTTTGCTCTAATACTTGCAATAAAGTGTGATATTTTATAAAAAAAAACCATATGTTTTAGATGCGATTGATCACGAATCTAATGTTTATAAACCAGCCTCATTACATATGTGCAAAAATTGAATTTATTCATCGATAAAAATTAATAATTATATATTCGATTTTTTAGGCCAAAAAAAGAGTGATTTAATCATTCAAAAGGTGTTATTTACAGATTTGAAATAATCGTAATTTTTGCAATTGTTTTTGAACCTTCTTTTAATCCATAGTTTTCTTTATTTATTGATTAAAAATATGCCGTGATTTATATATAATGATTTCGTTAGATGCAAAATATCCTTATTCATCTCAAATTTCATGTGATTATTATCTGTTATATATTTTATTCCTAATTTTTTTTGGTGAATCATATTCTCTTTCCCTCATTGTCTTGTTTTACCCATACAAGAGAAAACTATAAATATGAATTATAGTTACTGTATAATTTAAAGTTCACTAAAGACATTTAAATTGCCATGTAAATTCTAACAACATTAAAATGAAAATTTAATATTTGCTTTTGTTCTGCAAAAAAAATTATTTGTATCATATTTTTTATTTATAAAATTCTTTTTATTAGTTTATAATATTTTTTGTTGTCACACAAGTTTTTCTATTACTAAAATAACTTTTGGTATGGTTTGTTTTTATTACTAGAAGTAAAACCCTTTAGCCGGTTAAGATTTTAAATTGGTTATAATATCTTATTTTTATAACACTTTTATGAAATTCGTGCCTAAAAAATGATACTATTATGTAATCTAGCGTTCTATAACATTTCCCATTTAAAGATATGGTTTTCTGTGCTTAAACTATATTTATGATTTAAAAGATAAATTTATATCTATTATCCGTTTTTTTTCATATAAATATAAATTCAAAAATATTGGCAACCATTTTTTATGTAAACACATATTTTCTTGTTTTAATTATTCTATCTAAAAATTATTATTTAATTCATAATATTCAAATTTTTCTTAATAGAGAGCCCAGTAAGAAAAAAACAAGATTTTAAATAAAAACTGTGAATAATCGGATTTTCACATCATCGCGAAAGAAAAAATTAAATAAATATCATGGCTATATTGGAATTGTTGGCATTATAAATAATTTAAAATTTCAATCAAAATATCTAATCGATTTTCGAAAACATAAATATTTTATAATTTCAGGTAATTTGCATTTATCAAGGATAAAATCCGAAAAAAAATCATACTGAAAATTTAATATTAAACTTAATTCCCAATATTTAAATGCATATTCACATTGCAGATTTTTAAATACATATTTATAATCTATTCTGGATTTCACTGTATTTTTTTTTAATATGAAACACGTAGCAAAAAAAACAGCATAAGCCGTTAAAAATCATAAATCTTACCATTTAAAAGATTATATGATTGTATAAAATCATCTAATTTGTATATTAAGGAAAAACTACGTTTATCAAAAGTTATAAATTTTATTATATAAACAGAAATGTATTTTTAATAATTATATATGATTTTATGATTAATCTGTGTTAGAAATATATAAAATAAACAAATTTTTATATGCTTTACCATCTCATTTTACATTAAAGATTATATTGCAAAGCATTTTAATGATTTTTTCTTATTTTTTATAAATTTATGTATGATAAGTCTCTATTTTGGTTTCTTTTGTGAGCTATAAAAATACTATAAAAGGATTCAAGGATTTACATGCTTTACTAGCTTATTATATATTTTTTGTGTCAGATAGTACTATAGCAAGTGTTTTTTCCTATGTAATATACTTTGGATGATGATTTCTAATGAGTTTTGTAAATTTATTACATAATTATAATCCTTTATATATAAATCAATTTATCCAATAATCTATAATTTTATCTTGTTTCATAGTAATATTTGTATCATTATACAAGTGTAATTATATTGAAAATTCGATGTCGTAAAATGCATATCTTAAAAAAATATATTTATAAGGATCTTAGAAGCAGAAAATAGACGAATAAACAAATACACTGAACTTTTATTATAAATTACGCTGGTAATTAGACAGCTAGGTTTAATCAAGTATGTTTTAATAAGTATATTTCAAGGGAAAATGCTTAGATTGTTTTATAATATATTTGGTTCATCTAGGGTGTGTAAACGCAATATTTTGCATCTAATAAAACATAAGAAGCAAATTAAATTTTGATAAAAAAATTGATATTTTTGAATTCTCTTGATCATAGATAAGTTTTAGATTATGATTTATTGATTTCAATATTTTAAATGGTTATAAATCACTTATGATGCGATGGAATTTGTTTCAAAATTTAATGTAGTTCCATACCGAGTTACACAAAAAATGGAGTAATATTTACCCGTAGAATTATTAATAATTTCTAGAAATAGAAAATCCGTAAATTTTTTTGTAAAACGTTGTATCGAGGATGCGCTTATTCTTTTGCGCAAGAGTTTTTACATATGAGCGTAAATTAAAGAGAAATTGCATTTATTACATTGAAAGTGCTGATTAAAACAACTTTAATTGGCTTTGGGCTGTTATAATTAGAAGGGATATGGTTTTTGTGGAAAATAAAGAATAATAAGTCATTTAAAAAAAAAATTTTTGTTGATTTAAATAATTTTAAAACTGTCTCAAGTATATTTTTATTAAATGCCACAAGTCTTTATGGTTGAATTGATACGGTGGGAATTCACAGGGTATAAAAATTGAAAAACCATCATTCGGATGTGAAAAAATAAGATAAAGCCCTATATAAACAATTTGTGAACTAAGATCAAGCATTTTCTAAGAAAATAAAAATAAAAGCATACATATTCACCATATTTATGTATGATGAACTAGAGTGGCCAATATTTTATTAACCTATTCAAATGGCATATTTAGTGATAACATCCAAATATATTAATGAAAATATCATAGCAGATCGAATCAAGTACTTCTTAAACATTTTTACAATTGATATTTGGAACAATGTAATTAATGTTATCGGTGAATATTTTAGATTTTTCTCCCTGTTGTTAAGTATATTTGAAAATTCGCAATGCTGAACATAAAAACAAAAAAAAATAATGTTATAGATGACTTCAAGCCCCAAAAAAATTCAATTTATCAGGAAAACTACGAAGTTAAAGAACCCATGGCCTGGATTTAATAAGCAACAAACCAACCATACAAGCGTGATGCATACTATTGTGATGAACTAACAGTCGATCACAAATCCTGAATCTTTAATGATTAAGTAGCTCGAAAACTTATATTGTATGGAGTAGCGAGATAGATAAAATCGATTTTTTACACATGGTGGGCTCGGAATGTGATTAAAAAAGATGATTGTATCTATTAGTACCAATTTTTTTATTAAAATCGAATAAAATCACTTTGATCACTAATAAATAGTCAAGTATTTTATAATTTTCCCGCTTCCATGGGCCCGTTGGATAAATAAAAATCAGTCAACCAACAATGGCTTTGAATTATATATATAAATAAAAATATATTCGTGAAACAAATTTTTTATTGAGTCATGGATTTAGAGCCTCGGTATTCATTAAACCCCTCTGCAAATATATCAAAATTAAGCATTTCTCTTATGATGAAGATTGGATCGTTCATAATTTTATCTGGTATCTTTTTTATAAAATTTAGATCCTCCAACAATGTATTTTTCCTGCTTATTTGAGTCGTAACTATAAATTTATCATCAGCTTGTGTTTTTAGAAAGTCCATAAAAGTTCTTATTTTAAAAATTAATTCATTAATAATTGGTATTTTCATATATTCAGATGGAATAATCTTCAAAAGAAATCCAGGTATTACAATAGAAACATTAGCGGGTGGATATAAAAATATATAAAAACATAAAAAGTATCTACAATGTATCTGTATTCCAAATTGTCCATTTATCAAATATTTTTTGTGTTTCTTTTTAAAATGGTCATAAAAAGCTTTCCAAACTTTTGCATCGTCAACACTTTTTAGCGTTTTGTCCAGATCAAGCCTTTCATTGATCGATTTAACTGCTTCTTTCAACTTTCTACGTAATTCTTCTACGCCTTTTTCCTTCTGTGCGGAAACATTATGATTTATGTCGTTTTTTTTATTTGCTAATTTTTTAATGGCCTCGGTATTTTCTTCCGATTCTTGATCAGAAGAACTGGCGGATATTTCATTCCCGTTTCTAATGTAGTCATAATTTTTATCACTTGAGCTATCTTCGTAGTCTTTTTGGGGCTTTAACAGCCGCTTAAATACATCTTTTTCTTTATTGGTCTCCTGTATGTATTCGTAAGTTGTATTTAGCAAGAAAAAACATAAAAGCATATTATAATATTTTTTAAACCAATAAAATATCATTGTTTTTGTTTATTGATGATACCATTTCGAAACTTATTAGATAGTATCAGTTTAATATATTACAAAGTTTAATAGAGATCAGCGTATATATTTTGTTTCATGCATATTAAACTACTTCATATACTTTTGCATACTTTAGCAACGCATAAGATAAACACTTATTTCATTATAAACATTGAATTAAAATTAATATTTTATATGAATCTAAACCTATTTAACCTAATGTTTCTATTAGATTGATCTTTTAAACACTTTAATTTTCCTTAAATGTTTTTAATTGAATATGAGATTGTCTTTTGCGTAATAAATAAAATAGGGTTAAAAAAACATAGTGTGTATGGATATTTTTTTAGCTCCATAATTTTACCATCGAAATAAACATCAATAATTATTGTTTATTTGAATATAAACTAACACTTAATGTATTTACAAAATACTATATCTTCTTTACTTGTGTATTTAAGTGGGGCCTGATTTATGGGGGAATCGAAGTCATGTATTTGGATAACCTTTTATAACAATTAGAGATTATGAAAATAAAAACATACGTTTATAGGCGATATAAGTTTTTTTTTCAAAGTATATATACTCATTTTTATGCTCAGTGCGCGTTTTTAAAATTTGCTTATTATATAAGAAGTTTATAGTAAAAGAGAGCAAAGTATTTTTTTGGTGTTCGCAAAAAAATCATAGAATAAATAAACCCATAATAGTAATTACATGCATAATATCAGATTCTTATATTTTAATAGAGAAAAAACACGATTTCATCTTAATTTTCTTTTTAAAAATTTCTTTTTTTACAAAAAATCTTGTGTTATATTTTTCACCTTAAAAAAATACATATCACATATGTTATCTTAGACAAATAATCACCATAATTTATAATTATTTGAATCAATGCAAAAGAATAATTTATAATTACTGCTAAAAACGTCCAAGATCATAAAATTTGAAAGTTTATTGAATTAGACGCAAAATAAAAGCCTCAACTTTTCCAAAACCTCTTTATTTTTTTTTCTTATTTTAAAAATCCATTTCTTTAAAATAAAAGATATAATGCATTTAGAGGGTATAAATTTTAAAATTTTGACCTTATTTAGATGATATCATTACTAAATGTGATAAATAAATTTAAGCGATACCTAAAAACTAGTAAACAAGAAATTACTTTATTTTATGACTTAACCGTTTTCTTGGGGCTATGCACTATTTTTCATCTCTTTATACTCTTCAAGCCCTTCAGAGATCACCTCAAAAGTGAGCAATTCTCTCAAAACAGATGCCGGATCTGCAAAAATTTTTATTGGAATTTGTAATAAAAATTTAAGATCATCCATAACTGTGTTTTTTCTTTGAATTTTTAATGTAATTACAAACTGTTTTTCGCCCCTAATTTTAATGAAATCAAGAATTGCTTTCATATTTGCAATTAAAGAGCGAAATTTCTTAATTTTTAGAGCTTTTTTGGGTATGAGTTTCATTAAAAATGCAGGAAATACGAAAGCCATTTCACCAGGTATGAATACAAAAATATAAAAGCAAAGGAAATATCTTGTATATATTTCTATTCCAAAATTACCATCGACAATATATTTATCCAAGTTTTTTTCTATATGATCTGATGCATCTTTCCATATTTTTTTGTCATCTATGCTTTTCAAATCAGTTCCCAACTCAAGTCTTTCATTTATGTACTTGACTGCTTCACCTAATTTTGCACGTATTTCTTTTGTTATTCTTTGGTTTTCTTTCGTTATATCGATATTCTGCGCTGATTCTTGATTTATTTTATTTTCTATGTTAGCATTGTTGTTCTGTGATTCTTCATCTGAGGATGAAGCAGAATCGTTGCCTGTATTCAAATGATTTTCCGAATAGTCTTGGTTCTCAGATATACTATCAGAATCCTCAATAGGTTGTAAAAGCTGTTCAAAAATATCCTTCTCTTTCTCAATATTGTTTTTAAATTTGTATCCCGTAATATAGATAAAACACCCTAGCATTTTATGATCATAATTATATCTAAAGAATAAAAATGCATATCCGATACAACGTTTAAAACAGATCGGAAATTTGTCATTCTTTGACTGAATTTATATATTTATGATTAAGAATGTAAATGTATCAGATTAGATTTAAACATGTGTTTTTAATAAACTAATCATGGATGCAGTGTTTATATAAATATAAAAATTTAAAGCATCAGAAATTTTTACAATTTTATCATCAAATCTGCAGCATTTTAAAATTATCAATACTATGAAGTTATATTGTAGGGTACTTCAAAATTTAAATTTTAATTGAATTTGAATTATGGTGAAAAAATACGGCGCAACAAGTAAAAAATTTACTATAGATTTAATTGAATATTTTAGAGCTCATACTATTATTTAAATTCTTAGCTAGGAAAATTTCGTGCTCTAGAATCCCTGCTCTGAGCAAATCATTATATTATCCAGCAATTTAGCATAAATAATCTTTTCGCTTTTTTTTCGCTTAATCTATTATTTCGTTTTTTATATATTTTAATCAAATAAAATAAATAATTTTTACAAAATTCTATCCCTGGCTATCATGAATATTTAAATTACAAATTTCGTGGGTATTAAGCCATTAAGTAATTACTTACGTCGAAGAATTTATAAATATGCTCTTAAAAGTGGTCTTGTTATTGATGCAATCAGAATTTTTGGAAATGATATCTCGATTTCGGAATTCAATATTTATTCATTTTCCACAACTTAGACGGCTTCTAATTTTATAAATAATTTGATCCTGTATGATACTAAATTAACATTAAAATAAATTGATTTTGGATTTAAATATATATTAATTGTATACATAGACAACAATGTGCATTATGATATTTAAAAATTTTTGATTGCCAAAGATATAATATTTGTATTGGATGAGATATACTATAAAAATTCTATTATTTTATTTATACATTCTAAAAATTATAGATGAGGTTTTATAAACTAATTTTTCTATTTTTTTAATGGGGTTCATTGATAATTTTTCTTTTTTATTTCGCAAATTAGTTTTTAGTTGCAAAAAAGCAAATAATATTACAAAACTTAAAAACATAGCTTATGATGGTCTTAATTTACTTTAAATAGTAAAAATTAACCAAAAAAATAGGACAATAAAAATATTTATTTGTTAAAAATTATAGATAAATTTTTTTTAAAAATCCTTACAATAACCTTTTAAACCCCGTATAATACAACCCTAACAATATTTACTGAAAACCTTTAAATTTATCTAGTGCTAATCGTTATATTTAAACTAAATTGTTCGGTCTTTTTTCTCTATATAGATGCGATTTTAGAGCATTACATGAAATTCGATTTTAGGATAAAGATGAAGAAAAAATATAATAATATATCATAAAAGCAAAATGTGTTAAAAAAATAGCAAAATCTCGAACTATAATTTTTGTGTTAAATAGATTTTAAGTGTCAAAAAACTAGCATTATATCATTCAGTCTGTTATTGTTACATTGCAAGATCTGGTACTTATTTTTAGATGGCTTTTTTGCATATTTGAGGAAATGATTTTTTATGATCATATTATCCAAAACATCTGACCATGTAGCAGACTAGTATATTTACTCATAAAACATATAAAAAATCCAAGCTAAAATTATTTTATAATTCAATCAAACATAGACGGATACATTTCATGATAAAATAGCATTGTATATAAAATATGATTATCAGATGAACCAAATGCGGTGACTTTTAATTGTGATACATCATTCAAAATCGTTTTTATATGAAGAATTTATGAAAATCGTTTGATTCATATTTAAAAAAGAAAAATTTCTTCGGCAAACATAAATAATATGCGAAATCATTTTGCCTTTTTTAGCTATTATTTAAAAAAAAAATTACATGAAGACGTTCGATATTTTTATAAACTAAGACAATGGCCCCAAAATTTTGAAACCCCTATATCTTTACTTCTTATAATAATAATAAAGAACATATAAATAAACAAAAGATAAAAATTTGTTGACATTCGAGTGAAATTTCTGAAGTTACATATTCTCAATCATCTCGTCTTTTTCTGTTTGTATAATTAAGAAGAATAATAAAAATTCATAATGATAACTCTTACTCCATAAGTTTATGATTAAAAAAATGGAATTTTGTTTTATAGACTGTTCTATTATAATTTTTAGTTCTGTAGAATACATAAATTACTTATCTTCGCGTTCATTAATTTTTTTACGAAATCATAATATCGGTAAGCATGGTTTTTATTTCAGATTTGTTCTTCGAGATCTACAAATATGCCCTGTAAATTTATGTTATAAATATCAAATTTATATTTAAACAAGTATTGAATATTAATGTTCATTTATTTTCAGTCTTTGTAAATAATATATTTTATTTTTGCTATATTTACAAATGAATACAATTTATTGCATAGGTATTCATTATCTTGTAAAAGAAACGACATTTTATGCTGTTATACATTTTTTAAAAATACATACAATGTATTCTATTAAGTTTATAAGTTTTTAGAACGAATAATTGTTTTATACATATATCCAAGCATACATTAAAAAATATATAAACTTACAATAAAAGCATTGTACAAATTCTGCCGGCATAATGATTAAAACGAGTCTAATGGCATAAAAAATATGCTTAGTCCCTATTTTCTACTAATAATTCATACATATTGTGTTCATTAGGTGCCAGAAGGGTTACAAACAAATAAATATACAAAGAAAACTTGATGATACGAACTAATAACTGAAATTATACAATTTATTATTATTATAAGAAAACATATTGTTATTTAACTTTTATTTTTTTATGCTTCAAGACCTTCAGAAGATATTTCGAAACTCAATAATTCTCTTAAAACGTACAATGGTTCATAAAAAATTTTTAGGGGTATTTTTACTAGAAATTCCAAATCTTTTAGAAAGGAATTTTTCCTTTGGATCTTTAATGAAACAAGAAATTTATCATCTGCACTTTTCTTAATGAAATCTAAAACTTCTTTTATTCTAAGAATCAAATCCCCAATTAAAGGAATCTGCAAGACACTTTCTGGAATTAAATAAAAAATGAACCCCGGGAAAGCAATCCCTACTTCTCCCGGTATAAACACAAATATATAGAAACACAAAAAATATCGTGCGTATATTTCAATAAATAAATTTCCATCAATTATAAATTTGTCGAAGTTCATTTTGAAATAGTCATATGCATCATCCCACATTTTTTGGTTATCAATGCCTTTTAAATCGGTCCCTAGATCGAGTCTCTTATTTATATCCTCAACAGCTTCTTTTAATTTACGTTTAATATCTTTGATTTCAGAATTTGTTTTTTCTGGCGATTTGTTATTTTGATTGCTCTTCGTGTTTTTTATTTTTTCCACTTCGTCATTATTTTCTTGGGATTCTTGATCTGAAGATGACGCTGAAGTTTCACCTTCTTCATTAGCTAAACGTGAAAGATAATCCCGCTCCATTGAAGAATCTTCTACGAAATCTTTTTGTTTTAAGAGACGCTTGAATATATCTTGCTCCTTTATTGTATCCATTTTGTAATTTACGACAAGATATAATAAAAAAACTAAAGAGAAAGGCATGTTCCGTTTTTAACGCCAAATATTTAAGTGATATATCTGTATATCTTTATCATAATTTTGAGATGCATCAAATGTTATTTCAATTGGAAAGACATCTGATAAAAATTGAAGCATGTTTTGGATATTAAAAAAGGTGCTTCTTTATTGTTCTTTTTTTTGTAGAAAGGTCGCACATAAAATTATATTTTCTTTATTTTTAACTTTTAGTGCCTATATAATGGCGAAAAATTAACTCTTCAATCAAATTAAAAATATTTTTATTAAACAATAGAAAGTGTTATCTAAATAAGATTTAGAACTTGTGATATTTTATAAAGTATTAATTCATATATAAAAATTGATAATAAAGCACTATATTTTATTATTTTTAACTTATCTGTGATAATTTTATCAAAACAATACTGTTGTATTTTAACCTTTATTGATGGTACAATATTCATACAATTTTTATAGAAAGTCATATAATTTGTGTTAGCTTAAAAAAACAAATTCCAAGGAATTAAAATATTTTCAAAGAGGATAAACATTGATGTGTAAAACTGTTACCAAATATTTATCAATAATTAAAAAATAAATCTGAAACATGAAACCTCGATAACAACGCCAAAACCCATTGGATAATTATCTCTGAAAATTTGATGATAGCTATCATAATAATTTTAAAGCTTGATTAAATATTAAGCTTATAGATTTAAATTTATTCGAATTTGCCATAAATATTTCGTTGTAATTATATTTTTAGCTATTAATAATTACTAGAGCTTAAAACAATATGAGAGAATATCAATAGGAATAACAATAATATTTAAATCAAACATGTTATTCAAGCTAAAAGATCTTATTTTATTGAGGATAAACGTTTTAATCTTTGCGCCGATTTTTAGTTTTCCCTGTTAAATGTTCAAATTTGATCTCATTATATTTTTAAAAAATTAAAACCTAGAAAATACACATTGGGTTACAAATTTTAAAGCACAATTTTTAGAATATCGCTCATAAAAGAATAAAATAAAGTTTATTATAAAAACCTTAGAGTCATTTACTTTATTTATAGATTCTGTTAGTAGCTTTATTTTTCACATATGTATTGTGAATATCAACAATATATTGTAATATAAAATCCTAAATACATAATATACACTTTCAGAAGCTATCAGTGGTTATACCCATGTTTATTTTATATAAAAGCCTTCAGGTGACGTTTGTGATTTTTTTCATCAAATTTAATACCTTTTAACTGATATTAGCTATAATGATACCGAATTATTTTGAAAACAAGTGCTCAGGAATATATTGTACACTCTTATAACGTATTTAAGTATTTCTACTTATTTGAGTCGTTCTTAAATTTACTGTGATAGATATTTATCATGGTTTTATATCTAAAATAATAATATTGATGTATTAATTTTTATATATTCCTATAATTTTTTTATAAATATATTAATGATTTTGATATTAAAATTTTTATAATTTGATTTATGATTGATTAATAGACATTTATTTTCAATAAAAATAATTTACAGAATAAAAATTTAATATAATATATATTAAATTGTTTTTTTTGAATAGTTATCAAGCATACATTTCTAGATACCTGATAAGTCGTAATTTTAGTTTATTCTGTATAAGATGGTGATTTGGTGTATTTTTAAAATAAAAATTTTTTTATGGCTTATTACTTAGAAATTTCTCTGTTTTTGTCTAAAAAAAGTCCGGATGAGTTCGACGTTATCAATATCAGCCATTAAAATTTTATTCTAAAAGGTATAATAAATAATACATTATTATTATGTGTGGGAAGAAACCATTTGTTGATTATAATAGTTCTTTTTGTAGTAGGTTTTGCTAATAATTACAAACATTTCTATATACGCCAACTTTAAGATCATATTGCCATAGATCTATGTAAATTCACATACTTTTAACCAAAAAAAAAACAATGTGGATATATGAAGTAGTATATTTTCTCTGGAAAAATAACCTCCAAGGAATAAAAATACCGAATCTTAAAAATGTAAATAAATTTAAATGAAACTGAGGAAACATAGAATAAAATTACATATATTAAATAGACGGATTATTTTCACAGAAAATCAGTGCATATATTAGATACTGCACGCATTTTATATTATATCAATTAAAAGCAAAAGAAATATATATTTTATGTATTTTTTTGTTTATCTAAGACCATAAAGAAATTTTAGGAATCGTAGTATACAGTCTCTTCAAGTGAATTACAAAAAAAATATGAAAATTTTTTATTCATATTTTATTACGATTTGGTTTCTAGAATAATCTATAATTGAATCTAATAAATATTAAGGTGCTACTTTTCGTTAAATTTAGTACACTTACCGAATTTATCTGCATATTTTTCGATTCAATTTTTTATCAAAAAAAACATTGCTGGAGTTTTTAACATAGACTTGTATTTTTAATTTTATAAATAGGATATAGTGGCATATTATCCATTATAAAGGTAGAAATTTTACGATATTAATGCATTTTTAATCGCTACAAAGAATTAATATTTCCTAAATGAATATAATAAATATGTGATATTTTGTTTTCTACCTTTTTAGGAGAAAAAATTATAGAAAGATATTTTTTCGCAATTTTTTTCACAATAAACTTCAATTTTACATTTTATGAGCAAGTAATATTGAATTATTTAATATTTAAATTTATTTGTTTATTTATTCTAAAATAGTATCCAGTGCAACGATTTGTTAGCAAACTTATCCACTTTTTTGATGGTTACTCAATTTTCGCGATTTAATGCATACTTTGTGCAATTAAATGTCTAAAACATTTAAAAAATCTTTTATATTTGATATAAATATGATCTTTTCCTAAAAAATAGAAATGGTATTTATCTTGTCCATAATACGCCCACATAAATTAAAATTTACTAAGTGTCATAACCATATGTTTTCATTTGGTTTATGATAAAATCTTCTTTTGTAATAAAGTAAACATTTTACCATTTTAAAAGGCTGAATTTATGATCTGAATTTGAATTGTGTTAAACCATGCAATATTGAAATAGGCTACATTGCAGTATTCATAAATAACTGGGTAACTTTTACTATATTATTTTTCTACCGTTGATGCCATATAAACACATCTATGTTCTAACATATATTGAACATGCACTAAAGGAAATTCCGACTTAAAATTGTTATTTATAATACACAAATTTACACCATAAATTAAAAAAAAACGCCGATTATAACAATGGATACATCGTAAAATTATAATTTCAACTATATCAGTATCTTAGAATGTGCATTTTTTTTTATTTTCTGATTTGGGCCATGAATTATTGCGATGGAAGGACGATGAAAATTTTCGTCTTCTTTTACTCCAAAAGATGCATGAAAAAACACTCAATACAAAAAAAATAGAAATTCATAATTCATAAATATTGGATATGTGGTCGAATGATAGAAAGTGATTCAAATATGAACAATTTAGATGCTTATGATCACAAAATTTCTAAAAGAATATAGATTTTTAATCAGAAGATTAAATTTGATTTAATCCACCCTATTTGTAGTTTATGTATTTTTGTTTAACTTAAAGAAGTTTTCGTGCCTATGATTCAATCGTATACATATTTTAGCAGTTCTCAAGAAGCAAACATATTCCATTTAAAAATAAATACATTTAAGGCACATTTATTCTGAGCTAAAAGCAATTCAGTTCTTGACAGTAGTTTAATTGGTGTGAGCTCATATTCCATAATTCTTTAAGCAGTATAAAAGCTTTTATCAAATAAAAATAAACTAACAGCACATGTGTTAATTCTATAATTGAGATCTTCTCATGCATTTGCATAATCCATACAATATATAATGATGATACAAACCCCCATGGTTTTTAATTTATACAATAATATAAATATATTTGTGAAGATATTTATTGCTTACGCTTTATAGCCCAGAAAAAAAGTTATAAATTGCAAACGTATTTGCCCTCAACTTAGCACATAAAATATATTTTATAGCTAAATTTATAGTTCTAGAATATTTGCATCAAAAATCATCAAAAAATTACACAAAGTAAATGTAAAAACCTTTGGTTGCAAGGATCTAATAGCTTAAAGAAATTATCGATTTTATCGTATCTTATTCCTTAAATTTGTCTTGCATTTCAATAAGTTTTGTTAAACAAGTTTAGTTCAATAAAGCTCTTATCAAATTCCACTAAAATATATTGGGTAATATAGAAACTAAAAACTTGGGTCATGTATTTTTTAATGTGATACAGGTTATTGAAACAATTTATATATGTATATTTAATATAAAATCCAAGAAATCCAAGAAATCAAAATAAAAAATTCATATACAGAACTACGAAAAAATGTATTGTGTTTTCATAAAATGAATTATAAATTTTGACTCAATTAAGACATTGGAAAGTTTTTTAGCTTGGTAAATGTAAAAAAAAGCGCATTATTATCATTAGAAATGCCAATTTATTACTTGCTTGTGGAAAATATATACTATTAATTTTTAAAATATTTTTTATGATTAATCGCATCAAAATATTAAAAATAAATTTTATGCAAAGGGCTTAAATAATCGTTTGTCGTTTATTCGGCTGCTTTTTTTTTGTATCTGATGATAATTTAATGATTACTATGACCATAAATCGGCATTAAAATGTTTTTATTTACACATAATCAAACGAAATATATTTAACATTTTATCTGTTTGTCATATGATTACAACTAATGTCTTTTTAAATTACAAAATAATTACTAGGGATGATAAAACAAATAATACGAGTACACCGTATATTTTAAAATTTGGCAAATCTTTTAAACAAAAAAAAATCGCTTCCTTTGTTGAATATTTGCAACACCAAAATTAACTGTTTGATTTTGGTTGAGCATGGCGAAGAATATAAATATCTTTCATGCATGTTGATCTTTAAAAATTAAAAATCATTATAGAACAGTTCAACATAAAAAAAATATTGACTTTTTCGCTGATTAAATGAGCAATACTTCGAAAATCTTAATTTCATGATATAAATTTGTTGAATTTATTCATTAACATCACAAATTAATGTATGCTATAGGGAAAATTAATTCCTGTTTTTCTTTTTTAAAAATTGTCTTGAATTGATAAAATCTAAATTATATTTTCATGGAAGTTGAACTTCTTTAAATAAAGGTACGTAAAAGGTAAGCTTAATAAAAAATTTTGCTTGCATATAATGAATCGTTTTTTTCTGGAAATTAGAATCAGAAGCACAAATATAAAAAGTGGTAACAAATTAAAGTAATTTATGGAAGTATAAGAAAACAGGGGCTACTTTTGTATTAAAACTAAAAACAATTTAAAATAATTATGCAAAATTATACTTGTAGTTTAAACTAAAATCTTGTAAGAAATTAAAATTGGACATATAAGAGCTTAAAAATACCAACTAAGTGTAAATCTGTTGCACATTGATGTTTATAATGTGGATTTAAGATATAAGACAGGAATATAAATTAAAAAAAGTGTAAGTATACGCAAAGAATTACTATATACTAAAAAGTAGATAAAATTTTACTTATATCAGAACTTGTGTTGAATTTTGAGTTATTTTATTGCGCTCAAAAAAATGTTTATAAAATTATAAAGACAAAATATGGTAATAACTTTGAAAATAATGATGTATGATTAATTCGGTAGATATCTAGTTAAATTATTTTGCATCATGTTGGTAGAAAGGATTTAATATATGCCTTTTATCATCAATTGTAGTTAATTCATATAAAATCCAAATTTTTCTACTAAAAAATCTTTTATGAGACACTTATATTTTGAACGATTAATTTATAGCTATGAGGGTAATAAATCTATTTGAATATATTTATTGACAAATATATTTTGAGGATATTCTAGCCTTCGAGCTCTTCTTGGTAATAGACCATTTAAATAGCATAATTTTTATATATTTGGAATTAAAATATAATTTACGGTTTTTAAATTTTGTTTGACGTTTTTAATCATATAATACACGTTTTAAATATAAAAAACGAGCCCATATGCATCAATATTTTTTCTGAGCTATTAGAAGAAAAAATAAATGTAAATTATTTACTAGAAATCATCTATTAAGCCAAATACTTTTACTATTTTTTTAATTCGTGCAAAAAAATTTAAAAAATTACATGAAACTTTTAAATTTAAAAATGAAATAAATACAAGGATAATTAATGATAGAGAGCTATAAAATACATTATAAATATACTAAAAAACACCTTGAAACAAGGTATATTTTTTTATCATGTCATTGTAAATAATAATATGGTTGTTTTTTTTTCTTTTTACGCTTAAATATAAAGTTATACTCGAAAAAATTTCTGTTCTAAATATATTAAAAGAATCCATATTCATTACGTATGTCGTGAATTACAAATAATTTATGCTAAAAAAGCTCTATAAGTGAAAATTGTGAATTAACAATTTTTGGGGTGTATGTTTCTCATAATTTATTAGCAAAATTTATCGATAAAAAAATTACGAATTGTAAAATAATATAATATATTTGAAAAGTTGAAAATACGATGGTATAAATGGATATAGGTATAATACGCAGAACTGGTACTGTGCATAACATCAAGTACTTAAACGATTCAATTACATATAATCGTCTTCCAATTTTTTTGTGATATGAATTTTAGTAATTTGTTAAATATCTATAAATTTATGGATTAAAAAGAAAACGTTGGATTTGAAAGCTCTATGTTTGTGATAAAAATGTTTAGAAGAAATATTTTACTTTCCTGAACTCATCATTTAAATAAATAAACATGAAATTTAAATATTTTCATTTGATAAATCTTTTAATCTAAAATTTAAAAAAAATTATGCTAAATAAAATTAATATCAAATTTAAAGATATATAAGAAAAATCTAACAGATGAAAAAACTATTTATATTACATACACTTATTATACAAACATATCTGAAATACTAAATATTGCAAACCGCTTTTGTTTATACAGGTAACTTGAAATTTTGATTTATGAATTGAAGAAATTATATTCTAACCAGAAAAAAATCAACTATGGGTTTTTGTCTTATAATATTGTGAACAAATTAACTTTTTATAATTTTATTCGGCAAAACCAAATTGTTTTTTTCTGATAAAGGGCTTTTTGATTTATAATATGCTATTTTTTGGTTTTACTCGCTTCAAAACACTCAATATTGTAGATTTAATCATATTGTCTTATTATTATAAATTTATAGTGTGTTATTTAGGTACTACCTGGCTTAGTTAAATTTTTTTGTTAGATGCTAAATGCCCAAAATTTATACTTCATTTCTAAATACTTGGGGCGATAAAAACAGGTTTTTAAAAGCATTGTCGATTGAACTGATTCGTAATATTTTGTGGCTTATGATTTTATGCTGAAATAATTTTAGAAGTTTTGCAATATTTGTGTTTTTATAAGAATCAATTTACAAAATTGGAATGTAAAGCGTCTTTTATTGATATATAAGATTTTTATTTATGTTAATTTCAATATGAAAGAAATTCACAATTCAATTAGTCTCTATATATAGATTAAGATCTAGCGTTTTTTATATTTAAAGATGAACATAAAAATTTTATAATAACTAGAAACGCAATAAAAAAAGAAGGGATGTTGTGTTGGCTTTAAAATCGCAGACAAATCCTGCGGAATCTGTTTTTCATGTATTTTATCGGCAATATAATTGTTTGGCATTATTAGTTTGTCGCCAACATTTTTTAATTAAGTCTAGTAGTTTTAATAAAATCAAATATTTAGAAAGGAAAATTGATGGTCTCAAAATAGACTATTATATAGAATTGAAATTTATTATGAAATTACCTAGGTAAATCAAAAATTTAAATTATGTTTACAGTGGATGTACAAGTAAAGTCTGTATTTTTCTGGGGATATATATAAAAAATACCCCTTTGTTCTAATGATATGATTATAAAGACAGTATATTTTGAATGATAACTATGGTGAAATTGTATATTTTCTGATAATAGTCAATCAAAATGGTATAATAGAGAGATACGTTATGAAAATGGTATATATTTCTATGAATATAATAAAACAGCATACTTTTTGATAATAAGTATATGAAAATAGTATAATAGAGTGATACGTATATGAAAATGGTATATATTTCCATGAATATAATAAAACTGTATGTTTTTTTGAATATAAATATATTAAATTTATTATTTTGGTAATATTAGAAGTAATTATTTTATTTATGTTTTTTATCTTCGTATTTAGAATGTTTGCTTCTTAATATAATTCTTTGATCGTCTTTATGCTAAGACTAATTCTGAATTTTAATCCACACAAAATATGTATAAATATTTGAAATTCATGGCAGAGTCATTTAAATATTTTATAAATATTTGATCTATTCTATATTGAGTTTTAAAAGAAATTCATTTATACGTTCAATCGTTATTTCTTTCTGCTTTTTATTTTCCTCACTGCACATTGACGAAATGAATGATGCCATAATTACCGAACATTCTGATAATTTATCTGAGACACCTTTTTGTATATTAACATTATTGTCTATCTTATGAATTATATCTTTGATCATTTTCCTTGGGAATTTAAGTGCTTTGATGCCAATTTTGGTATTTTGTTTCATTTTATTATGGGCATTGAATTATTCAATCTAAAATTATTTATAATTTCTTTTTGATTGCATTCTTTTAGTAATAATTTAAGAAGTACAGCAGAATGTAATAATCATGACATAAAGATGTGTAATTTTATGAATGTAGTGCCATACATGTAAAACTAAATTTGATTTACTCCGATTTATTTTATAATGGCGTCATTATGGGATTATTTATCTTACTAATTTGTAACCCTTATTTAAAATACTCTAAACTATTCATCTTATTTTTTGTTCTAAAAATTTTGAAATAACCAATATTTAATATGAATTTATGGATGATTGGATCGAATTTCTTTTTTCGTATATAGATGATAAACTATAGCCAAGCAAAAAAAAAATATAAAAACTTTAAATTGAAGATTTATCTTTCGTTGAAAAATAATGAGCCATGGGGTTAGTTCGAGTTATATTTATTCGATATCGAAGTTATAAGTACTTATATTATTAGAAAAATAACAATGATGGTTATAAATATGGCAAAATAATTATCTTATCACGAATTCTATCAAATTTAAAAAAATTAATTATAAATATCGAGCAACCGAAAGAAATGGTTCCATAAAAAAATAGCTTGAGGTAAGCATTCAATATTGTGACTGATTCATGCATGATCATTAATGAAGATTTTAAAATTCGAAATTAAATCCAATAAAAAACTAAACCAAATATATACAATAGAGTGAACTTTTCAAGATTATATTTAAACCCTTGATTGTTTAGCTCTTACTAAAACGCAGTTGATATTAAGGTTTGTAATTTACTTTGTTTTCTGAAAAAAAGAATTCTACTCACACTTATAGAATATCTCGAACAAATATAAAAATAAAGTCCGACTTCTTGGGGCATTCCTGATATCTTGTTTCTTATTATTGAAATTAACTATGATAAATGACCATAAATTTAATATAATATAGATTAATCCATAATTTTTGTGGCTGTGGTCAAACTTGTATAAAATTTATGATTATTAACATTTGGAATCAGAATCAATCTTATAGCAGAAAAAAGATGTTTATTTATGGAACTAGATATATTTTACGCGCTCTTGATTGTGTTTATAAGAAATAATAATGTGATATAAAAAAAACTTCGAAATACAGCCTCTGAAAAAAAAATCATATTTTTTCAATCATATTGCACCTAAAATATCCCAAAATAATTTGATGAGTAAGAAAGAAACCAAAATATACCGCTATAAATGAATAAAAAATTCTCATATTAAAATATCATTATTAGCTTAATCTAGTCATGGAATTCAATCCCTGTAATATTGAAACCTTATGGATTTTATCAAGAAACTTTGCAATAAACAGAATTTTAAATCCGAAATATAAAATTTCAATTAAATGTGTTTAAAAATTGGATTTTAGTGTGATACTGCAGTATAAAAATCAACTAAATATTTTTCACGATCAACAACAAGCCCATATTTTCATATTTTGTAAAAGTTACCAAGTGTTTTTTTGTTTTAAATAGTATCTGACATAATTTTAATATACTTATTTTTTTTCCCTTAAATATACATATAAGATATTCAGATCCAAATTGCAATGTTTTTCCACTGTATACCTTAATATATCATAATAATTCAATTATTTCATCGAATAGTCTATTTAATTATAACTTTATTATGTTTATTAGCATATTTTAACTAAATCGTAGAGTGCATTATTTTTTTATAAGCTTTTAATAACGCAAACAATTGTTTCAAATTTTAATTTTACTTTATGTTTGTTTGTGATTTAATTATATATTATGTTTCTTCTTTATTTTTTACATTCTGAAATACCGAAAGACAGCTTATTCATTTTTAATGCACCAGATGGGTTTTTTAGATAAAAATTTTGATAAATTTGCTTTAATGCAAACTTTAGTTCAACACTCAGCTGATATTTTGTACTTTAAGAAAGTTTCGTATATATAATGTGTTTTAAGTATCTTTTGATGGATGGATCTAATCATACATCAGACTAAAATTATACTTCTTTTAGATCTGTATCAAATGTTTAAAAATTAAAATTTTCAGGCAAAAATCGTACTCAAATTTATAATAAGTCATGTTTCAAACACAATGGTGTTTTTAAGGGAAATAAAGGGTAGGCATACTGGCTAATAATTGTAATAAATGAAATGTTTTTCTATGAATTAGCCCATGTCGTAAGATATAGAATATAACTTATTTTATATATTAGAGGTATTTACACATCTTTATATTTGGTTATAGTATATCGCTCCAAGCCAAAATAAAAATTTTGTGTCGTAAACCCCAATTTCAAATTTGATTATAACCTTATTATGTTTTTGATATTTTACAGCAGCATATTCTTACTCAAAAAATTGAATTATAATGAGAGAATGTATATATTTTTCTGTTCTAAATCATTTTGTTTTAGTTGTCTATTGCGTTTTAAATTCATTTTTATTGAATATTCGATCTATAAGAACCTATTAAAATCTCAAACACTCATTGATACCTGAAAATATCAGAAACAAATAATCTTATCATAAACCCAAAACCAAAATATAAAAAAAAGTTAACGATAAACAGAAATAATGTGTGCTCACCATGATAAGTTTAATAAAATGATAAGCTTCTGGGAAGATCGCATATCTAATCCACATGAATCCAAACAAAATATCGATGAAAATGCAGCATCTAAAAAACCAGAAAGAGAATATAAAATCAATTTTGTAACGGATAATTCTGAAAAGATTGATTTCTTCGAGCATGTATTTGATAACACACAAGACTTTTATTGTTTGCCAAAGACGCCACCAGATTTAAATTTTATATTAGATCAAATGATTGAACATGATGAATGTCCTCATAGTGTGCCTATTGTTAAAGAAATATCAGAAAAAAGTCTGATTCAAATAGAATCTAATTTTTTTGAGGATTATGAATATTTATTGCAGTATAGTAGTTTCGTAGAAGATGATAATTACGATAAAAAAACATTAACTATGTGGAGCAGAAATATTTCAACCAAGGAATTTTTGCAAGATATTTTCAGAGCTTAATAGTTTCATTAAAGAAATTTATTGCTGTTAGTAAATTTTTATTATTATTTTTTATGTGATCCCTTGAATTTTCCTAGGTCTAGATTAAAATCCAAGAATTTTTTATCCATAAAAAAACTGCATTTAAATTATTATTATCAAAAAAATTATTTTGTGTATTTTTTAAGTCATAATAAAGTTGTGTCTAAACTAACTATCTAGCTTTTTAAAATTAAACGAACTTAGTTTTTATTGTGTATTTGTTTATCTTCTATGAGGTTTTAGTCTATATGTATTGAATTTTGTTATTATACATCACAAAACTTTAATATTTAGATAGCTCTAATGAAAGAGTACATAAAATATATAAAATATATAACATATTGAAAAACTATATGTAAATTCTTAGGTAGATTGTTTTTTGCAATATACGTGTATTATAAAATGCATAATAGAAGTATTTACAAGAAGTTAAATTGATATAGTGCTTAAATCTTTTAATTCTTAGTTATTTTTATATAATATTTTTTTTCGGTTGTAAATAGCAATATCTTATATACATAGATATTTAAAGTTATGGAATTGTTTTTGTTTAGTTAACTGGAGCTACTGACGTTGAGGCTAATTGCAAGTTAAGCTACTAGCTTGGTTTTTTTAAATAAATATTCTACTATCAAAATAAAGAATATTATCTATAAACATCATATAAAAATTTTCATAAACAATCAAAGGTTTTTTTGTGATTATATTAGCACAGAAAATGAAGAACCCTGATTTTTATGTGGTTTAAAAGGTATTCTTATTTTATGTATGTAATGCTATCATGTGAAAAACTAAAAGCGAGATGATGAATAGTTAAAAAAAAGCGTTTTTTTCTACATCAATCATTCAAAATATTAGATCTAATAGATTATTATTTATGCATGACAATGTTTTTATATAATAAAAACTGTTATCGATTCTAATTGCAATATGAAATGTGCGCTCTTCCTTTTAGATCATTAGTAAAAATTTTGATTTGAATAGAGATAGCAAGAATAAATTCCCGATAAGATTTAAAAAAAACAAGATGTAATATGACAGTCATATGGTTATAAGATGACTCTTTTTGTAGATTTTATAAGAAGTACGCGAATCGTTTGAATTTTTTCAACAAAATTAGTTGAAACTTTAAATGAGCCGATACAAGCTGAACATATTTACTATTGTAATACAAAATTCTTAAAACTGAAAAGCTGTTTTTTTCTTGTTTATATCAATTTAACTTTTATTTTTTATGCAAATATATTTATATTAAGGGCATTAATACCACAAGCTATAAAAATTATATAACATAAATGTAGGTAGTATTCTTTTTTTGTAAAAATAAAATATTTAAAGTGCTGCTTAAATAATTTTTTTGGTTTATAGCTCTACGATTGTCTTTGTGGTGTACAAATTAAAATTCTTGTGATTATTTGGGATCATATAGAGTTGTGTATTATAAAATACAATAAAAGAATATCGTTTACCACATTTAATTAGGAAAGATTAGAAGATTCCACAAAGCAAGTAATTATACTGAAACAATAATGATTTCCATGTTATAATTAATGATTTCATGAATTTTATTAAAAAAAAATTTATAATTAAGATAATTCAAATGCTAATATGTACTATAAAACAGCTAAAAATATTTTTTTTTCCTTTTTATCTATTTTTATAATCATGGATTTTATTGCATATTCACTAACACGAATAACTTATGCATGCCTTTTCCTACCGGGTTAGAATCCCAAAAAAAATCTTTTTATTAGTATTTTTGGTCTGTTCACAGCGATTGTAGATAAGAACGAATTTCCGTATGTTTGTAAACTTTAACAACCGACAAACCCCATCTTTTCTTTCTTTTTAAGATCTTAAACCAAAAAAAAAAATGGGTGCATGAAGGGACTTTAACATAAACTATAGACTTTTTACAGAGAGTTTCAAAAAAAAATTATTTGATTCGAAGGATAATAAAAAAAAATTTGTCATTATTCAAAGACATATTCTAGAAGACGAAGTGATTTGTTTAATAATTTATCATAAATATTAATTCGTATTTACTTATAAATGTTATGATTTTATATATTATGTAATATAAAAAATCTTTTTTGAATTTTTGCTACTATATTATGAAATGTGACTTTATTCAACTTATCGTCTACTATATGAAGATGCATAGTATAGCGATAAAATTTTGCAATTAATATAAGCTAATTTTTATATGGACTAGTTCTTATGCACATATTTCTCAAATTTAGATGATACATGATTATCATAAGCTTCTTAAAAAATATGGCAAAAACACAAAATTGTTTTTAATTCCTGATATGGTACTATACATAATATTGATAAGTTTATATAGTACAAATAAAAAAAGTTCATAAAAAGATATTGTAGATAAAAAAAATATGCAGAAAAAATTATATGATTATATTTTTATAATTATATCAAGAGATATTTAGACGTCTTATTAGATTCTATAGTGTCTGAAAGTGAATTAAGTAAGCAAACGTGAAAATTTTATTGTATACTAAAATATTTTATACAACAGAATTTTTATATTGGATAACTCATAAAAAAATTATAATTACAATTAAGGGTTTTTATATTAAATATATCTGGTTTAAATTATTCATAAATAATCTCAACCGCATCAATTTTATAATAAATCTTAAGCATCTCTAAGCATTTCATTTATATTGAAAATACATATTTCGACCAATATTTTTTAAAATTCTGACTTAAATTTGAATTTAATATTGCGGAATCAATTCTTTAACTCGCCGTATTAGTTATATAAGGTTATTTGAATTGTGAAAAAAAATTTTTTATTACTTTCATAATATTGTCTTTTTATTCGCCTTTCTTAATGTTTTAATTTTTCGTATTTAGACTAGCATAGATTATAACTCGAATTTATTGGTATTTAAATGTCATTTATTAGCTTGAGATGATAAAAAATTATCTCCCTGTTAATCAAAAGAATTTAATATTGAAAATAGTAAGGATACTTATTTCATTCCATTAAGTAATCTGAAAATTTATGATATGTGATCTGCAGGTCATAGGAATTAAAATTAAATTTTTCTATTATTATTTAATAGATTTATTATATGTTATACTTGTTATTTAAACGTATAAATTGATATAAATTATCATTTTTTAGATAAATAAGCAGCTTTTAAAAGGCATTTTCATGATTTGAAATAAAGGGTGGCAAAAATACTATTGATGTTTTTCCCAATATATAAAACATAGTGTTTATTTCAATTGAGTTTTAAACATCAAAGCAGATAGATTTTAGATTATTACACTTTGAATTGGTGTTTGTAGGAAAGATTTGAGCCTCTTTTATATAAAAATGCCTAAAAAGTCGCGCTTGATAGTTCATGTTTAGAATATTTAAAACAATATTTTTTGGTCTATAATATTTTAAATTGCTCAACTCAATGTTATGTTATACTGATTATTTATGGGATGGTTTTATTTTTGGTTATTAAATTTTTGGGCAAACCTTTAAATGGCATCATTTAATCGGAATTTTTGAATTTTATAGAATAAAATAAGCATTGAATCTTTATTAATGCATGTTCTATTTCCAAGAATTATTATTATAGTGCTTTCCTGAATCTTGTTTTTTGTGTGTAGGCCTCAACTAGCCTTACTAACTCCATAATATACGAATCATGATATTTCGTGTTCACATCCATCTATGGTATAGTATATGATAGTATTATGATAAATTAAACAGATACTACTTGTTAATAGATGGGCCGCCGCATTATATTATTTTTTTGCTCAATCTATTAACCCACGAAGAATTTAAGCAATAAAATTACTTACGAAACATAAAAATTGTTAAAAAATAGTTGTTAAATATTATTTATTTTTCCATTTCAGAAATTCACCATAAATTTTAAAAATAAGATTATATTTCAAGCGCATGTTAAAACTTGAAGATAGAAAATAGTTTTAAAGATACAATCAAATAAAATTAAAATCCAATATTTTCTTGGTTAGTCTATGTATATCCATTGTGCGTCTAAAATGTTTAGATATTAACTTTTATCATATAATTTAAGTCTTTTCCTAAAGTTCTGTTGATATAATTCGTCTAGAACTCTTTTAAATATGTTCCTTGGCTCAGTTGATAAAGCGATAAGTTTAAATGGTATTTTTTAGTTTTATCGTTATGTGAGCGTATTTTAGCATTTGTAACATCTAATTCATGTCACATGGTTACCCTCAGTAATAGAAGCAGCAATTAATTAGGGTGTATATAACCCTCATACTAAAATGAAATAGGTTTTGAAGTTTACTTTTTTTTACGATTGGCACAACCTCTAAGATTTTGGACTCTGAAAGAGGAAGGAAATACCGATTAAAGTGCCATATTTTTTTTGATAATGTCATCACCTTTTATAAACTTCATAAAAAACCTTTTTATTTACCTTTTTTTAGTTTATAATTGGACGATAATATTTTCAAATTATAATTTGTGTGATATGTTTTTTTATCCCCTTTTTCCATACACTGGTAAGGCAAATATTCATTATAAAAATTCAAATTTTTTTTCATGCTACATCAGGCCCATATTTCAATTGAGAAAAAAAATAATTAGCATGAACAAATGTTTTTACCCAAAAAATCTAAAATAAAGTGCGTACGGTTGTTATTTTTAGATGGAAAATATTTTTTTAAACCAAATTTAACCGAATCAAAAAAAGTTACGAAATTTTAAATAATACCAGAGTAAATGATAATATTTCTCAAGTATATGAGTAATAAAATAATAATTTTATAATATTGAATTCTATAATATTTGATTAAGAGTAAAAATATGATTAATAAAATGCAAAGAATAAACATAGCGGTTTAAAGATAAATATGACCATAATCTTTCTATTGTATTTAAATATTTGCAACGAAATAATAATGATAGAAGCCTAAATATAAACAGGGCGATAATATTTTTATAATATTTAAATTATTCTTAATCAAAACAAATTAGCCACGATGAAATTACAAAATAGTTAAAGCAAAAAAATTAAATGCTAAACGGGAATATTTTGTTTTAGCTATTTTGAATTTTCGTACTTTAGAGCATTTTTATATGGTCATAACAAAAATATAAAATCTTGTGATGGGTTGAAAACCATCCTTAAAGAAATTAAAAATTATTATGGGGCGTGGTATGATACATAAATTACAAAAAAGTCACTGTTATTATAGAACAGATCTCTTAAAATAAATAAATTATCTTTTACCTTTTAACAAAATTTCAGCAAATAATAATGATATGATGCAGTTCAAAAATTTGTATATTTTTATTGGAATAAAAATTATGTCTTTTTAATTTTTCGTGATTTTTATTTTATAATTTCAGTCCACTGATTTTACACCTATAATGCCTATTATTTAAACACAAAAAATATCATCAATCTTTCGATCTGTCTTGTAAATTACTTGAGAAGATTATTTTGAATGCTATACAAGAAAGAAAATCGTTTAAATGATAAATCATACAGTAATAATTCTGTTTTTAAAATGCAAAGTTATTTTTTCACATATTTCTTAATATATTTATATAAACACAAGAACAGTCTTACGTAGAAATAAATAATTTTTCTATATATTAGACGGTTATCAGATATAAAAATTTTATGTTTTTTTTAAATACTTATGTTTGTATGCGCATAGCCAGAATAAATCATATATTAAAATTAAATATAAGCAATCATCATCTCATATTTTGGTCTTAATTACCTTTGAAAATCACATTATATATTTTTATATGAATGAAATTTCAAGTAATCAAATCCCGAATATTGGTTACATGAAATATTTGATTATGATACAATATAATTATATGTGAATCATGATTAGAGCAATCGGTATATCGAATATTGATCATAAAAACTTTTATGTTATAGACACAAATTATCAAACACGATAAATGTAAAAACCTTTATAAATAATTGCAAAAATCATTACTTAAGTTTCATATAAACGTTTAAACTGTTGGCATAAGACTTATTGTATTTGTGAAAAAATCATAGTTCATCTAGAAAAAAATTATGAAAAATTAGACCCTTTATTCCAGAAGTTTAGCATTTCACTTGCATTTTTTTCTAGATTAAATATTCATAATTCATAAACCTAAAATTTAGAAAAGATGATGGATATATATTCTATTCGAAACAAGAATAATATGGTTAAAAAAATTAACTAAAAGAAAGAATCACATCATCAACAATATTTTATACAATCAATTTTCGGAAATAAAAATATCATAAAAAAGCCAAAAAATAGAATGAATTTTCGCCTGAAATTATTTTTTTTAAGAGTTTATTAGCGGTCATATTTTTAAATAAAAAAATATGTGTTATAACAGACGTGAAATACTATAGTTTGTAAAACGTATAGAGATAAGAAATTGGTTATAATTAAGTCGAATCTTATTTATATGATTTTTCTATTGATTCAAAATAATATCTTTTACTGCAAAATATAATGCTTAAAAATGAATTTTTGAACTCTAAATCAGATATATTGCTATTTTGTTGATTAAAAATTTCTATGATACTAGAATTAAGTCTTTTCCCCATTAAATTTCTTGTTAACTTGAATTAAATATTTTTCATAGAACCACTTTATTTTTATCTTTAAATATTTACTTTTTTTCATCCCATTGGAGAAATGATGATCTAGCCGCCCCAGACTGAAAATGATGAGAGCTTTATCTGATCTTCCATTTAAATATATTAAGTGTATGATATATCAGATTTTATTTACTACGCAACAATACAAATTTGTAGATCCATAATAAACTTCAAATAACAATGAGAGCTTTAAATCATCTTTCCTTTGTAATTTTAGTGTTATGTTATTGAATTTAATGGCACAAAACCATTATAAATTTCTTGATACATCCTAATTTAGAATTAAAAACTGAACCATTAAGTATTTCTAACCAGCAGTATTGAATATTAGGAATACTTCCAAATTCAGATTTTCATAACTTTGGTTATTTTTGTTTAACCATGTTCCATAAAACGTGTTTACTAAAATAGATCACTGGCAAATAGATTGTTGCAAAGTTCGATTTAGGCAATGCTCCTATATATTTTAATTTTATTAAATTGATTGTATCCTGTATAAAAAAATATTAACGGTGTAGGCGACGCCAATAAGTCTGCCTACGGGGTAACATCACCATCATACCAATACTGGCTTTGATTACTTATAATTTGTGTTCGAGAATAGCGTCAAGTTGTATCTTCGCCACCCATCAGGTGTACCATCAAAGCCGAAAGCTTTCTTTTACTGGGGTTCGCCTAACACTTTGCTGTATACCTGTGGTTAGGCGGCATTAATTACCAGTTTGGTGATTTATCAATGCCCTCGCGGGTGGAGAATTCTAACCTATAAACATTTCAATTGAAGATGAAGGTGCATGTTTATCCCAATCAACCACGCCACAATGTATCTATATAATTACGGAACAAAAACACATAATTTATAAACCAGTATTGTTATTTGGTACAATTAAATATTAAATTTCTAAACAAAAACGGTGTGATGAATTTAATAATTTGAGCCGAATATTTTTTGGTTATCAAAAATCCTGCAAATAAACATTGACTGTGATTTTTATGTTGCGCAAGAATTTGTGTTTTTTTTATAAACCTAATTTAATATAAGTGATAATTTAATATTATTAATATTATTTTATTCAAAACGATATAAGCTAATCTAAGTTAAATAATTTTCATAATTTTTTTATATGTAGGCGTATTTAGTAATTTTGTTTAACTTTGCGTGTGTTGTACTGTATTATGGACTTAGACGATATATGGGTGTGTTGATTTCGACATCAATTACTAATGTTGGTCAAATAATATAAATTACAAGACTTAAGGGTATATTTGATCCCGAAATTGCAAATTTGACCGCATAAAAATTTCGAATTTACTATAAATAAAAATAAAATCATCCCATTGTGAATAAAACCTACTAAGTTTAAAATTATAATATCTAAAATACCTTAGCAATTTACATATATAATAGCGTAATTCCTATATATTTAACATTTAAATACCTAAAGTACTTACAATAAAGCAATTACAATTCCAGAAACTTCACCATAAAGCAATAGTTTAATATTTAATCTTTTTTTCCATATCATCATCATTATATCTAAAGATCTTTATATGATATGTTCATTATTTACAATCTTTATGATGTTTAAAATGTCCAAAGTACTTTTTTATAGTGTTTTTTTGATGTCAAAGCCTTTTTTTCATGAGCCATAATATAATGCCTGAAGTATTTTCGTGTAATACTTGTATAGTACCAAACTTTTTCAGCATCATATGTGCTATTTATATGCTTCTTTAATATACAGTGTGTACAATCGCAAATATATATTCGTATTATATGTGTATAATATTTAAAACCGTTTCATATATCATATGGGCTATTTATATGCTTCTTTAATATACAGTGTGTATAATCACAACAATATCTTCATATAATATGTGCATAATGTCTAAAAAGTTTTCATATTGGATATGTGCTATTTATATACTTCTTTAATATACAGTGTGTATAATCACAACAATATCTTCATATAATATGTGCATAATGTCTAAAACTGTTTTATATATCATACGGGCTATTTATATACTTCTTTAATATACAGTGTGTATAATCACAACAATATTTTCGTATTATATGTGCATAATATTTATAACCTTTTAATATTTCATACGGGCTATTTTTATGCTTCTTTAATATACAGTGTGCATAATTGCAATAAAATTTTATATAATATCTAAAAACTTATTATTAGATTCTAAAATTTTAGTTACAGAAGATTTTTTAATGCAAAAATAGGTCTTAAGCTATATGAAGAGTAAAATAAATTAATTTGTTTTCATTATAACTTTAAAATAAAATTAAAGATTTAATTGTAAAATTAATCGCCAAATATAATTATAAAACAATAAAAAAATATAAATTGAAAAAAAATCTCATTTTTTACCGTTTCATCCACCTATTACATTTCCCCCAGCTTCCAAATCACATAATCATTCTGATATCAACTAGATCTTATTTTAAAACGAAATAGCCTTAAATAATATCTTGTGAATCGAAAAGAACAAGGATCCTATTTGTTCTTTTTTTTTGTATGCAGGTATATGATCTAAATCCGCAATAAAATTATAAATATCTTGTAATCCCAACTTAAAATCTTACTACTGATCTATAGGATTTTGTTTCGCAAAAATTTATAAATGAAGTATTATATTATACAAACTATTTTTAAATTGAGAATCCATAATATTTCTATACTAAGATAGCCTCTATTTTTCTCTACAATAACAATCTTGTTCTTCACACAATAAAATTATAATTATATGTTTTATGACTGTACTATGTTTAATGTTTCTAATAATGTTTATATTTATTGATATATATTTCGAAATCCTTTTTATTTTATTTAAAAAAGGTATTTTAATAAATAAATATGATTTTGTTTTTAGTTTCGTTCTTATAATTATTATTTGAGAGAATCAAAGTCGGTTTTCTCCTACTTATCAAGAATCTCCAAAGAATTTACTTACTTTTTAAATTCATTTGAAATTTGTTTTAGCATGTAGCGTATTAACCAAGCCACTTTGTTTTATTTTTTTTAATCATTGAAATCTAAAAAGTTATACGAATGGAATTCACATTTTTTAAAATTAGATATATAGATTTTGACACAAATAATTATGATATTTTGCTTTGTATTCAGAATAAACAGGTGTGCATTTTATTTTACAAGAACCTGTGTAATGATTTTATCCAATATGGATATGTGAATATAATTTTTTAGTAAAATAAATATTAAAAATAAATTTTTAAACTCTGTTGGATAATTCTTTCTGATTCTTTTTATTTTTTGAAAAAAAAGGATCATTATTATAAAGTTGACATTTTTTTTTGTTTTTTATTTTTATAATATGTCCTAAAAAAATTATACTCATGTGCACAGTTCACATATCGAATTTATTTTATATAAAATACACGGGAAAATGCACTATTAGTGTTATTAAGCAATTTAATTTATGAAGACAATTTTTTTATTGCGAACTAAATCCAAATCTTTTCTCGATTCAGTGGATGTAGCTGATATCTAAACATGTATTTCTTAATATTTAGATGTGTAAAATATGTTAAAATAAAGTTACTAGCAACGAATCTACGTAAAGAAACCAATATAGCACAAAATTTATCTTGATATGTCGGAATCGAGATATTATTAAACAAAGGATGTTTAATTTGCAGAAAATAACAGATAAAATTAAAATCTAGTATTTTGATGTGATATAAAGAAGATTTGTTTGATTCTTAATTCAAATTCAAATATACTATTTTATTTTGGTAAAAGGATTCGTTATGGTTTTATTGATGGATTAATTTTGGTGATTTAAATTTAGATTTTCTCTTCGAGCATAACGTGATTGATTTCTCCTGAACACATTGTATCTATACTCTTAGATTTATCCTCTTCTCTTATATAAACTTCAATACCACCCCTCTTGTCAATACCTATTATACCAAGATGTTTTCTCAATTCTATTAGGATTTGTATAAATAGTAAGCAAAGTTTAAAAATACTATTTTATGGCAACATAACTTTGGTAGAAATAATAAGATATGTATTATTCAAGATACTAAAAAACAAATGATGGTTACTTTCCAGCAAATAGCAAGTAAAATTAGATATATTATTTTATAGTAACTTAAAGATAAAATTTAACAATAAGCTAAGTTGAAATATACTATCTTATGGCAATATGAATTTATCATAAACAATAAGTGAAATATAATATACTATTAATATAACGATTAAATAGCAAGTAAAATTAGACATATTATTTTATAGTAACTTAAAGATAAAATATAACAATAAGCTAAGTTGAAATATACTATCTTATGGCAATATGAATTTAGTATAAACAATAAGTGAAATATAATATACTATTAATATAACGATTAAATAGCAAGTAAAATTAGACATATTATTTTATAGTAACTTAAAGATAAAATTTAACAATAAGCTAAGTTGAAATATACTATCTTATGGCAATATGAATTTTAGTATAAACAATAAGTGAAATATAATATACTATTAATAATAAGATTAAATAGCAAGTAAAATTAGACATATTATTTTATAGTAACTTAAAGATAAAATTTAACAATAAGCTAAGTTGAAATATACTATCTTATGGCAATATGAATTTTAGTATAGACAATAAGTGAAATATAATATACTATTAATAATAAGATTAAATAGCAAGTAAAATTAGACATATTATTTTATAGTAACTTAAAGATAAAATTTAACAATAAGCTAAGTTGAAATATACTATCTTATGGCAATATGAATTTTAGTATAAACAATAAGATAAATATAATATAATATTTTATATTAATATAACGATTAAATAGCAAGTAAAATTAGATGTAAAATTTTAAAGGAAAATAAATAAATAAATGCTTAAAATATAATTTATTATTAATTTTCCGATTCTGTATAAATAAAAAGTCATTTTGAAATATAAAATTTTAAACTAAAATAAATAAATAAATGCTTAAAATATAATTTATATATTAATGTCCCGATTCTGTATAAATAAAAAGATATTTTGAAATAAAAAATTTTATAGTAAAGGAACAATAGCATATGAGGAAATATGATGTTTTATTGTGATAGAATAATACAGTTTAATTACAAAATAATCATAAACCAAATAAATTTTATGTACCCATACAAAAAAAAATGATAATAACAGTATCGGACCAAGATCAAAGAGATATATTCGATATCCAAGGAGAGTTCACAAATATTGATCTAATAGAATGCACATTTGATCGAAAGAAAATAGAATTATGTTTTAGTAATTTCGTACTTAAAGGCAAAAAAATGGATAACGAGCAACTTACTATTTTAGAAAAGGTTGGTGATAATTTAAAATTTATTGAAAATGTCAATGTTTATTTGTTTGATAAGCCGCCAAGATTTCGTACCAAAATTGGGAAGTAGTATGGCTTGATATTTATGTTGTATTTAGCATTCCCAAATTATCAAATTTTTATTTGGAGTTTGAATTAATTGAATTTTGATTATATATTTATTTTACAGTTTCCATTTATGCAATATAATTTTTTTAAAAATGTTTTATTATTGAGTTTTAGATCAAATTATTTATGACCATTTTATTTTATTGCTTTTTTTTAACAAAGCAAAACTTTAGATTGCTCTGTATTAAATATTTCTTCAATCTCGCGCTATTTAAATGTCTCATGCATCCTCTTCTTATAAAACTTATTATTGTTTCTGCGTTTTCCTCAATACTATTGTTTATGTGTAACGCTTCTGTTTAGTTATAATTATAAATTCCTTAATATACGACTTATGATATTTTGTAGCCCCAAATCCTCACAAAATAATATAATCTTTGCTTTGTACCATAATATTATATTTGACTGCTATAATTATTTGAAATTTCGAATGCTATTTAGAGCTTATTTCATCACAGTGGTATATTCATAGACGTGTGGTTTACCAATGTATAAGAATCGTTTCTTAACTGATGCATCTCCCCATATTTACTTTAATACCAGCTTTTTGTGCTCATCATGGATTGCGAGTTTTTAAAGTCGGTAGTCAATAAATTAAGGGATGGTGTTTGTGTCTATTGTATGTCACAGAAGGAATATTTTACGGGTATACGCTCTTCTTGCCTATATCCTTGCCATCAGATAAGTTCTATGATATTAAGTCACAGTTCGATTACTTACAGAGCAACTACATATTTTATATTGGAATGGCAATGCTGTGATAGTCTACTCTTTTTTTTGCATATTAACCGATCCCCTCTGTGTATTTTTTATATTTGCAAGTATTCAATTTTTACGGGGCTGGAGAATTGAATACATGACGCTCTATTAAAGCCGCTGTTCATGATTCAACACAATCAGAACACATAATAACAAATATATATGATGTATTGGCATATAAATTTGAAGAGAATTGATAAAAATTTGTGGCTTAATATTAACTTCACATGGAAAATTGTGTCTGTCTTATAATAATTTACTAAAAGACTAGTTCTACAATTAAATCCATCAAGCTCCACCATAAAATGTGTGTGTATTAGAACAAATAATTAGTTCTAAAATCAAATCTAGTAAACTCCACAAAAAATTGTGTATGGAATACTGCCATTGTAAATTTATTAATAATTAGTTAAAAAAAATCTAGAAACTTATCAAAGAATTCAAAATACTAAAACATGGATAATCCACTTCCTTTTTTGAATTGAAACAAAAAAATAAATTCCAAACATATTTTTACAAACCCGAAACACGAATTTATTTAGATAAAAATAACAACGAAATGTTAATTAATGATTGGAATTTATGAATCATAAATAATACAAATTAATGTTTGAAACATAACCAATAATTATAATGATATAAATAACAAATAAAGTGCATTTTTAAAAAGGAGACGAATATCACTATCCATAATATTTAATTTACCCATATAGATTAAGAATTTAGACATGGGAAAAAGAAAAAAATCAGTAAGATCGACCATCAAACACAAGCGACGGAATGAGCCTTTACCAACAAGATTCAGTTGTCCGGGATGTCATAATGATAGAGTCGTTACAGTAAAAATATCTAAAAAGGATAAAGTAGGCGTTGCTTCATGTGCCATTTGTGATGAACAGTGGAGTTGCAGTACAGGCTCTCTTAGTAAGGCCATCGACGTTTATGTTGATTGGATCGACAATCGTAAAACATCTTATTAAATAATGTAAATCATATCTTCTTTTTATATAGATACTAGAAAATATATTTCATATAATATTATTTGCATTAATATCTGATTTAATTTTTGTTCTAAACAATATTATTTGTATTTAAATCGGGTAATATTGTGATTGTGCATGTTATTATCTTTATAAATGAGAATTCTGTTTATTTCTATTTAACAAACATTTTTTACAATGGGTTAGATTCTTCTTTTTATAATTTCATCTACTGAGATGTAGACAGTTCATTAAGAATATTGCACAACACCTTATGACATTTTTTGACGCCTTACCCTGATCTATCTTCGTTAACTTCTCTTCTTCTGTCAAATGATATGAAATCAAGTGTCTTGCGAAGTGTGAGAGCTTTCATGTATGCATCTACTTCATCCGGGATTTTTAACTCCTTAAAATATTTTTTATTTAATTTTTACCCACACCAGCTCCAGTCATTTTTCTATTTAAATTTGAATTATTTTTATATTTATGGGTTAACTTTCTTTTTAACTATTTTATCTATTTAGACGTAGTCAGCCTATTGGGAATATTACAAAACTCCTTGATGCATATTTTGACACCTTCCCCTGATCTATCTTCATCAACTGCTCTTCTTCTCTTAATGAGATGAGTTCAAGTGTCTTGTTTATATTAAGTACAATTATTTTTATATATTCGAGACGCTGGCATTCCATAAAAAGCATTTGCATAAATTCTATTTATTTCTATTTTATACTGTTTTTATTTATTTGATGGCCAATTTTTTTAACTTTTCATGTTTTACTCGCGCAAAACTTTAGATTCCTCTATATTATAGGTTTGCTTTATACTCTTTTCAAGCACAACATCCTTACAGTTTTCCTTAATACATCTTCTAACGCAAGAATTATACTTGCAAGGGATTTTATCAATACTAATGTCTGTGTATATGCTTCCGTTTCTGTTTGCATCCCCGACTCTTTAATATACATTTATGGTATTTTCGATCGCACCGTCCCATGTTATGACATGTGCTAGTATTAATGGTATTTGCATAATATTATATGCATTATTATTTAATCGGAAACCCAAACCAAATCCAGACATATATTCAAACTACAGGATTATGGAAACCCCTCGAAGCAAATAGATCTTGAACAAAAAAGAGGGTATATCCAAGGGTATAGATACGATGTGGTCACGGGAAATCAAATACGTTATTCTTGAAGAGAAAATCTAAAATTACAATACCAAAATTAACCCATACATTAAAAATATATGATATTATGCAGAAAATATTAAGAATTAAAATTTTTGTTATGAAATATATAGTTCTTGTATTAAAAAAACATTTTCTTTGATTAATTTGAAACATTTAGTTGTAACAAAACCTTTATTTATAGTATTAAATATTTTAAGTATAAAAAGATAATATTAAGAAGGTAAAAATATTAAGTCAAAAAAAAAACATTTTATATATTTCTATTTAAATTAATGAAATTATGGAAATACATTTATAAAGTGAAAATAATAATTACAGAGTATAAAACATTTCATAAATAATGTTATATATATTTAAGATATAAAAGAGCATTTTAAATATGAAATTTCTTTGTATTTAAACACATGACTAACCGATATTTTAAATATGAAATTTATTTGTATTCAAACATATAACTAAATGATATTTTATATATGAAATTTATTTGTATTTAAGTTAAAACAACATTTCAAATATGAAATTAAATAATATTGAGCATAAATAAAAATACTGACTGACTGATATTTTAAATATAAAGTAAAAAATACTAACTAAATGATATTTTATATATGAAATTTATTTGTATTTAAGTTAAAACAACATTTTAAGTGGATTTATATATATAATACATAAAAAAAACCTTTCAAATAGAAAATTTAACACATAAATAAAATACTAACTAACTGTTTTTTAAATATAAAGTAAAAAATACTAACTAAATGATGTTTTATATATCAAATTTATTTGTATTTAAGTTAAAACAACATTTTAAGTGGATTTATATATATAATACATAAAAAAAACCTTTTAAATAGAAAATATAGCACATAAATAAAAATACTAACTAACCGATATTTTAAATCTGAAATTTATTTGTATTCAAACATAAAAATAACTAACTGTTTTTTAATATAAAGTAAAAAATACTAACTAAATGATATTTTATATATGAAATTTATTTGTATTTAAGTTAAAACAACATTTTAAGTGGATTTATATATATAATACATAAAAAAAACCTTTTAAATAGAAAATATAGCACATAAATAAAAATACTAACTAACCGATATTTTAAATCTGAAATTTATTTGTATTCAAACATAAAAATAACTAACTGTTTTTTAATATAAAGTAAAAAATACTAACTAACAGATATTTTAAATATAAAGTAAAAAATACTAACTAAATGATATTTTATATATGAAATTTATTTGTATTTAAGTTAAAACAACATTTTAAGTGGATTTATATATATAATACATAAAAAAAACCTTTCAAATAGAAAATTTAACACATAAATAAAATACTAACTAACTGTTTTTTAAATATAAAGTAAAAAATACTAACTAAATGATGTTTTATATATCAAATTTATTTGTATTTAAGTTAAAACAACATTTTAAGTGAATTTATATATATAATACATAAAAAAAACCTTTTAAATAGAAAATTTAACAAAAAATAAAATACTAACTAACTGATATTTTAAATATAAAGTTAAAAATACTAACTAACTGACATCATCACTAAAATCGCGAAAACACTTACCTTTTTTAAGGAGATCACACATAAAATCATAAACACGGCTAATACACTCAATTCCAAAATTATAAGCAGTTTCAACTTCAGAAATTCCCATTTTACCAAAGCACAAATACATAACTTTCATTTTCTGCACACTATAAGCAATAACAACAGAATTTTTAGAGTCTTCTTCATTTCTAGAAAGATCACATAAATAATAAACCTTTCCCGTATCATAATTTTTACAAGTCTTAATAGTTGCAGATACACAGAGATCAAGAATGGGCAATCCAGATACACAAAACAACAAACTTACTGAATTGATAATACAGCTTAAAAGTGATCCATCTTCTTGTACCACATCTATTTCTATTCGCACCTTGTCTTTCGTAAGAACTAAACTTCTGAATGTGTTTTGGATTGTTTCTACCATATCATCAATATAATGATCACTTTTTTTGCGTTCGTGGATTGCTGATTCAAGAAAATGTATATCTATTTGTAATTTGTCGTCTGGTCTTTGTCGCCTTAGAATCGGTCGGCTTTCTGTTATATGTTTCGTGGTTACTCGAGTTTCACCATGGCGGTAATCTATTGTGTTTGTATTGTTGGTCAATCTATGATTTATTTCTAGATTTCGAAGATCGGTTTGGGTACGACCATCTTGCCTATATCCTTCTTTAGAAACCAATTCCATTTTAGTTACTTGGGCTAGTACTTAAATTTGACTGGAAGGAATGAATAATTCGAATGGCATTGATGAATAATATTGTATTATAATGAATGGCTTTATATGATCAAATAAAAAACACAAAATAATAAGAATGATGTTTTCATGATGATATATAGCAAAATAGTTAATAAAAAATCAAGATGGTTTTGTTATTAAAGTGTTTTTCTTAGATCTAAAGTAATTTGTGAAGATTAAATGCAAAAATATTGAAAAAGATAATAAAATAAAATGATTTTTTGAAAATTACAAAATATAAGGTGGTTTATTTTATTCGAAAGGAATTATGACTGTTATAATTGCATAGCCGAAGCAATTGTTTTATAATAGATTAATGTCTGTGTATCAAAAAGATGATTACTCTTTTTTTACAGGCGTAAATATAATTTTTGCGAGTAATATTATAAAGTATTAAATCTTAAATGCATCCAAATACTAATAAATCATAAATATTTTTATATTGTTTATAAATTAATTAGATTTTGCTGTATACGATAGTTCAAACGACGTTAAAAGATTGATAACCCCGCTGAATATAAGGATTATTTATAGATGCGAAAAGCAAGTACGTTTTTTAATTAGAAAAAAATGCCTATTATGCGCTCTAGATTTGAAAAAAATATCAATGTATTGTTATTTATCGAAATAGTGGAAGATAAGCGAGGCACTCAGTAGTTCATAAATGATAAAAAAACATATATCGAGCAAAAAAAAAGAAAATCTGATAATATTTATTTTTTTGACACTCTATATAAAATAGTTTCAGTGAATAATATTCTATACTATATTATGATACAGTATTATTTTTTAGATATCATATTTGTTCAGGGTTATTTCTTAATGATGTAAATTTCCATGCATCATAGTAAATAAAATTATAAACATTACGGATCCATAAATAAATAAAAAATTAAGTCTTATAACAAAAAATTTATTATAAAAATTGATTCAATTTACAATAAAAAATATCGGCTCATTGCCCAAAAAAAATAAACAGGTGTGCAGTAGAAAATTTTTTGTATGTACAATTGTATTTTATGATTGCATCAAATTTAAAAATTCTAAATAATCACCCAATATTGTAATAAATCAAAATTTAACAAGAATAACTATATTTTATTCAATATATAAATGTATTAAATATTGTCAATTCATAAGATTTTTTTATAATGCGTAAATATTGGTATTAGAATGACTTTCTTGTATAATAAAGTACAAAACATAACCATCTTATTTATTTTGTAAGTAATTTTTAATCTTTATTCTAGTATTATATTGTATCTATGCAGTAAATGATATGATATCTTTTATATTTATGACTTAAAGCATATTACAAAAGGATTGAAAATAAAATTTCTAACAAAAAATTAAGCACCACGAACAACAACATAGCATTTTTATAAAAAAAACTGACGATATCTGAATTTTTTATATAATCTAAATAGCACAAGCACGTTCTTAAATTAATTTATAAACTATTAAAACATACTATAAGGTATTTCCATGTATGTATTTCTATTTATTTCATAAATAGATATATAATATAACAATATTTTTTGATCTGTTATTCGTATGTCGTGAATATGTAAATTTATTTTTAAACCATATCGAAATCTCATTTATATGACTCTGTTTCTTTTATACTAAAACCACGCAAATTGAATTGTTTTTTGTTATTTAATATTATACTAGGGTAAAATTGAAAAGAAATTATTATTAAAATATTATCTTCTTTAAATTATTGCAGAAATCAAAATACAAATTAAATTTTGCACTGTGTGAAAAAAAATATTTGTTGCAGATCTATTTCTACGTAAAAAATTGTTTAAATTTGATATTAAAGTATTTTTTTAAGTTGAATTGAAAGCCTTTATAGCAAATTAAATTTTATTTATTATGGGGTTCGTGCAAAAAAAGCAGTTTTCAGCTTTTTAATGATACATTTACTTCTGTTGCATGAAAATATGTCTTTGTATATAGAAAAGTAAGAAACCAAAAAAAAATTTACCATGCAAAAAATTATATTTTTGTTAAAATATATTGCAATGGTACTATCGTGATTTTGAATTTTCGTGTTTATATTTTTGTACTTAAATTTGTAATAGCTCGTCAATATAAAATACAATCTTTAAATAAATTTGATTGAACGTTTTATATATGAAAAATAGTAGCAGAAAATACTTTTTACGTTAAGGATAGTGTTATAATTCACGTCTTATTGAAAAACTTTTGACTTTTTTATATATGCAATCAAGTATTTTTAAGAAAATATCATATAATAAATATATCTAAGTTATGGGTTTTATAGTTTAGTCGCATTTTTTATTTTTTATGTCTATATAAGGTGAAATACACGAAACGCGAACATATTATGTTGCTTGGAATCTTTCATTCGTCATTTATCTAATAATTGTTTGTTAAACAAAAATAGTAGCTGATACTAGTGCTTTATTTGAAATAAAAAAATAAAATTCATATTTATCTCTGAAAAAAATGTTTAAGTTGCTTCAATCAATTAAAAATATATACTTTGCGTATTTTTCAAGTTTCTAAGTTTTTTTTATGTAAATTTAATATTATAATTTACCCATAAAAACGAGCAAATACTATTTAAGAACATAGATACAAATTAAAATTTATATATCGTTTATTATAAATTGTTTTATCAATACAAAAACTGTATTTACTTATTAGCTAAAATCACGATATATTTGAAAATTTTTACGAAGAAAAATCTATAAATTTCGTTTTACTCATTCAAAGACATCACCAATAATTTGTACCTTTAAGATGGCTTCAAGTGTGAATTTTCATCATTTTATATATGATTATATTGAGAAACTGTATATTAAAACGTAAATACATATAAATATAAAAAAAATACAGAAAAAAATTCTTTTTTTGAGGCATATGAACCAAGAGTCAAAAAAAACAAATCAATAAAACTAATATATATACAGTTGAGAAAATATTAAAAAGTTCACGTCTAAATCTCAAATAAAAATCTAATTGCACAAATTTTTATTATGCGTTACTTATCAATCGCTGTGAATTCAAATTGGAATGACGTGGACAGAGTATTTATTATTGGCGTGGTTAAATTCATTTTTCTTGGTTTATTAAATGCTTTTTAATTGATTTATTCATCGCGATATCGATTCATCTTTTTTTTTTATTATTTTTTGGGGTCATACATGATTTACTTTCTGAATAATATGGTCAAAGATTATCCCAAAAATTAAATATCATAATGCATGGCAAAAATTACTCGGAAATCTTCATTTTTTTCTGCTTGAATTATTTATCTTTAAAAAGGGCATTTTAAGTAATTTAGGACAAGAAAGAACGTATTTTCTATAAAAAAACCTTTCTTTTACCTATAAACATTTAATGTCATTGAAAATCAGTAAAACACCAAATCAACCAATTTTAGCACCATTAAACTATACAGTTTGTTAAAATGCCATGAAAAAGAATTATTTTTAAAAATAGCAACATTTAAAATTTTTCATAAATTTTGCATTATTGGTTTTCATCAAAACAATTATTGATTTTTGAGTCTTATGGCATCAAAAAATCCGTTGTAATTGCATTAAAAAAATTCTATTTCTTTCTCTGGAATTTAAAATAAAAAATATATAATAACAGGACACAATCACTTTATAAGACGTTGAATACATTTGAACTTTTAGTTTACGTAAGTCTGTATTTTTTAAAAATAAGTTGAAATCTTGCTTTAAATAGATAGAAAAAATATAAAGTCATCGTATCCTATATACTTTTTATCATTGAATTGAAATATGATATTTATTGGTCGAAAAAAAAGCCTATTACTCTAGACATATCTCAATATAAAAAAAATTTCAGCTCATTAGACTTTTATATGAATAGTTTAAAATTACAGCACTTGTTTTAAATTAATTATTAACATATGCTCATTCAAAAAAGATTTATAAAAGAAAATCCCCACGAATAATTTCAGTAAAATATGTTTTATTTAATTTCATAATAAAAAAAATTTATACTTTCGCATATGCAAAAAATGTAAAAATGGTATATTATGATATTTTTATTTAGAAAATTTGAACATAAAAAAACGTCTCAAATAAAGGATATGAAGTATCAGAACTATTGAATGGGTTGAAATTTTCTTATCAGATCTTCTTATGTATTCATGATGTACATAAAAGAAATAAAAAGGTTGGTTTTGATGCGCCTATGTTTTCAAAGAAATTTAGATCGAATAAAAAAATCTTGCAAAAAGTGTTTATGGAACATGAAGATGGTGCACTCTATGTATCTAATAGCAGCACAATAAATAATATATGAACCAGCCGATATTAAATTTTTAATGATCAGATAATAATCGACGGGAAGTGGCCACACACAAAAAGTGACAAGATTTTTACAATCCTACAAAAAAAATAGAAAAATCTCTATAATATAGACATCTTAAGTACTTTTTTTTATAAAATCGATCTAATTTATACATACAAAAACCTCGATAAAGAAATGTGTGTAATATTTTACACATCGGAACAAACATGATTGATTTGTAAAATCCTTCTTTTTATCAACATTAGGTGAGTTTAATTATACAATTTTCTTAGACTATAGACAACTATATATGAAAATCTTGTGAGTATTTATATGTTCTTAGAAATGCGTCAATATTTATATTTTTGAATTATGTAATGGCTTTCATTTTGGAATTGATACCTCAGTAAAAAAAACTCGTAAGATATGATGGGTGTGTATAACCCGAGTACATTATTAAGTAAGGCCCTGCAGGTGGTAGTTTTTTCAGCTTTCCTCCAAACTCTAGGGAGCCTGGAAGGTCAAGACGTTAATTAAAAGTACTGTTGTTTTTTCGTATTTGATATGCTCATTTGGCGATTGATATAATTTAAACCCGAATTTTCGCATGATATAATGCTATTCTGAATATGCGTCTGTATAATTAGTTTTTTTGGCTGTGTCATACTTAAAAATGATTTATGCATCGGTAATTGACTTTTATATTAAATGTAAATTGTAATATGGATTTTATTCTAGTTTGTTTTTGCGAACCTAGAGCTATTTAATGTATTAGGATATTTTTACATAACATTGTAGAGGAATACAATTTTATAGTTGTGATACATTATTAGGATTTTATCTGAAAGCTTTGTGATAATTTAAAATTTTCATATTCTGATAAATTTTAAAACTGAAAACTTGTTCTGAATGTTACTTAACTATTTTTTTGTCTTTATAACCATTATATACAAATTAATTGAAAAAATGAATACTAGTCGTGTTAATTTAACAATAAATTTAACAACCTGAATAAAACTTATCAACTTTTCTTATTGCAAGGCTAAAAATTGATCGCACTTTTTACACACAATAGGTAGTGATACAAGCATAAATAATAATTTTTTAATTGTAAATAAACACATGGATAATTCTATATTCTAATAAAACAAATATATGTTTTATTCGTTTTAGAAGCTATTGGTTCCCATATGCACACTTTCAGCAAGAAAATTTATGCATCAAGATATTTATAAACGTAAATTATAAATTACATTACCCTTTAAATCATTTGATTTACTCATGTTTAGATTCGTGAAAAATAAATTGTCTATGATCATTCCATTTTGAATTTAAGAATATTTTATGCTTAGTGTTTTTTATCTAAAATATCTATCAGTTTATCAATAATGTCGTCATCTCATTGTATTTTAAATGAATCTTCTTTAAGTATAACATGTTCACCTTGAAAATTAGAAGAAGAAAGAAAAAAATATGGCTTGACACATTGAAAAAAGAAAACTAAAATTCAAACCAATTATCTTTTTTGTTCTAGTAAATAATATTTTGACCAAAAAACCGATTTTCATCTATATTTATATCTTAAAAATTAACACGAAATACAAACCATATTTACTAAGATGCTGAACTAACTCATGCATCTGAAGTCATGCCAAAATTTATATATACATATTGACTTTAGTGGTTTTTAGATACCTGTAATCGCCTATTTACTTGTTTTTCTATGATGGCAAACGAAATATGGCACAAGAAATCAAGCTAGCCTCAATGTTTTTTGTTTTAATAGCTTGATATTTACATTAAATTTCATTTATGATGAATATATTTGAACTCATACAGATAACTAACTTAGTTTTTAAAGCTTTTTGAAATAAGAGTTTCGCAGCTCATATTTTATTAATAGAAAAATACCGAGGTAGGGCAATTAAATACCTTATGCTTATGTATTAAGATTGGGTCAAAGAACATTAAACACTTGAGGGAAATGGAATCGTGTGCCCAAAAAACATTAAAAATTACAAGATAAGATATATATAAAAGGGATAGAAGATGCGATCATAAGTATTATAGATTCATTTAAAACTTAATAGAAATCTTCAATATATTATTTAAATGGTCTGACCGAATTTTTTTTTAACATATGTTATAGTAAAACAGAGAAATACCATACAAAATAATTATATTATAAATATATAAATGAATTCTTGAGATTAAAATTAATTAAACTTAAAAATTAAAAGAAATTACTATCGGTGAATTTTTTTCTCACAAAAATGATAATTTTAGATATTTTAATCTAAAAAAAGGGGTTAACAATGATAACTCAACTCTAGTATTTATTAAGAATCATGTGCCTCTGAATATATAAATTATTCTTGCCCAATAATTTGATTTTAACGGTTCAAAAGCAGCTTAAATGAATGATGTTTTATGCAAAAAAAAATAGCAAATAGACCCTGTAAAATAATCATATTATCTATGTAACGCATTTTAACATGATAGGAGGTAGGAAAACATTATTTATTTATACGGGAAACTCATCTAAATAAAGCAATTTTCTGCCTTCTATACAAACAAATAAGATCAAATTATTGTGTATGAAACGATCTACAATCGACACTAATTAGAATATATATTTGATTTCAATTACTATGTATCTGCGAATTATTTATAAATTGAATACTTATCAATATGCATAGTTTAAAACACATTTTAACTAGAAATTGTATTTATGTATCTTCAAGAATCATATTTCAAATGTTTAATATGAAGTAGTTGTATATATAATATTAAAATACTGTAAATTTATAAACTGAAGTTACATACATAGCACGAAAAAATGATATTTACAGTATAAATACTATTTTTTACATCTGAAATTGTTTAAATTTTGAAGTTTTTTTTAATAAGAGTATATCTTCGACTCTTTTATGAACACTAAGATACAATAAAATACGTGTACCGGCTATCTTAAATATGCATGTATGGTATAATGAATATAAAAATACCTAAATACAAAGCATAGTCTACGTGTTTCTTTTTAATTTTTATTATATCAAAAAAGCATATAAATATGGAACAATTGTAAATAATCTTTAAGCAGGTAAATACCATTCTGCTTTAAATGATAAAATAAAATGCCTGAATATTTATTTAAGTATAAAGATCTGCTTGTTTGATGGTTGAATAAGATCAACTATATATGGTATATTTATAAATTAAAACTTGATTTCATGGTTTAAAACAATAATTAATGGGATAAAAATTATAATTTTAGTTACAGGCCAATTTTGAAATTATAATTTTATATTATTTCTTCAAGCTTAACTTGATTATTTTCCGCGATAACATCATAACTATACTCTTGGTTACATTATCTTCTCTTATATCTTCCTCGATATCTCTTCTATTTTTAAGACATTGAGTATAAAGGTTTTCTTTCATCCTTTGGTTGAAAATTATGCCTCGAATTCATTGTAACTCCAAGTTTTTTCTCGTACCTTTCATAATAACGTGTTACCAAACTATAAAATGCTACAATATATGGTATCTCAAGGTAATAAAAACCAAGTATAAATAAAGAGATATATCAATGTAAATAAATTCTTTTAAAATATCCCATCGTATTACAACCAATAATTTAGAATATAGCATAATACATGTATAGAAAGGTATTTAAAAACAAAAAGAAACATATTATCATAAAAAATCGATAAATTATGCAATAAAAATTATAAAAACTGGGCTATTATTATATGGGAATTCCGTAATTATAGACATTTATCTGGTAAGTGATGAGTTATATATTTTTTTTAATTAATATAGGATATTTATTAAAAATATACGAATATTCAAAAATACAATGCATATATTTATAATTTGATTTGAAAAAAAATAAGATGTGGTTAAGGTTTTATATAATTTCATCAGTAAACATCTTTTTATCATATAAAACAAAGATTAAATTGTTTCTATCATTACAACTGATATCATTCATGTGTTTTCAAATGATTATTTTGCAAGATTTGTTAAAAGTGAGGTATCGATATATATTTTTATGTGGTAAAGTATATTTTTCAAACCATAAATTTTTTAGCATACGCATAAAATATTTTCTTTACTTTCTTACATAAATTTTATAATTTCTTTGATTTTATTGAACCAATGCGAGATGGGTTTTTTAAATATTAATCACCCCAATTTTGTTCGGTTTTTGAACGCAAATATTTTAAACAACAATTTTTCTATCTATTCTAGCCACATTTTACGTATTTTTAGTTAAAATAATTGATGTATAATTTATATCCAAATTTTCGTGTTTTTTATGCAAACCGCTCGTTGTTTAAACGCTGAAAAAATTAGAAATTCGGCCAATTTTTTGAATATTTTATCAGCGACGCATTTTGAACTTGAAGCCGATGTAAATCCTTTTATATACTGTATGCATCTAGCTTTAAATTATAATAACGAAGTCTACAGAATCAAAATAGTTAAAATAGTGCAAAATATGAGCAAATTTGCCTCCAACTGAGTTTTAGGTGTAAAGAAATGTCTTTGTTGTGATTTTAATTTAAATATTAATATGCGATTGTATTACTAAGTTCATTTTTTAGACTTTATATAACCTTTAGACTAAAAAATATAAATGATAATTCATCATGAAGTCTAAATATAATTTTTCAAATTTATGCATTTGATCTTTTTATGGATCTGGCTTTTTTTCAATGAATTTCAACATCTGTTGATCATCTAATTTTTTTCGGATTTTAAAATCATATATTTTTACAAAAATTTAAATTATGATAAGTTTTTATAAGTAGTTCTTTTATGAATATCGTTCATATTTATGTCTTTTTGCATTTTTTGTATAATTTTTTCAAAATATATTCTGGATGGTGCAGTATTTATACATGAATAAGTGTAAATTTTTTTAAATTTCTGTTTTACAAGACTTTTTTTATTATTTTTCTATCTTCTACTGATATTCTTCGATGGGTTGGTATTCTGATGTTTAAGAGATAAAAACAGTTCTCGAAACCAAACAAAAATATATTTGATTTAAATAATAATTACAGTGTAGAATTATATATTTAATAAGGAATTATATCCAAAAAATAGGCACCCGTCTTCATATAAATATTTTTTATATTTAAGAATTGAAGATAATATTAAATTAAATTTTTTAGTGATCCTGTTAATAAATATATATTGAAATGTTTCGCATGTTTTTGTTCATTTTTTTAGAATCATGCTTAATTGAATGAAAGAAATTATAAAATAAAAGGGCTAAAAATAGACTTGATCGTATATCAGAAACATACTGGTCTTTTATTATATATAAGCAAAAACAATGTTTAGAGAAACAACTTTATAAATTTCATAAGAATTAAATGTTTTTTGTACAATCCAGCTAAAAAATATACAAACTTTTATTAAAAACATAATAAACTTCATCTTTCAGATTTTAAAATTTTTGTTTAGAGAATAATCCAAAACCTGATTTAAAAATCAGAATTACGAATTCTGATTAGGATGTTACTTTTATATTTATATTGTGGAAAATTATTTTATCTATTGCCAAAAAATAATGAAAATAGTCGAACTTGAAGAATAAAATTTTCTTTTTCTAAGAGAAATATCCAAATAACATCGCAATATGCTAACAAAGCTTTTTTAATAAATTAAGATAGACCAAAATTTGTGATATGAAATATACTTTTTGCGTTCAACATAAAGCTTAAATAAAAAAGAGTGTTCTTCCACCATTTATTTTTATTTTAATTGAAATTCAGCTTATTTAAATTAAATTTAAAAAAGCTTGGAAACCATTGAGTTTTTTCTCAGCCGAATTATTCTCTATAAAAACAACCAATCAAGTTTCGGTATATGATATTATGTGGATTTAATAGTATAGTTTAATCCATATCTGAAATAAATTTCTACAATTATTATACAGTGGAAAATATAAATATAACACATACATTTTATGTCCTTGTAAAAGACATGTATAAATATTTTATTGAAATATTAACCACCCCCAGCATTGACACATATAAGTAACTAGATTACATCAAAAAACCAAAAAAAAATGATCACTAAAGGGGCTAGAAATATTAAAATATCTAAATATGTGTGATGATGTAAATAATCAAGCTAATCTAGCATGTTTTAATATTTTAATATTTTCTTATATAATATAAAAATTTTACTTAAGCTCAAAAAAAGAAAAAATTTATCAGTTTCTAATATGTAAGTATTTTTGCTTTTATTGCATTAGAAAAATAAACATCCTCTCTATGATGCTACTGTATGTTTAAAAGATGACAGAAATATATATTCTTTGGATAATATAAGATTTTCGACTCTTTTAATCATCTTATTTCTTCTTGAATAATTATAAATAATATTTTATATAATTAAATAAGATACGAAGGGGATTTCTGTGATCAAAAACAAGCGCCATAACACATTTTTAAATAATATATATGAGGAAATGGCATCTTTGCCTTCGCTTTATCATTCTTATACAATTAAAAGATATAATAGATATTAAAAATGTGTTACTTATTTCTTGTCTTGCGCTATACATCATCATGAAATACTTCATATATAATATAAATGAAACTACATAACATAAAAAAGGATTTTTTTGTCCTTAAAAATGTTACAAACGTGCATAAATCTGTATTTATTCGTTTTATATAGCTATATTTTCGGCATATGATATAACTAAAAAAATTCACTACAATAAAAAGTTACTTTGTGGATTTTAACAAAACACGAAGCTCACTTTATTGTCGTAGGCTATGGTGTTTTTTTAAAAATAGATAAATTAGATGATATCTCTTTATTTCCTTACATAGTTTCAATTTTATCATGTTTTTTTCCCATATGCATCATGAATCATATAAAATATGAAAAACAAAAACCTATTGGTATTTTTGACGTGCCTGAGTTTTACCAATGGAAAGGGATATTTACCTGATTAATGAAAGTAGTTGAATCATTTTTAACAAAATTTATGAAATATTTAGGCAGCCTATTAAAATAAAGCTATTTTTACCCGCATATATACAGAGAAATTTTCATGTATAAGAAGGGATTTCTTCCTTTTTACATTCCATATAGAAAATATGTTAAAAAATTAATATGAAGAAAATAAGATGTTATTCAATTTGAGTTAAAACAAAGTGAGTTATCTCAAGGTTTTTTTGCAATTTATGTTTTTGTTTTACACTTTATTTTCAGTGTCTAGAATTAAATATTATTTAGATAAGGCTTAAGCTATTTAACTGGCGTCATCATGCTCAAACTTTTTTTAATATAATAAATTTTCAAAATATTTTCTTATCATTTATGGGAGCTAAACATATTAAGAAAAGAGAATGGCTTGTTGTCAAAGAGGTTTCAAATCTCATTATATAGAATATCATTATAAAATAAACATAAATTTTTTATTTTCTCGATATCGCAAAACCATTGAAATACGATGCCAAATAAATGCAATTCATTAATTATTAAAATAATTTGTGCGATAGTATGTCTAATTGAGCTTCAATGATATATTTATGATAAATAAATTTACTAAAAAGAAATTTTGTCATGATAAATATTATGATTGTAAGATATGTGATATATTTTAACAGTAGTTATTTATAAGCAATCTTTGGTAAATAATAATGAAGATGCCAGTTTTTTTCAACATGAATTTATTTAAATATAAGAAAATAATCCGAAAAAATTATGAACTATTTTTTAAGATAATCTATCTTAAAAAACATAAAAAAATTTTAAAAATGATTAGTTTGACGGATTTTACTTCTTTTATATGGCCCAGAATCATAAAAAAACTATATCGTAACTTTAAAAGGATCATTTTAAAGCCCGAAACCAAAAAGCTGTAAAATAAATTTTAAAAATTAGACCAATTAATTTTATTTTAAGATATTCTTATAAAATCAAGCAAAAAAATTACATAAATTAGTATTCAAAACCTTTTTAACCTATCTTTTAAGCTTGGTAAAAAAATTACTGCCACCATTGATTGTAAAATCTCTATAATGAATTGTGGAAAATGAAGTTAAAAGTCTAAGAATTTTGTAGTAAAGATCTTTATTATATTTGCATGACATAAGAAATTAATATCAATTATGAACATACTAATTAAGCCACTAATGATGAACTTTTCCGCGTATGGGAAAAAAGTATTTTATTTACGTACTAATTATTTAAATGTGCAGAGCAAGTTCTTTATGGATTTGACTTGCGCGTTGGATAATTTTTATTTCCTTTCAATAAATTGTTCATATTTTTTTAGGAAGAGTGAATTTTTATACTTTTATAAGATCATTATTATTTAAAAGCAATATATAGTATAAAATGAGAATATTATTAAGCACTCTTGACATTATTTTTTTGTATCTTTATCATATCAGTAATGATCATCGTATTATCTAATACACGATTACTGGTTATGTGTTTTACATTCAAAACTTATCATTTTATATTTCTTTTTCACGTCTTGCATGCTTCATTACCACGGGAATATTGTATCTTCATATTCAGCTAACACCATGTCTTTCAAATTATTCATTGTTATCATATCGGTTTCCGAATTCCTTTTGTGTACTTTTATTGTATAGAGTATTCTTCTGTATCTATATTTGCTTTTAAACTCGTGTTATTTATGTTTTGTGCGGAAAAAAGCACAGAAAATTTTTTTTTGTTTTTTTATTTTTTTGTAGCTAAAATCACATCCTTAATATATATTTTTTTTTAAATTTTATATAAACATTATATTGGGATTGCTATATCATACATCGAAGATCAATAATTGTTCCAATAGTAATATATTTCTTTAAAAATTATGCATATTCTGCTTGGGTACTAATACACATAAAATTTGATACATTTAATATAGTTATTAAATTCGAATATTTATTATTATTATTAGAATATGGTTTTAAAAACCATTTAAATTTATGTTCAGCATTAACTTTTATATTTTCCAATTTTGTTTTAATAATTTTGCTGAATCTGTTGATTGATAAAAGTCCAGGCCAGCATAAATAATCAAGATTTTTTTCTTTTTTTTTTTGCTGATATTCATCGTATCTCTTCTTGAAAAAAAACCAAAGAATTAAACACATATTTATGAAAAATTAACCTTTTTTTTCTATGTTTCAAAATATGTTTTTTTACTATATAAATAACAATCTCATTAATTTCATAAAAGCCACAAATAAATTGTGTATGATACATTAAATTCTGAGAAATTCACATTTATTATCACTATGGATACCCATATGATATATTATTTTTGAATTTTTTTGGGTTCCAAATTGGTTTTTTAACATGAATATAATTAAGGTATCTCCCTTTTTTATTTATTTTCGGTCATACTTTATTGTAAATGGATACAACTTCAATTTATCTTTATAAAATTTAATTTCGGTTTTATTTTTTTTTTGAAGGATTAGGAATTCAAATTTTTAAAATTATTGATATAAAACCGTTATTGTGAAGTTATATCTTTAATTTGATGTTCAAAATAATCAAGCCTCATAATTTTGATCTCACATTTGCGAGTGCAGCTATTAATATCGATAAAATCCATTTCTACTATATTATAGTAATTCTGTTCTACGTGCGTTTCACCCTCTTAAATATAAATTCATTTTCTTCAATATTATACTTTTTTTTTATCCAAACGAATATAATACCGTGTTCAAGTTTACCAATTATAAAAACATAATTTTACCTAATGAAATTAATTTATACAGAATAAACTTGGTTGCATCATTTTTATAGCATTTGACTAAAGAAATATTTGTTATGCACGTAAATTATAGTAATATCGTAACAAATGTGTTTAAAAAAAATGATAATATTCTAAAAATTGTATTTAGTTAGTATATTTAATCATGGGATAGTTTTATATTATTACTTTTAACCTATTTAAATACAGCTCAACATGAAGATCTCTAGTGATTTCTATTCATATGTTAGTGTAGATATCGTTTCGGTCGATTATATTATTTAAAGGGTATTTTAATCACATTATTTGTTTTTCAAGAAAATCTTATAGTTATTCTAAATAACAGGCCAATCATGTATTTTTATGTCATAGCGATCGATTAAAATCCTTTTATCGTATATTTTTTAGGGTATATTTTTATCGTATTTTTTTAGATCAGTCTAAAGTGAGAAAAACTATAGCCAGCTTTTATAAATTGGTAAGTATTATCTGCTTTTTCAATAATATTTTATATTTATTTCTCTTTTTGAGGCTATTAATTTGTGGTTCTTCTTAACCTATTATTAGTGCCTATTTCTTAACTTCCATAAGCACTAACAACTTCTTTTTGTACGACGTATATCATTTCGTGATCGCAATACCCTTCCCCATCACGTTTTAAGCAATGAATTTTATTTTTGATCGGAGGTTGAACTTTTTTTTAGCCCATCACCCTCTTTACAAAGTTTTGGAATCCAATTTTTAATATTTAAAGCCCCTAAGTGTATATTTGGAATCTTCTGATATATCCTAATCAACAGCCTTTCTTCTCTCGAATGATATGAGTTTAAGTGTCTTGCAAAGTGTGTGGGATTGTTGATATCTTGTCTTCATCGAATATGTCCGACCCCTTGGAAATTTATTATTTAAATATTGGATTTAATCACTAGAGTTTTTCCATAAAAGAATTTTTATTTAATAGGTGAACCGTTTCTAAATACTACTTATTCAATCGTTAAATAAATTCCGAATTATTTTTTTTATTATGATTATAAAATACAATTGATTTTGTTTATAGAATACATTCGTCGTTAAATTTTTTTTTAATTGGATAAATTTTAATAAAAATACTTAGACCATTTTAATGGTAACTTAAATAAGAGATCTAGTTAAACTATAAAATATTATTTTCTATTCTTAGAACCGAAAACGCTTTTCTTTTTTCCAAGTTTGCTATGCTTTGTTTTATCGTCGAAAAAATTCATATTCTGAGATTTACCGCTGGTTTTTCTTGACTCATATTTTTTACCATTAATACCAATACCAACCGGTTTGCTTTTTCCTTTGAAATTATTTCGTTTGTGATACGAACTATTTTCATTTATTGTATTTTTTTTAATCCCCTCCGATTTTTTTGAAGTATTTTTGTAATTAGAATCTGCATAATCTTTTTTGATAGCAAGTTTCTTATTTCTGAATTCTGTATTTTCTTTGTTTTCAATTGCACCTTCTTCCATTTTACGTAACTCTCGTCTTTTAATTTTTTCATCGTGTTTATTTCTACTCTTAGTAATTTTCTTATCCAACTTTTTTTTCAATTTCTCTTGTCTTTCTTTTTCTTTCTGTCTCTCTTCGTCTATTATCATACGCTCCTCTATTTTTTGATACTTTTTATTTCCACCTTCGAAAATGTGATTAAGATATTTTACTGCTGCGTGTGTGGCATTTTTAATTAGACTGTCCTCAAGTTCTTCATCTTCGATCATTTCATTTGAATCTTTGAGTTTTGATTTTGACATATTCAGATTGGGGCAATTAAATTTATAACGGCGGTATTTTTTAATAACAAAATAAATAAACATTTAATAACAATTATTGTAATGCAAATTTGATTCTCAATTTTATTCAAACTTTCATGCAGTGTATTCTACATTTTTAGATAATTTCTAAATGCATATGTAATATAAAGATTGGAATCATAAAAAACAATAGAAGACATACTAATTATTTATACAATCTTTTTATTTATTGGTTAATTTCAGTATTGTAATTTTTGATTTTCTCTCCAAGCATAACGTGATTGATTTCCGCTAGGCCCATTTTATTCACTGAATATTTAAAAAAAATTGATAAAAATAAGAATTCGTAATAAACATATTAATTCAAAATTGAATGTTTAATGCATATAAAACTCTTTCGTATAATACTAAATCAAAAAAAGCGTTACTGTTATGATTAATTTTTTTCCCGTTCCAATAATTATTATGAAAACGTCCATTCTTTGAAACTAGATGATAGTCAATGTTTTTTTAATTATATGGTTAATTTCCTTAGCTAAAAAAGAGAAAATTGTTCTTTAAGAATATTCTAATTATAAGAGCAGAGGTGCTTCTTCTAACCACGGAGTAAAATCATTAACAGTCATTTTAATATATAATAAGAAAATTATTCTCTGAATAATACATATAAATAATAAAGGGAGAAATATTTCCTCTAGCCACAAAGAAAAATCACGAAAAGTCATTATAATAAATTATAAGAAAATGATTACATGAATGATAAATATAAATATTAAAGGGTATAAATGCCTCTTCTAACCACGAGTAAGATCATAAACAGTCATTTTAATATATAATAATAAAATTATTCTCTGAATAATAAATATAAATAATAAAGGGCAGAGATACTATTTATAACCACAGGGTAAATCATGAACAGTCTTTTTAATAAATTATAAGAAAATAATTATCTGAATATAAATCTAAATGATAAGGCTAGAAATATACATTCTACCCACGAACACCCTTTTATACATGCAAAAATAAAATTATTATACGAAGAATAGATCGTAGTATTAAATAACTAAGTTAATAAATGCCTCTTCTAACCACAAGAAAAATCTGGAAAAGTCTTTTTAATATATAATAAGAAAATTACTCTCTGAATATAAATATAAAGATTAAATAAAAGTAGGTAGAAACGCTTCTCATACTCACGTATGCCTTTTTGATTGCTAAAAAGAAATGATAATTTTTCATCAATGATCTAAAAAACAGTAACTATGATCATAATCAATTATGTATACCAATTTTATCATAGAAAACCATAATTTGCAAGGGAAAAGGTTTCATTTGATCAGGCCCAAAAACAATTTTTAGAATTTTTTCAGAACCCCATATGAGATCGCCAGTATATTTTAATTCATATCGTATTTTTATATAACTATCTAGAATTAATTTTGTAAAAATCGTTCTCCTTGTATTTTAACCATAGTTTTAAATATAAATTTTTTTTTCTATTGTTTCTGATAACAATTAAATCTAAAAAAAATAATCATCAACTAAGCCCTAAACATAATTATTTCCTGTATTTATATGTAATTTGATTATACGCCTGACAATGGATACTAAATTTTAAAATAAATTAAACTGATTGGTTGATTATCATTTTAATTTCAGTAAATATATCTTTATGCCATTTCTGAATTCTAAAATCAAATAAAACAAGATTACTTAAATTTATTGATTCTGTATAGTTCTAAAAATCTTACGCTTGCCTCTTTTCTATAAATAGAGCTTAATAAAAAAATTCTACTTTAATAAAAAATTTATACGTATATTCAAATTCAAAATCTATATGTTATTAAATAATGCTCCTTTGAAGACATAGCTCATATATTTACCATTGGTGATAACTAAGGTTTTTTCGTACCATTGAGTTAAGATTACACTTTAATAATAAGTTTTTATAGAAGATATTGCATATAAGTTAGTTGTGTAAAGCATTAAATCTTAAAAAGTATAGGTATTGCCTCTTTAAAGGGCTATTTAAAGTTTATATGTGATAAAAAGGTTAGAAAGATACTATGATAAAAGAAACGCATAAATAACTTAAGTATATCCCACAAGAAATAAGAAAATTAAACATCAATTTTAATTTCAAAAAATACTTAAAAAAATAAAACAATAGAAATATAATAATAGCTATGGGAAGAAATATTATTTTAGGTATTTAATGCCCATCATGTAAAATATATAATCAGAATATAATAATTATATTATAAAGGCACAAATGTCAGCAAATTATGTTTTAAATATTTAATTATTAAATTTGAGAAAGTCTGAAAAAACGATGTAAGTTATTTAAATTAAGCTTAGTTCTCAATGAAATTTTTTTATGTCATCCTTCATGTCTTACTATTATTTAAGTATAGTTTCATTTCATCATGGTATGACTAGGCAGGTTTTAAAAACAACGGGAAATGTTTTTCTAATTTTTTTTTATGAAATACCGTTTCATGGTCAAAAAAATCATATACTTTTACTCGCTTCGCAAATAAATTAATGACGAAAATGACTTTAACAGCAAGGAAATACTCTAAATTGTGATCATATGGGACGAAGTATCTCACAAGCCGATCCTTAAATAATTTTTTTAACTATAAAATGCACAAAAAATCTGTTCTTTTTTCTAGTCAATAATTTTTTTGATTTTGAATTTTTTTTTCGATATCTGTAATACTTTCTGTACCTCTTAAATTACATCATTATAATCAAAAGTGTTTTATTATTATGTGATTCGATCAAATTAAGTGATTTAAAGGAAATATCAATAATATTGCAAATTTGACATTACACTTAGCGAAATGATTCGATTATCTTGTGCATATTTTTTATATCTTTAAAAAAGCGCCTTGATATAAATATAATTTATTTATAACATGTTTTTTTTAATCGGATGTATATTTATTTCTATATTTTTAAAAAGATGATTAGTTACATCAATCATTGCTTTAGTCATCCCAATTTTTATTTTATTTGTCGGTTTTTTAAATATATGGGTATAAATCGTTTTTTTTTATAATTTATGGTGTTATAGGATAAGATTTAATAAGCTCGTGTTATATATTTAGTACGATAACTGCATAAAATGGCATAAATATTACTGGTTGAATTTACAAAATTACTTTTTATCAATATTCAGACACCTAAATAATATAAAAACAGTATTATAAACGTTAAAAGAAATAAAAACGTCATTAAACTTATATAAAAACGACTCATAGGTATAATGAAGACGAGCTTGGTTTATGATTGATTGTAAATAAGTAAAAAAAAATATTTATGGGTAAAATTTTCTTTCTTTTACATTTTTTTATGCAATTAGATTGGAATTCTAGTAAAAAGTAAAAATATCAATTTTTGACTTAAAATTAAGTTCACTCAGCTCCTGAATATAAAAATTATTTTTAAATATTTTACAAAAACTACTGCTGCGCATACTTTTATGCAAACAAGAAACTTTTTTTTATTAAATTTTCATAGCAAAAGTCATACTTCTATTGCAGATTTTCTCCAGAAAAAATACCATGCCTCCTTTTTTACAACTTTTTTAGTGCATATTATAAAAATACTGTTTCACCGACCTGGATCATTTTATAAGTTTATCAACTTTAAGTTTTCATATTTAAGCCAATTATATATATAAATGCAGATTTTAGTGAAAAATAATCGAATTTACAAATTAGATATACATAATTCTTCTATAGAAATTTTACCTCGAAATAGATTTTGTAATTCCGATCATATATTTATACACAACCTTAATGCTATAGAAGATTTTAGTCTATTATTTATTTTTTGTTCTGTATTCATTGTAAATATTTGGCAATTTTTTCTTATTTTTACAGCTTTGAATGATACAAAAACACATAATATTTGCCGCGTTAATAATTTCAAATTTTTTTTGGGTATTTTTGGATAATTAGTCACAAAATAAGAATATTAAAATTGTCAATTATACCAATTTTTTGCAAAAAGTTAAAATCATGGTGATTGTATCTTAATATGTACATATATAAAAATTTATACATTTTAGTCGATTCGCAAGTTGTTTTAATGATACGAACAGCTTTAATATATACAAAAAAAATTCCTTTGCAAAATATAAATTTTTCAAATCAAAATTTGTTTGATTTTATCAATTAAAAATAACATAAACAATAACATAAGGTCTTTTCAGTAATTTTAATAATACATAAATTTTGTGGTTTTTAAATTGATTCATGATGTGTTTGGGTTTCTAAAAAAGTTAAATATTTTATTGAAACACAGCGATAAATATCAATATTCAAAGGTATGAATTGATGTAGCTAAAAATAGAATGGAATAGTAGCTAAAAACCATTTTTATAATTTCAAGCTTATTTTCTCGAATATTTTGTTTTAAAACTTGTAAAATTTAGCCAACAAGTTTCGAATCACTAATTACGTCTCAGCATTTTACATTCGCTTATTGACTTGCGATGATATATGCGGCTAAAGAGGGGTCTTCTTTCACTAGGAATCCGGCAATATCCTAAGAAGATATAAATAAATGATTGCAAAAATATTATTTATATTTATACATAATTTATAGCTTATTTTTAACAAGTATAGTTTTGATAATAAATTCATCTGTATATTTTTTTATTTATAAAAATGTTTTTAATCGACCATTCCTCAGTAAAAATGCTACATAAATTTAATGTAATTTTTTTACCGCACTATTTATGTTAATGCAACTTTTTTTCTATTTTCTTACTTCAAAGAACGGTTTATTGAGATTATATTTTATGTGACTTACCCTAGATTATGCTCTATTCTATTGCACAATGTAATTTCTTGTTTTCGCAGACAAAAATATGATCTGAGTACTTGTACAGTAGAAAAACATCAACTTTAACCAATTAAATAAACTTTTGATGCATTGGATAAAATATATAGGATATGGGAAGTTAACCACCCAAATTATATCATAACTTACATATTTTTTTAATACAGATTTTAAATTTTAGAGCATTTTAATATCTTAGGTTTAGAAAAATTGCAATTAAACTAATTTTTAATATATAATTTGTGTCTTATTAACTATATCAAAGAAATAAATATATGGTTTGTTGTATATAATTATCAAAGTATTAGAAATTAGTCAATGTAAATATCTTTGATCAGCCGACATTTTTCGAAAATTTATAAGTTTAATACACGTTATATAGATTAAAATAATCCATGTTATCCGTGTTATTGCATTTAACTAACCCTGTATAAAGGTTTATAATCATAAATGTAGTTTTTGCTTAAATTTACGTATAGTTTAAGGCAGAAATATCATAAAGTTAAAATTAGTAAACAAGCTGTACAGTTACTATGATTTTTACAGTAACGACTCTTTTTATGTTAGAGAAAATAAATATATATTGTAAATGATAGAAGTCCATTCAAATGCAAAATTTTGTATTTTTCGTTTTTCTTATTACATTTTGCTGTATATTTTAAAATTTAAGATTATGTTATTTGCACAATTTAGTTCTTTTGAAATTTTTTACGTTTAAAAAGATCACATAACTATACAGAAAATTTTATCTTAAATTTGTATTTTACTGATGATTACCATACGAATACCGCAGCATCTGAATCAAAGATTAAAATTCCAAATTTAAACTATACCTATATTGCTTATGGAGCTTTTAAAATTGATGAATGTAATAAATAAACAAGGTATAAATATTTATCAGATTCTTCAAAAAAAATTGAGCCCATAAATTCAAGGTAAAGGTTTTTTTATCTAAATAATTCAGTAATAATTTGGAAATGAAATGAAGCTCTTCTTTTTTTTATAACCGGAATATCTATAGCATATATTAAAATGTAATGAAAATTAAAGTTGGAAACAAACTGTCTTAGGGATATTAAAATTTATTTATCATGTTTTTATATTTAATCCTAGATATATATATGCATATTATAAGTGTCGCTAAGAAAAAAATGACTTTATCTATTGAATTACAGTCATATTTTTTTATGTGATTTTATGCGCGTTCTAATGATTTCAATATGGTAAATAAATTTTCATATTAATCTGAGGTTTTGTTTTTTTTTGCTAACGTTCTCTCAAAAGCTAAATTTGTTGGTTTATTATAATTTATGGCAAAGATATATTTTTATGGTTTTTAAAACAGCAAATAATTATTTTTATTATTAAATATAGATTAATAATAAATATAACAACTTTTTTTCTCCAAATTCAAGTTGAATTTTTAAAACAGCAAATAATTATTTTTATTATTAAATATAGATTAATAATAAATATAACAACTTTTTTTCTCCAAATTCAAGTTGAATTTTTAAAATAACAAGCAAGAATTTTTATTATTAAATACGAATAAATAATAAATATAACAACTTTTTTTTTTATTTTCCCAAAATTTAAGTTGAAAGAGATAATAATATCATATACACTCCAAAATAGAATCGCACATGATAAAAATAATATCACGGGGATTTTAATTGGCCAACAGATATATTATGTGTTCAAAAATTTAAACACTGATGCCAAAATTGCGAGTTTCTTTTTCAAATTGTATGTAATTTATTTCGGTGCTGAGTTAGATTTGTTGTGATTTTTTCTATCTATTTCGATTTCGTTTTTTTAAATTTTTTATTTAAGTGGTTATTTGCCATCATTTAAAAACTCGGAACTTTTTTTATTTTATAGTGAAATTTTAGCACTAATTGCGTTACTTTCATATATTACTCACATACTTCTGTAAAAAATAAAGATTTTTTCTTCAATATTTTATTTACACCGTGTTTTTTTAAGCTAACCGAAAAAGGTAAAACATATAAACTTTATCGATCCAAAAAAATCCATTGTTGAATTCATCTTTATTTATGACATTTATGTTGCCTATGTATTCCCCCAAGTAATCATATAATTTGATTTCGTATTTTTCAGACCTTAAAAAAATAAATAACGTTATGGCTCTGAAATTTAAATATCATTTCTTGTGATTTACTAGCCTATGTTGTCTTTTTTTGAAATTTTTGTATACATGATCCACATATAGTTATAATATCTATATGTTTGTGATTTCTATTTCTTTGTTTGGCTTCATAGAATTTTGAGTGCGTCTCTTTATGTTTTAAATTATTTTAAATTTTTTGATGCTTTGTATATTAGATGTAGAAGCTTTAATTTTTTAGAAATATACACAGTAAAAAAATATTTTATTATGTTTTTATATGTGTAAACCTATTAAATGTTTAGAGACAGAGCTATAACGATTGATATTTTTTTATGCATATATACCAAACATTTTGTGGTAAAATGCATTTTATATTATTTTGAATATATAAAATAGTTTTATATATTATTTTACAAAAGCTTTCACCAACTCTTTTATTTCTGGTAATTAACTGTTAGTAAGATGAACTCATTTTAAAAAACCACTTCATCATAAATATTTGAGAAAAATTATGAATAAAAACAATCTCTTTCGGGAATAAAGTAAAATTACTCAAAATATTTGTCATATGAATATAGATCGTGTAATATCAACAGAGGATAGGGGAATATAAATCATTAATCTAGAAATAGGAGAAAATTTTTTATCTCACAAGAATAAATATAAGGCAATATTAATGCTATAATTATGTATATCTTAAGTTATATCTCTGTTAAAACATTGAAATTAGGGTTTTTAATGTTGATAAGAATTCTAAGAAATTAACTTGGGCACAAACATTTAGTTTATTTTAAAATAAAAAAAAAGCAACTATTAATCATGATTCTCTCAATAATATTACACTGAAAAGAATAGTGATGATTGGCGAATAAAAATTGAGCAGAAAAAAACTTATAAAGAAATATTATGATTCGGCTCTGTATTGTAATTGAGTTTATATATACTTTATGGCATTTTTTTTCCAACAATAAAATTATTACCAAGCCCAAAAAATTATAATTATCAATAACAGGGAAGATTGGTCGTTCATTGTGCATCATATTGAGTGTGTGATGTTTTAGATACCATTTCAATGTGATTAAAATTTATATTATAATTTTCTGAAGAATTTAATATTTCCGCACTTAGTTTATAAAAATCCTAAAAACATGTAAGATTTCGAATCAATAAATATAAACATATGTTTATATACAGATTAATACCACGAAAAAATCACATAATTTGCTAATGAGATAGGTTTTCATTCGAAGTTTATAAAAAACCATGTCTAATAAATTTTTGGCACTCGTTTTTGATTTTATTTTCATAGACACATATGAATCTTTATTTTGTAATATAATATTATGACAATTACACTCTAAATGTAACTGTATTTGGGTTTAAAACCTTAAATTTGAACTTTATACTGTGCTTTTGCATAAGGTATTTTATCCAACGTTGGATTTAAATTTTATTATAATTTTACGAAAATTTTTATAAAAAATTAGGATCAAGATAAATTAGATGTAAATTTTTAAATATTTAATCAGATATTTAACATACATTAATACAGTAAATTTTATTAGCTGGTGATGATTTTTTGTTATTTAAAGATTCGCTTGTTTATAAAGTTTATGGGTATGTACATAGTGTTATTATATCAACCTAATAAACATGGTTTTTCCAAAATTGCATGTATTTTATCTTCAGAATTATGAAGGAATCTTTGTTTTGTGTGATTATTTACAATAATATTTATTTGAATTTATTGTAGTAAAATGTATTGGTTGATAATAAATATACTAAAATAAGCAAAAATATATGTATTTTAAATTTGTATTTCGTTTTGTATGCATAGGGAATCGATTCATAAAAAAAGGAAAAACTATTTATCTGTGTCTTTTACCATAGAAACTTTGTATTTATAGCGAATTGATCGATAAAAAATGAAAAAAATCATTTATCTGTTGTTTTTTTAATCGCTTCGTATTTAAATGAATCAATTGAATAAATAAGGTTAAAATATTTCTATGTTTATATTCTAACAGATTTGTATTTATATGAATCAATTAATAAATTAAGTTTAAATCATTTCTATGTTTCAATTCTAAAATAGTTGTATTTATAGTATATTGATTGATAAAATTAGATTTATTAACGTTTATGTCTTTTATTCAACGCGTAGGGATTTATAATGAAGCATATATAAATAAATTCACAAAATTGAGATTTTAATATTTTCAAAACTGCATTTATTGGACAGGTGTTGTTAGGTTAATAGTCAAATTTACAATTTAATTTGTCTTTTTACCTTTGAATATATAATTTACAACTATTAGCAATGTATACTTTTTTAATTTGTTTAATGAGCAATGTTTGAATTTTAAAATTTGTTTTTTGAGTGTATTTTTTTTGCAGGCATGCAAAACGTTAGCATCTGTTTATTATATAATTGATGTATTTATATATTTTTTAAGGAACAGATTCAAGCCTTATTTTGCATTATTTATGTAATTAAGAGTGTATGGACAGTTTTTATTGATTTTTCTTAATTATTTGTAAAATATTAGCTATGAACATGTATCACATGCTATTATTTATAATATCGTATTGATTGCAAGAGTTAAATGAATCGTATACTATTTCTCATCATTAAGTTATACAAATTTAATTTTCCGATTTCCATACATTATTAGTATAAATACATATGATTTTCTTCTTTGTTTACATTACTAAAATTTAAGAATATACTATGAATATATATAAAATATTATATGAAATTCTTTTAAAAAGGCAATAAACGGTTGTTTTACGTGCCATTATTTTGTATATTATTTTTGTAAACTGTTTTTTTTAAGTTTTACCGTTGTTTTAAATTAGAAAAATATATATTTCAATATAATACAATTATTATTCTATGTTTCGTGATTTTATTTTCGATTGAATGATCAGCGGAATGTTTATTTGAAAATGTTTTAATTTATTATATATTTTTATGTGTTTAGCGTTTGATTTTTTAGAACTTTTTATCATACATTTATAATGTTTGAATTTTACATTTTGCATGCCCAAAAAAAATCTTATGAATCATAAGTATAAAAAAAAATAATCATGTCGAATTGTGCGGTACGAAAACAATAATATTTTAAACCTGCTTTTTTTATGTATAAATCAAATTGCTAAACAAACGCCCTTATTTAATTTAACATGCAAAATTTATATAATTTTTCATGAATATTTTTCGAGATAGGTTTTTTTTGCCTTATATTCTTCCTATATAAATTAAAACAATCTTAAATAATTTTTAAGTATATATAGATTCCAAAGGATTCCTAATTTTTTTATGGCTGAATATAGTGCTCAAATATATCATGCATTTTAATTATAAATTTCATAAATTTTATTGCTCTTTTTGTAATATTATTCAGTGAATTTTCTTTTATTAAAAAATTTCATTTCATTTTTATCATATTTTTTGTTTTAGGAGGGTGATATAAAAGCGTAAGGACTTTTTTTATGTGCTTTTTTTGTTTTTTTTACTTTTTTTAATTAACATTTTTATCTAAGAATAATATTAATTTTTTGAATTATAACAATTTTTACATTTATAATTAAATTGTACATAAACGCAAGAAAAAGATAATGGTGTTTATTAAAATTTTACAATAATAGTTGAAACAAGTTTCCAAACTAATAAAATAAAAAATATATTCTAGAAACTATTTTGATGAAATTTACAATATATAAATTATTTATCGTATCAATAAAAATATATATGCATTTTGCGATAACCTAATAATATCAATAAAATAATATCAAAAAAATAATAATATCACAGATCAAATAAAAAAAAGTAATATGTGTAAAACTTCTTGATAAAAATGAAGCACATTTAAGAGTTAAAAAAATATTTTGCAAGAATTCATCGAAAATCAAATTAGCCCACAGATAAATGGAAAATTAAAAGTACGAGAAAATAGATCAAAATATTAATTAATCAAAAAATCTTTGAATTATATTACTAATAATAATAATTGATTAAAATAATCTGTTTCGATGCGGCTTGAAAAATATGAAAAGAAAAATGGAAAATAGAATCACTTTCTAGCGAAACATTACTTATTTAAAAGTGAAAAGAAAAAAATAATATTAATATGCGTATATTAAACAGTTATAAACATCAAGGGAAGCGGAAACACAAACTCAAAACAGTGTTGAGAAAGCACTTTGATCTTTTTATTTTGAACGAGAAGTGTGCAGTTAAGGTTAAAAAGAAGATAAAATTGAAAGTAGTTCATATGGTTTGATATATAGAGATATCTAAAATCGCTTGATAGAATATAAATGGTAAAAAGCAGAAAACCCCCATAAATAAATTCATTTCTATTGTAATATTTCGAACAAAGTTTAAAAGATAATTTATTTTTTTACTAAATTTATTTATTAAATATTGAAACTCTATAAATTATAATTTTCCACATAAAATTAATTTGGACCATAAAACTTAGAGTTACTAAAATACCGGAAAATTCAAACATTTAAATACCCATCAATCTAAAACCAACCCACAATCCAAAAAAAATCAAATGGGAGTACCATCATTATTTCTTAAGCTAACTCAAACATACCCACACATCTTACTAAGCCACACACCAACCGACATATTCTGTATAGATTTCAATGCACTTATCCACAACTCGAACCGAAATGCGACGTGTGATGAAGATATATTCAAGAATTTAAGTGATTATATTGATACCTTAACTATATTCGTATCACAAGAAAATGGAAAAATTAATTATAGTGGAGTTCGTAGGAATTCTGATGATTATCATCATAGTACGGTCTATAGAACTGTTACACCAGTGTTTCCTAAAATTGTTTATATTAGTGTTGATGGTGTAGCGCCAAGAGCTAAATTGAATCATCAGAGAGCACGAAGATATTGTAGTGCTAATGATGTTATTTTGGGAGGTAAAATGTTTTATAAAGAAAATCAAACTGGATCTAATCATAGTGATATTAATAATAAATCCAATGGCAATAAAGAAACTGATGATAAAAATAAGTTAAACAATAAGACAGCGTGTAATGATGAAGAAAAAGTTAAGGGAAATATGAATGGAAAGTTGGATGGTGATATTTCTAAAAAAAAGAATAACATCAAAGAAAGTGCGAATGAAGATATGAATTTTGTAATTGGCACAAAAACACCTTACGATTCATCATCCTCTTCTCTAACAACATCGCCTAAAAGAGAAAACAACAATGGTCTAGAATTTAATCAAGAAAATAAGAGATATGTCTGGGATACAAACAGAATAACACCAGGAACACCTTTCATGGACAATTTAGATAATTTTATGAAAAGATTCATTGAAGATAAGCTTAGCAATGATCCTTTATGGAGAAATACAACGATTATTTATAGTAGTTCGCGAGTTCCTGGTGAAGGTGAACAAAAAATCATGAGATTTATTAGATCTTTAGACAAAGATAGTACATGGGAATTCGATTATGAAAATTCTAATAGAGACAATATATATACTAATAATAAGAATAAAAATTATAATTACGGGTATAGAAATGATGGAAATAAATATAGTAACAATGTCTATAATAATAGTATAAATGATGGGAATAAGTATACCAATATTAACAGAAATGATAACTATAATAACAATAGACATGATTACTATGCAAATAGATATAATGGCAATGGTAATAAGTATGATGACAACAGTAATAGAAATGATAAATATGCAAGTAGATATAATAACTATGCAAATAGATATAATGGCAATGGTAATAAGTATGATGAAAATAGTAATAGAAATGACAACCATGCCAATAGATATAATAGCAATGCCAATAGATATAATAACAACAGCAATAGAAATGATAATATTAATAATAATGGTAATAGAAATGATAATATTAATAACAATATCAATAGAAATGATAATATTAATTATAATGGTAATAGCTATCGCAACAATACCTACTATGATAATAGATACGATAAAGTAAATATGAAAAAGGATCCATACCATAACATAAACATTTACAGCCCAGACGGTGATCTATTTTTTCTAGCCCTCAACATATCCACCAAAAAAATAACAATATCACGTGACAACCAGAACTACAAATTAAAATGCACCAAGTGTGACAAAACGGGGCACACGAACTCAACATGTCACCAAATAAAAAAGAACAGATTCATAACCATCTGTGTAGATTCCCTCAAAACATCAATAATCCAAGATACTCTCCCACGAATAGCATTCAAAACCAACCCAGCACGGCTTATAAACGATTTCATCTTTTTGTGTTTCATGTGCGGAAACGACTTTTTGCCACCCCTGCCTTGTTTCGATGTAAGGTTTGATGGCATAGAAACCCTAGTCGATTTTGTTGTCGGGTTTTATAATCGATACGGTAAGTATTTGACTAGAAGTATTGAACCTGTGTGTCAGGGAAACGATAAGTGGAGTGGTATTAATTTTGAAGTGGTTTTAATATTTTTTAAGGAATTGAGCAAGCACGAAAATCAAATTTATAGGAAAAAAGTCGAGTGTTTGAGAAAAACAAGAGCCAAATTTAAAAAAGAAAAGGGCGAAGAAATTGATCTCGGGTGTGAAGATGGAAAAATTTATTATTACACAAATAAACTTTTTAAAGAAGCCCTTATTAGTGCTAAAAATGATAAAGACAGAAAGAATAATCAAAGTGATGATGTGTGTAATACATCTAATGGTAAAGAAGGTAAATATAAAAATGATGGTGAAGATAGTAAAATATGGGATATAGATTCACAACCAATGAATCTCCCAAAACCAACTTTCAAATTACTTCCCCTATTTGACACACCGAAAAAAGCAACCAAATACGACGATTCAGATCCATTTTCAGGCCCACTTAAATCAAATACAAATGCTTGCAATATTTATTCAAAAGACCAACTCACAGACCTTCGAAAAGACGCATCACTTCAATACATAATAGGCATGTCATGGGCATACACATTATATACATCATCAAGCAACAAAATAATAAGCGAGAATGGTGGAGTCTGTTCTTGGGAATGGTTCTATCCATACCATTATGCCCCATTCATAAGAGACTTTGAGTTGTTGAAAGTTGATGATATTTGTGGAGCAATGGGTAGTATGAAGGATTCTGGTCCGTTGAGCTTGCTGGAACAGGCAATTGTTGTGCTTCCACCACGAAGTAAAGAAAATGTGCCTAAGGTATTGCATCCAATATACGATATGCTGGGAAATAATGAATTGTGTGATCATCTAAACAATAATGAGGTTAAAAGTAGTAATAAATATTGTAAGGTATCAGTTGATCAGATATCTGATAGTACAGAAGCATTGAATGATGCCAAGGGCAGTAAAATATTGGGAGATAATGATATTGAGCCTAATAATTTATCAGATGACGATGATAATATTGAGGGAAAGGAAAATTCAAACGATGTTAATAAAGAATTGGAAAATTCTATGGTGGATAATGATGATGAGGAGCATAAAGTTATCGAAATAGAAATCGATATGTTCGATAAACTACTTCCATGGCAAGGCATTCCTTTACTTCCATTTATCAACATATCGAAAATAAGGAAAGAATTCAAAAAACTTAAAGATAAAATGACAATTGATGAAATATACAGAAACGTCGAAGGAAACGAAATCGTTTTCTCTAGAAATGACACACAAATCGGAAAATTTATTGAGAAGCTGTATGGTAGAGATAAGGTAGAAGATATTGGATTTGGAATGGTAAGAGAATGGTGCTACTGGAAAAATGAAATTATCGTTGAAGCGGTGTTTGAAATGTACAGTGTCGAAAAATAAAACCCAAAAAAAATTTATTTGTGTTATGTATTTAATTATGAATTAAATCGGTTATAAAATTAAAAAATATATTATTGATGCGTTTAAGTTGTATTTGAACTATATGAATATTTTTTATTTTTTTATATTACTACTCTGAACAATATAATTATGTAAATAAAGTGATTTTTTTTCAATAATATAATATATATATATATATGAAAACTAGATTCACGACTTAGGTTGAGGCATATACTCAAACCTTGGGATTGAGAAAAACCCTTGTATAATAAGTCTCGAAAGAAGAAAGGTATTGAAGAAGACTTTGGAGAGGAGAAGATAGCCGAAAGTATAATTACGCTGTGCGTACAGAGAATCAAGCAAGCTGTGCCTGAGAACAAAAACTAAAATTACGACTATAAATATGGCCCATAAATAAAAAATAATATATATATATGCACGAATAAATATATTTGTTTTTGGATAAAGGAGGAGAGGTATTGAAGAAGATTAAGAGAAGAGGATAAAACCAAGAGCATAGAAGTTATGTGACCACGGGATCAGTTAAGTTATGCTTGAACAGGAAATATAAAATTACAATTCCAAAATTAAGCCATAAATTAAAACATAACAATTTTATTTATTTATGGGTTAAGTTTCTTTTTATCAATTTTATCTACAAAGACGTGGTCAGCCCATTGGGAATATTTTACAACTCCTTGATCCACCTTCCCCTGATCTATCTTCATCAACTGCTTTCCTTCTCTCAAATGAGATAAGTACAAGTGTATTGCGAAGTGTGAGAGCTTGCATGTATACTTCTACTTCGTCGGGGATTTTTACCTCCTTAACATATTAAAAAGGATATAATTTTGTTTATGGGTTAATTTTTTTTAGCAATAAAATTTTTTCAAACAAAACTTCGGAATACTTTTTAGAGCATATTTAGATGATTTCTCTTTGACCTGATCATATGTACGTTCGTATTAATGTATATTCTCCTTTCAAGACTTATTAATCCAAGGGGTATGACCAAATTCTATTGTTTGTGCTTAATATTTGATTTAGTTGAAGTACCCAACTCTTTAATATGCGATGATATGATATTTTGCAATCATGCCATTCTAACTTATGGTTTATATTAATATATGATATATGCTCAATAATTATTTTAATCCTTCACATATGGATATTCACACATCTACTATTTTAAGAATAGATATTATTTGTATTTATGTTCCGTTCAATCATATAATAAATAAAAACGATCCAATATTTTTAATTTTATTGCTTGAATCTGATCAAAGTTTCTTAAAACCATCTTCATCCTATTAATCGCCTTTATTTATCGTAATTACTTTTATCAATATACTCAAGTTGTCTCAGCTTATATTTTCGTGTATCTCTAAGTTGAAATCTTTATATACTGTGGATCGGTCTAATAGTTTCTGCCGTATCTTTGCACCCAGGAGAAATTAATGGCCATTTTGGTTATTTATCAATGCCTTGTTCTCAAGAAGGATAAAAAACTCTAACCATTCCAATTCAAAATTCTTGGTCAAATATTTACATCGCTTTAATTTTTGTCATTTTTTAATGCTACCTATCGGTATTTTTTACATTGTGAATATTTAGTGGTACACCAAGATTTTCGTGAATTTATATTAAAATATTTAAAAATTAAAAAATCAGACGCAAAAATTATAAAAACTTTGAATTTATACTTAATGCACGAAAAATTCCGATATTTAAATGAATGATAGGTGGTTTTGAGGTAAAATTACTTTAAATTTCAAGTTTATATGTATATTTTTGTATTATTCATACACAATCTTCAAATAATTTAAATATATGCATATAATTTATATTTTGCAAGATTTATGTTTTATGCCAAATTCAAAAGGTTTTAAAAATAAATAAAATATAATTTTATCATAATATGTCTTCAATTTTTCGTATAAAAGAAAGAATTGTCTAGTTATTATTTGTAGAAAATTAAAAAATGAATTTTAATCAGATGTTGTGGGCTTTAGAATATATAGTAACAGGTATATGCTGTATATTATTTAATAAAACACTATTGGCTTGTTTTTATTACTTTAAGGTACGTTCTGTAAATGGCATCTATCAGTATTAAGACAATACTTCAAATATTCGATTTGATTAATATAGTTCAACAGCAAAAAAATACATACCATTATTTTACAAATTATGCTACAAGAACCCGGAAAATACATAATCTATTCTTTTTTAATAAAATAATTTAGAAAATAATTGTATTTTTAGTGTATATCGAAACTATTTTGAACTTTTTTGGTATATAGAAGAATATTGGCATATATATCAAATTTATATTTTTAAAGATATGCAAATTGTTTAGTTTATATTGAATTTTGTAAATGTATCTTAGTACTATTTAGCATATATATAGTACAAACCCACTTATTATATTGCATATTCAATTTTCAAGCATATTTTTATAGGTCATAATGATCATCAGATATATAAACAAAGCGTTTTGTATATAATTAATTTTATTTTTCATATCTGATTGACCCTTAATATTTATATTTTACCTACAAGTAAATGTAATACTATGTTATTTTTTTGTTTTATGGGATTATGTTGCCATAAAATACCATAGGTCGTATATTAAAGAAAGGAAATACCAACAGGAGCTATACATAAACAATAGTATTGAGAAAAACAATTGAATGTATAATTATTGAGCTTAGAAGATGTATTGAGACTTTAAGGATGATCGCTTGAAAAGAATACACAGAAAATGTGTAAAATAGAGCAATCTAAATTATTTCGCGAGCTAAAATGAAAAATTATCCCCAAAATAAACATATAAAATATGATATTAAGAGTTTAAAGTAATAATATTTTTCTTTTACAATTGATTAAATTAAATCCGAATATTTATATCCGAATTTTTTTTAATATTTAGCTTTTTAGATATGAAAAATAAAGTTATAATTTATTTTTGCAATTCATATATTAATCTGAATCGTTTGGCATTAATATCTAAAGTACAAAAAAAATAAATATTTCTTTATAAACTTTTAATTTTGTTTCGATATAATTGCTTATATGCATTAAATTTTTAAACTAATCCTAATAAATTACTTTATCTGTTGTTTCTGAATTTTATTGTATTAAATTTTCTATTTAATTGTGTATATTCAGATTTAGAATTATATTAAAACTAAAAACAAACATCATCTTTAACTGTTAATACTTAGATTCTTATATACAAAAATCGTATTTTTTTATTTGTTATTAATATGTGGTAATACTAATCGAAACAAATAATCGGCGTGATTATCGGGTTAGAAAGAGAGTTGAATTAAAAGCCGTGAAAAGAAGATATGAGTTGAATAGATAAAACATGGATTGAAGAAAACACTTGAATTAATAAGTCTTGGAAAAGAGAAGTCTGCAAAGAAGATAAGAGTTGAATAAATATAAACATGGATTGAAGAATACACTTGAATGTATAAGTCTTGAAAAAAGAAGTCTGCAAAGAAGATATGTGTTGAATAAATATAAACATGGATTGAAGAATACACTTGAATGTATAAGTCTTGAAAAAAGAAGTCTGCAAAGAAGATATGTGTTGAATAAATATAAACATGGATTGAAGAATACACTTGAATGTATAAGTCTTGAAAAAAGAAGTCTGCAAAGAAGATATGTGTTGAATAAATATAAAAATGTCCTCTCTGAAAGCCATCTTAAATATTGGTTTCTTTGAAAAGAGTAACCACATAAAACTAACAATAAATAGCTTTCAAAGATTATTCTTTATTCGTTAATTTATTCTTTTTCTTCTATCACGCTAAGAATTTTAAATACAACACTCATTGAACAAAATCCGAAGGTTATCGCTGCTAATTTCTTTCTAACAGCACCTTGTGTGTTATCCGAATTTTCTTTGACGTTGTGATCATGATGATGTTCAAATTCAGATGACAGCATCTCGACAAACCCAATATAAAGAAAAGAACCGACACTCAGCCCAGTCAGTATTTCAATAATCGGGAGATGTGAACTATACTCCTTTCCAATCTTAAGAAGTAAAACCCCGATCATCATACCAAGCGGAGTTAACGCACTATACAAAGTAATCAACATCAAAGCCGTTCGTTTCATAAATGGTGCACTCAAAATAGAAACACCCAAAACAAAGGCTTCAATCCATTTGTGGCCAAACAAACTAATTAAATAAATAAGTAATTTTGTTGTGTTACCTCTGCTAGCGAACCCAAGTCCTTCTAAAAATGAGTGTATGCTCAAAGCCAGTACAAAAATAACTGCTTTTTTTAGAGTTGCGTCTTCAGGGATACAATCATGATTTCCTGTTTTTGATAAATACAACTTATCTATCCAAAAAAGAAATAGAAAGCTTATACCAGCGGTAAATATTGCTATACAGCCGTTATTATCTGCATATAAATCCTTTGCAATATCAAAAATTATTGTTGCTAAAATCACACCAGCAGCAAAGCATTTGAAGTACGTCGACATTTTTGGTTTTTTAACTAGTTTGTAACCGTATGAAAATGCAAATGTGAATATAAACATCAGAATAGCTATACCAGTCGTTTCCACGAACTGGTTCTCGATAAATATCATTTTTTATATTGTGTATATAATTTTGTTGTGTTATTGTTTTCGCTAACGTGATACCCCTTTTCTTTTCTTATTTCTATCTTTTTATAGATGAAAATTTTGTTCGTCGGAGGGAAATAAAATTACTCCAATTTTTTGACAGTTTAATAAATCAATTAATCGTGATTTCAATTTAATTTTATTTAATAGTATTTATCAACTGAAGAAGTATTGGTAATTGATAGCATCTTGTAGACTGTCATAATTAAAAAAGGGTGAAGAATGATTTATATATCTTATCGTTTAAATCAAATTGAGATAAAGCATACTTTTATTCTAAAAATTTTAAAAACAGAAGAATATTCGTTTCATATTTAACACTGTAAATGACATATTAAGTCAGAATATTGGTTCTTGATTATTTATTCATATTAAAGATAATCTAAAATTCGTGACTTTGATAGGTCAATAGTATCAATGCATTAATCAATACTTGATATTAATATATTGTTCTGTCTAGACATTTTAATGGATAAAAGCAATCAAAGCATTATTATTTACAGCTTTCATACAAATGTATATTTGTGATAACAATCTATAAATTTGATCGATGAAAACGATATAGATTATTATTTAAATCGCAATTATGCGCGCTATATTTGTTGTAGTATACACAATCTATACATTTTACTCGATATAATTAGAATTACATATACCTATATAAACTAGATATTTTAATCAATAAACAACATTATATACTATTTAAACAGTAATTATACGCACTAAATTATTTTTAGTACACAATCTATACATTTTACTCGATATAATTAGGATTGCATATAACTATTTACAGCTGTAATTATATAAACCAGATATTTTAATCAATAAACAGTAATTATACACACTAAATTTGTTTTAGTACACAATCTATACATTTTACTCGATATAATTAGGATTACATATAACTATATAAATTGGATATTTTAACCGATGATAAACAACATTAAATACTATCCAAAGTCGCAATTATATAAACTATATTTGTGATATACTGGTTGTATATTTTAATCGATATAAATAGCATTACTTCTAGCTATTTACAGCTTCTATACAAACTAATATTTGTGATGCAGCATTTGAATATTTATAAAGAAAAATAAGATTACTTGTAATTATTTACAGCTATTTTTATATAACTCAAATACTTTAAATTACAAATAACAAATAAATACTATTTAGAAAGATAAAACAAAAATAATATCATATGTAATGACTTTGGATGGGGTGGTTACAAAATTCCATAAAAAATATGTTAATGAGTCGTAAATCATGGACGAACTAGAAGCATACATGCAAGCTCTCACACTCCGCAAGACACTTGAGCACATTTCATATTTGAGAGAAGAAGAGCAGTTGACGAAGATATATTGGGGTAAGGTGTCAAAAGATGGATGAAATTTTGTGCAATATTCCTAATAGGCTGTCTACACATCATAGATGGAATTTACTAAAAGAAGAAACTTAATCCATAAATAAAAAATAGCATACTATTATAAATTGCAATTTATAAATTAATATTTGTGATATTTTATTAAGATAAAATGTCACACCCTATCAATATTAATTGTCATATTTGATTACACTAAGTAAAATAAACATTTCCATCTTTTTTGTTATGTGAATTCATCAAATTGAATATTTCCGTGATTTCATAGAAGAATTAAAATCAACGATTTCTCCTAATTTCATTGGACAAGAAAATCAAAGATGGAAAGTTTCTGTCAAATTAATTAAATCGAAATTAGTCTGGAGAAGAAGATTTCCGTCATATTTATTTATATTTGGGATAGTAATCGCCTGTATGTGTAAATGACTTTAGTGATCGATTTTAGAGTATTTAAATAACACGATCACACACAGTCTATAAATTGAAAATATAAAATTAGGCAAATAATTTCATTCATTGTTGAATTTGTAAACACTTTATTTACAATATAATTTATTCATAGTATATGATCACAAATTACAAATAAATATCAATAATCTTATTTTTTGTCTAAAATTGCTTAAAGATATTTGATTTGATATTATAAAATAATATATAATTTCGAATAGGAATTCGTAATAAATATTATTCGTATGATGATTTTATACATTAAAAGCATAGTTCAAAATATGATAAACACAACAATTTATAGCAATCATGAACATTCATATATTTTTATTCTGTTAAGTAAACATATTTTTGTATAAAAAATCAAATTATATATATTTATTATTTTCAACATTTCTTTGGTTATTGTTGTGGAAAAAATAAAAATTACCATACTTTAATGTATTTTTTGAAATAACGCAGTATTATATTTCGTTAAACAAAATATTCGAATATTTTTTATAAATTTCAAGCCAATATTTAAAATTGGCATTTATAATCAACGATTTACTAAATATATATTTTTTCTTCACAATGCATAATAAAAAAAATTCATGTAAATTTGAACATGAAAACAAATCATATCTAAACACGTATTCAAATATTTATGTTCACACGTCATCGATCATACAAAAAATATAAAAGATAATGAAATTTTCTCGATAGACCAATAAAAAAAGTAAAAGAATTTTTTCCCAAAGTAATTGTGCTTTTCAATTATATATTATATGCATATATAAAAATGTCAATTAAATAATATTAGTCAAAGTAGTATTGTTTTTAAATCATATTTTTCGTCTGTGTAATCTTAAAAAATGGCAAATAGATTTTTTTTTTCTAGTAGTTTTGCTTATCAATTTTATGTGTAATCTTCAAAAATTTATACTAATTATATTTAGTCGAATTAAAAGTGCTTGTAAATTATTGTTATCATTTCTTCTACATGTTTGAAGAAATGATATTTATCTAAGTAGTTCACCTTAAATTATCGATATCATATTCAGATATTTTAAATTTATTATACTTGGTCGAAATAAATGTAAAAGAGTAATATGCAATTTTTTTTATAAGAATTTCGCATAATCAATAAATATTGTTTTATTCTTGAATTTTTGTGTAATTTGATCTATACACACAAATTTAATTCAACACGACTGATTGATAATGTGTAATTTGTCGTTTTTTTAAATGTAATATATGTAAGAAAAAGCATTTCATATATAATTAATAAAGCTGATATTTATGCAAGAAAATTATCAATTAGCATGTTCAAACAAATAAATAAACACAAATGAAATTGATTATAACAAAATTTAATGTGATTTCTGATACATATGGAAAACATAATCATTATGGATTTAGGAGATATATCACACAATTGACTTCACTAATTTCCACATGAAATGATCTTTTTTGTGATTTAATCTTATGAATCATTGCTGATTACATATTAAATTCAAATTTTGATATTTTTTTGTCATGAATGCACAAAAGGATCATGTATCTAAATTACATATCGTGGACTAAAACTTATGAAAATCACGTATCTTCATTAAAAATCATGACTAATACATATTAAAATCAAAATTTACACTTTTATTTATCTTCTGAATGCGATAAAATTTCATATAGTATCGGTTATATTTCTTGGAACTGAAATTTCTTAATGTGATTGCATTGCATAATAAATTACCATTAATTCATCATTTTTTTGCGATTATAATTATGTTAAAGCTGTATTTTTTTAGTCTAATGCTTATTTATAAATTTTTATAGTTATTAGCGATTTTATATTTTATTCGTATTTTCCACTAAGATTTAATTTAAATTATGTATTTCTTTTAGTAAAACATATAAAGGTAATTGGGAAAAAATTCTCGATCGATTCTCCTCTGGTCTATCCTCAATAACTTTTCTTATAATCTCAAACAGTGTTTGTTTAATTGTCTAGCGAAATTTCTCTTTTTAATAGATATAATAATTTATATATAAAAAAATTCTTAGCTATTACAAATTTATTTAAATACTAGTGAAAAATAATCACGGAAAGATATATATCCTCTATATTTTTTCTGTATAATATAAAAAACTAAAATACATTTTATCGATAGTTTATGTTGATGTTTTGAAAAATAATGGAATGAGCGTTTACAATATTTATTTGAGCAATCATAATACCCTGGCTACTTCGCTCTTAAAATTAAAAAAAAGGCAAGTTTTTAAAAACCTTTTTTGATTTTTGATTTTTTTTAGCCCGGCCGAGCATCAATTATCTGTTTGAAAATAGTAAATAAACCATATATTTTAGTTTTTAAATCTCTAAAATCTTTTAATGCATTTATTGAATTGTATCACTTATAAAAGATCAGTATTCACTATTTCAAAGTCAAACCTAATTTAACAATGGCGTTGCCCATGCACATTTAAAGTCAAGTATAATACAGGTATTAAGATTATTTATGTAGATCACTTCTCTTATATCCTTTTACACAAGAAAAATATAGATTTTCATTCATATTTTATACAAATTTAATTTTTTATAATTTAATAAACTTATTGATATTAAATACTCACTTTAGAAAAATATATTCACCTTTTGAAAAGTAATAAAATCTAGAAAAGTCGGATGTTTCATTAATATTACGGTTCGAGTATTTGTTTCAGTTTAGCTTTCCAAAAAAAATAATGCAAATATAATTTTTTTTTAGTTATGATCGTTTCATATGCCCAGAGATTTAGTTTTACAGGTTATATTCTAAGTATTTGTTGAAATAAACTAGATCACACACTGCATTCATTGTATTGTTATCAAAAATAAAAATTATTATCCTTGCGTCGAAAATATTTGATCAATTTTGTGGTAGCAACTCATTATGCACACAAGAAAAATTAAGAACAATTATTAATTCAAATATATCAAGCTACCTACACATAAAAATCCTTTTTCATTTATTAGTTTGAAACCTTTTCTTTAAATTTTCAAAAAAATAAAGCGAAAATTTTATTTTATTGTTGAATCGTTAAATTTTATAACTAGATGGATTTTTTTAAAATATGATTTGTTTACTAAGAATACTCATCCCATTTCAAATATTTATACAAAAAAGAAAATAAATTCAATATAAATGTTTTAAAACTAGCCTGAAAAATTCATTATGCACAAGAAATATATAGCTTAATATCTTAAATAAAACAATTGTTCTGCAATTATCTATTAAAACAGAAAATTCGAAGCAAAATAAACATCCAAATTAATTGGTTTTTTATTTCGATTTTGAGTTTAATAAATCTTTTCTAAAATAAATATGTATATCCGACTGATTTTTTTGTTAAACATACTCTTTTAATCCCATTTAAGACAATAAAATGCGATAATTTCGTAATTTTTTACACCATTTATATTAAAAGAGAAACACAAATTATATAAAATCTGCACTTGAACTTTTCTTTGTCGAACACATACAGCTCTAACTTTGCAAAAACTAAATATTCTCTTAAAAAAGGCGCTAATATAATCCCAGAACATTTTTATGCAATTCTTGAGCTATAGGCACGGGAAACATTATAAATAATCTAAAACTACAATTTTAATAATAAAATCCAACTGCAGCGTCTATTAAAAAGAGTATTTTATAGTTTTTACCTAATAGCTGATATTTTTACTTTAATTGCAAATACAATATGCAAATATTTTATATTCTAGATCATATAAATAAGATCATAAATCTGCATAAAAAAAATTTCGAAGCTAAGAATAATCAATTTTAGCGAAAACTGTCGTATAAACTAATGTACATTTACAATTGTGATTTTATCTATAGAATTAATCAAACACAATTATTACTGTATTTAAGTCGAAATCATAATCTATACTGGGAAACTAAGATGAATCAAATGCTAAAATTCCGATTCATTTTGATGCTGATACATAAGCTTAAAATAAAATTAATTTTTCTAAAAATATCACAACATGTATTTATATTCCCATTCGACATTTTGATGAGTATTTTAAGTGCTATTATTGCTGATATTGATCATATTATAATTTAATAAAATGAAAATCATAAAGTGAATGGATTCAATTGCATAAATACAAAATTTATATATGCAACTTAAGTATTTTCTACCATTAAATTTAAAAATATAAAAGTCTAGCTGACACTTGTAATAAAAGTGAAAATAAAGTTTACTTTTTGTTGTGTTGTTTTATGTAAAATAGAAAAGATTTCTAAAATATGTATTTATTTTCGATTTTTTTTAGATGCATTCGATTATGATAACCCGAGTCGAACCTAAAAACATAACTCATAAGCCAATATATGTGAAAATTTAATTAAATAAAAGCCAAAAATGTTTTTTGATCATTTGAATAAATATATAAATCTATTTGGATTTTGTTTTGGTTTAGAATTTAGTCGTACTTATCACAACTACTGCTTGAAAAATATTTAATGCTTATTATATCAGTGTTTCTTCAATTACGCTTTACAAAAAAATGACATAAATTTTTGCTCTTTGCCCATTTTATTATATCTTACAAAATATAAAGAACAAATTTTGATTTTTATTACGAATTACCAGAATCATTTCTTTATTAAATATTGGAGTTTATAAATTAATCGGTTTTTTTAGGAAAGAACTGACTGATAAAAATTTTCTGAAGAATATGAAATTTTTAGTCAATACTTATTCATTGTAGATCATAAAATGTGAATAATAGCAATAAATATAAAACCTTTTATTTTTGATCACGTTCAAAAAACATATATTATATAAGATATAAAGTTTACGTCTATGCAACGGTCGCAAAATATAAATTTGTGTGATTTTGAATTGTAAATTACATTTTCTCAATAATATCCATAAACTAGAGCAGTACGTATACTCTAAAAGTAAAGGTATTTTTAGAAAAATAGAGATTCCTTTTAACCCTGGCAAATGAAAACTCCTAAAATAAACTTAAGTTAAATAAAAAATGCCATAGTATTATTTGTAAAAGATTATTGTTTCATTTTACCTATTTCAATGAATTAAAGCCTTTATATCGGATTTTGATAAATATAATTTATGTGTAATAAATTTTTCTTAAATTAAGATATGGTTTTTTGTATCTAAAACTATCGCCATAATATATAACTGCTTTATAAAAGTTATTTTTTCTCTTCATGCTTTATAAGTTTTAACGTTAATATCGCTCAATCAAAAGCAGACTTTTTCTTTTATGTGGTTAAGATGGCAATTTGATAGTTAAACCAAGCAAATATACACCATAGTTGGAATTTGATTTTAAAAATTCGAATTCTGGAAAATTCAACAATTTTAATAAAAAAATATTGGTTTATTCTTCAAAAAAAATCAATTTAAAAATTTATTCATTTCAGTAATTCTCCTTCATTCGACCATATGAATTGTAAACACTTGCTGATCTTATCGATCTAAGACTTTTTTCGACCCGATCATTTTCTTCCATTGCATTCTGAATTTTTTGTTCTGCTATCTTGCCAATTGCCTCTTCAGCCAATTTATCCGCTTCTCTCTTCGCCTCGACTTCTTTTAAAATTAGCTCATAGTCCATAATTTCATTAGGTCTGGAATTGTATCTGCTACTATGTGATGAATTTTTTGAATATGAATACGCATTGTTACCACCCCAGCCCCAGTTGTCAAAGAGACCACATACAGAAGATGCTAAGAACAATGACATATATACATATCTGAGCCTTTTCATTCTATAATCAGCTTTTCTGAATAAATTGTATTGATATATTATGAATATGTTTTATTACAGATTGATCATCATCATAAATACTTCAGTGATATCATCTGTTTAAAACATATAAAATATCAGTTGCATATTATTTAATCATATGATCTGAATTATATCTATCAAAACTTGTTATGCTTGATATATCTCAAAATCATTGGTTCCCTTATTATAAATTAAATTTAAAAAATCTCGATATAGATACTTTTTCTTATAATAAGACTTAAGAATAAAAAAAATGTTTTATTAGAACATGTAATTAAATGTGATGAATTAGATTATAGTTCGAATCAGCTTAGTTATTAGTATTTTTTTTATATTTTACTTCCGTAAAAGATCTAAATAACTAGTTAAGTAAGTGTTTTTTTACGGGTTTAATTTTGGAATTGTAATTTTATCTATTTATTCTAGAAAAACATGATTATTTATCAGTGGACTTTCATTAAAATATCTTGGCCATATCCATTCACCTATATCTTCTATAATACCTTATAATACTATAAATAAATCGCATTTAATTATGTTGTTGAAAAAGCTTATAATTTAGAATCATTTTTTTTGTGTCTTAAGATACCTATAATCTACTTAAATCAAAAGAACCAACTATTAATGTATCATATACTATTTAAACGACTTAAAAATTTCTATAAGAATTATTATTACACCAGAAATATTTTTAATATCGGCTTTCAAAAAAAATGTAGAGGAAAAATTTCTTTTTTTGCATAAATTATATCCGTAAAATATTATCACATAAATCACAAACAACAGTGTGAATGCAATTTTTTAGTATTTTTTTTAATGACACCCTTTATATCACATATAGCAAAATATCTTCGTTAAATCATAACGTAACAAAGTATGGTGTATCATTATGTGTAGCTATATATTTCTTATATATTATATAGAATTTTGAAAGATTCATATTTTATTTTACGATCTAAAAAAATTTAAAATAGACAAATAAACTTTTTGATACAGGGGTTTCGAAAAATCAAAACTTATATGCAAAAAAGATGAGAAAATAATCTAATAATGAGCGATATAATAAGTTTAAAGTATAGATGGCCACAAGTGTATACAAAATATAGCAAGGTTCTGGTTTTTACAGCCCCTAATATTAAAATAGATAAGCAATAATAAATCTAAATTAGTAAGATTATAGAATTTTGCCATATTCTTTTTAGTACCAAGGTGTATCGATATGTAATTTTTGAAAAAAACTTAATGATACAAATTGATAAATTTTGGAAGCTAAATACATATTTATTCTTGATACTATTTTAAAAAGCTATTTAGTTTTTAAAATTTTAATCTTATATAAAAAACTGTTATAAATTAAAAAAAATTATCATTATATAATTTGCAACACAAATTTTTTAGTTCTAATATATATTATACGCTAAAATTTTTAAAACATAAAATAAACAAATCTATCTTAAAGTATTCTAGAAAAATGTAATATAAAATATATTTTTCTAGAATAAATTTAGGGATTAAAATCACTTAATGCTGTATCCGCTTCGAAAAAAAATTGAAAAAGTCATAATATTAGTTAAAATAGTTTCTATATATGACTAATTTGAAGGTTTCCATACTTTTTTTTTACATTAAAATATATGATTGTGGTATATTGGTTTTTTCGAGTCCAGATAAAATATTTTTAAACAATATCTTATATAAATATATTTATGAGAAATTAATAAATATTTTTTTTAAAAAGTATATTTTTGCATATATAATCGAAAAAATGTGCTTATGGTGTTTTCGTTAAAAAGCTAAAAATATTCCTGATGTTTATTTATAATATATGAACTATGATAATACCATTTCTAGAGATACGAACTAGATACAATATAATAGTAAATTTTATAACATAGTCTTGAAAATAAGTGAAAGAAATTATAAAATAATAAGCTACATACAGCGAAACAACCAAAATTAAAAATCAAATTGCATATAATCTATGAATTCGCCTTATGATTCTATCTTAATATTCATTAGATTATATTTTTAACAAAAAATAGCCCCATACCGCATCCAAATAAAATAGGCTAAATTATACTAGTATAGAAAGTAAATATGGTATGATAATATTTAGATAAACTAGATCGTGATTACGTCAAATTTAAACTCTTGTGAATAAATATTAACTTATAAAAATATCTAAATTATATTATGCGGAAGGATATGATATGAGCTCATTAATTATGGGCAAAAATTGTCATATAAAGAAAGAGGTGTATAACCCCATAAAATAGACAAAAATGATTTATTTTAAAATGATTCGATGGTTTTGGTTTGGTTTTTCTAATATTAATTTGCCAATTATTATCTAGTTTAACTTTTTAGATATCTTATTTACTGAATGAATTCGCACATTCTAGATAAAATGTACTTTTTTTCACCATAATTGTATAGGGTTTTAAAATGATTAGAGATCGAATGTATCGCATCTTTTTTATATTTATGTCCAAAGAAAACTCTTTGAAGATATGATAAAGTTGATTGGTTATTATTATAGACATTAGATAACCAGGTATTTTTATATTTTCCACAAACTGCAATAGATGTTGTTTTTTTAAATAGAAATGTTATATAAAGATGGACCCAAAGCTAACTCAGAATCAAAAAATCTTTGGCATTAGAAACCCGATTTTGGCCAAAAAAATATATTTATCAATTTTATTTCTTACTATGAATTGATATACTCAAAAAATAATCAACAAATTCATAAGATATATTAAAAATGTACTTTTTACACATATAATAAAGATGAATATACTTTTTATCCATGTTTTTTTCTCAGATAGAACTGAAAAGTTATCTTTTTACCGTCTCTGCTTCATTAGAACATCTGTTAATAAAGTCGATGTTAAAAATATAGTACCGTTTGTGGATTTAAAATCCCAATATAAATTTGATTCAAAAGAATGGAGGGAAAAAAGTAATGAATTTTTGTCAATTATCAAGCAAAGAAAATTTAACGGCTAAAAAAAATAAAAATCCATTTTCTCATTTTAAAACATTTTTCGAATTTAAAAGATTTCAATAAAAAATAATAAAAATTTGGAGCCATAAACATACGGGAATCTTATAAGAAAAAAAGCATTTCGATGTATTTTTCTTGCTTTCAACTTAAGACAAGAATATTTTTATCCGGTGAATAAATACGAAATTTATATAAAGTATAAAATTTTATTATGTATTTTGTTTATTTTCTATTCTTATATTCCATGTTTAGCGGATAAAAAAACCTTTATTGGCATTTTCAAATAAAATTTTGAATTAGATAAATCGGAAAAATGTATTTATAAAGTAAGATAACTAATTGAACATTTTGTTTTGGGTTCAATATTTTATAATTATTTTCTTGGTAAATTTTTTTTCCCCTGTCATATGTTTAACTAAAAATTTAGTAAAAATAAAGTAAGAAACAAATTACTAAATTTTAATGCGAATAATTATAAAATAAACCTTTTCAAATAGAAACACAATGTAATTTTTATTGATGTTTTTGATTTTATTTTGATAATTGCTTGTGGTTTTCCTGTGATTTATAAGGAGAGAACAATTTTGACTAGAACTAATAGGATGAATTTTTAGCCAAGTAACTACTCTTTTATGTTTCTATCTGAATTTTTCAATCAAATTTACAACCATAAAGCTCTTTTAAACGTGTTGAAATAGAATTTGTTTTTTCAACGGTCAATAGTGATTTTTTTGCGCCAAAATTACAGTGTATAAAAATTTAATTTTATATTTAAGTATTTTTTTAGATTATAAAAGTACAAAAATATGAATGAACAAAAAGGGTTAGATATCATAAAAATACGATCATTTATTATAGAATAAAATACTTAAAAATTTTCCACATCTGAGTTTTTCTCAAATTATGCACTGATTTAAAACATCTGGCACAATATTTATATTTATAAATTATATTAACACGTCTGAAAAATCTATTATTTCTAATTTTCTTATGTAATTTTACAAATTATCTGTATTTATAAAATTTTTATTATGAAAAATTGCTAATTTACAGTATATTGAGGGTTTTTACTAAAATATTTTACATTGTTCTGGCTATTTGAAGCCCATACATGCCTTAAGAACATATAAACCTGTTATAAAAATCGTATGATTATATTTGATAATATATAAATATTGAATCAAAGGTTTGTGAATTTAGATCGGCCGTTTTTTTTGTATTTCGCTGTCATAACAAACAAATCTAGATAATAAATTTTAATAAATTATATAATATGAACAACGTGTTTTTAATATATACCCACAAAAATTTTGCAAAATATTCAATTTGATAAGAAATATCTTCCTAACGGAGCTAAATATTGATATGCGCCAAATTTATATAAAAAGTGATGGTTTAAGATTAAAATGAATATAAAAAGTGGAAATTCATCATGATATTAAAATAAAAAGAGAATTATAAAAGTTAAAATACACACATGCTATTGATTTATGGTATTTGATGTTTAAACTTTATTATGCCCCTTAATGAAATAAATACCACCGAACATGCTATAATTGCCACATGATTTTTATAATTAATTTACAGTTTTAGTATTTTTTGTATCCATTATGCTTTGAAATTTTTTAATATTAAAAAATGTGAAATAAGTAAAAAATGCTTAAAACTAAAATCTTATTAATTTTTCTTATCGGATATTTAAGCATATTAATGCTTTCTTTGTCTTAAAAATGAAGTTTAAGACATCACTCAATCCATTTTTTTGCACAACGAAGTAACATAAATAAATAAACTACCAAAATAGATGTATTACAAAGTGGGACCCCTTATTGTATCGGGAACGTTTATCTATGCAGATATATTATAGAAACAGGGTGTAAATATCAAAATCAACATTAAAATTCAGATAAATGTCTTAAAAAAATAGTAAAAATTAATATTCTTGGAATAAAATAAGAGACTTGGACCTCTAACTTAGGATAAGTTTTATATACTATGAACTATAAGTCTATGAACAAGGGTACTATAGATATTCTGATCTGAAGCGAAATTGTTTACAAAATATTCGTGCGATAACTTAGTGTTAATAAAAATCTCGTAATATGATAGTGGGTTTTTAATACATTTACTAGCCCATAATAGTTTGAAGGATTTATATTATTGGATTATGTGTGAAATTCATAAAATATGTGAATAATAAATATCAACAATACTTATTCTCAATAGATGATTGCAACTATTCAAAACATACTACAATATTAATTTTTCATAATAAGATTTCAAATATGAATTTGACAGATATTTTGTTAATGTAAAATTATTAAACTTTAGAGTGTGATTGTAGATGGGTTTAAAATATGATCATATGGTGTTTAAAATAAAATTTTACATATCAATAAAACACACTTAAAGTTTTTTTTAGTTAGCTAAAAATCAATAGAAATCAGAATTCTAGTAACTAATATATTTTATATGCATATAAATTGACTCTGTCGTCAAATGTTTTTAGATTTTATCTTGAATATAATGCCATATAAAACGCTAAGGATATTGATAAAATACAGCGATAATAAAAATAAAAACAACAATCAGTTGCATATTATAAAGATTTTGAAATAAAATCATTTATATAAACACCATTCAAATCTTCGGCATTTGCTGTTAAAAAATGGAGCCCATACATAACTGTTTAAACATATCTCTGACCATTTCGTGTATAGTTTATGGGTGAAAATTGTTTTTTTGCATAATATTTGTCGTTTTAGTACTGTTTATTAGATTGGTTCATAGTATCCTTCCAGGGTACTATAATTATATATTATATACGACAATATTGTTAAAAATTACGAAATCAGTATTGTATACTTTTCTATATATCATATATTAATGGTTTAAACCTGTAAAGATAGTTCAATTTAAATTTATAATTCCGCTTATGATTATTGATAAATTATAAGAACTAAAAAATTTGATCAAAGTAAATAGATAAACTTGTATATTTCTAAAGATGCTATATTTTTAAATGCTGTAATCCTACAAATTTGAATAAAATAAATCCAGTTTTTGAATTTCCTGAAAGTTGGAAGAATCAAGGTTACAACAGAACAAAAGTTTAATATTTGTGAAGGGACAGTAAGTTTAAAAAAATATTTAAGCAGCTTTAATTACATATTGAAATACTAAATTAAAGGAAAAATTCAAACAATAAATCCTTTAGAAAATATTCTAATTTAGTAGGTGCATTATTTACATAGTTTTTCTATCATAAAAACATAGCTAATCCCCAAAAATGTCGCAAGACTTTTCAGAGATGTTAAATTAGAATTTTTATAGCAGCCACGGGTGCTTATATAAAATCAAGAAATTTAAAATATTTAAAAAATTTAATAATGAAAAAGCTTTCAGCTGTGATTCAAACAGCGGTTGTTTTTGTTTGAATTCAGAAACACATATCAGGATAATTTATAATAGGAACATCTTGAATTTTAATTGTGCGGTATTATATTAATATATTTATAAAAAGTAAATACCCACATTAAAATTACAGAAGATTAAGATTATAAACCATAAAAATACAGTAATTAAATTTCTAGGGCTACACGAAGGAACTTTCTTCCTTTATAATAAATAAAAAAAGGGAATTCGAGATATTTTATGAACATAAATTTATAGAAAATATTTAAATCACAAATATCACAAAAGAGTTAGAATATGCAGTATAATAATGTATTTTAACAACAAATATTGATTGTTGATATAGCACCAATTCATGGGAGAGAAGCCAATTTTTCTGGCTTAAAAAACATATAGTTTTACAAAGAAACAACATGAGTCTTACTCAGTCCTTAAAATGATATAATATAAATTTTAAGACAATTTTACTCGGGTTTTTTTATAAATTGGATGTTTTCCCGCAAAAAACTATAGATTAGAGGCGTTAAGTATGAATATATTAATGCTTCTTGTGAAGTTAGGCCAAGAACATATTTATTACAAAGAAAATGGCAAAAATTAGTTTTGATAAAACAAATCTTGATATTTCATCAACAACTATGACATTTAAAACCATTAAAAATTTTTATTTTATTTTAAAATGAAACATAAAATCTGGAACAAAACTGAAAACATGAAAGTAAAAGCTGCTCATAGTAAATTTGACTTAAAGAAACGCCAAAATAGAGAAACTAGATAATTAAGAGGATATTAATTTTTTTTAAACGATATGGATACAGTAAAAGAAAGTGAAAATGCGAGAAAAGAACCAAATCAGACAAAGAAAGAATTTGAATAAATTTAAATATTTAAATACAAATAAAACATCTAGAATAGATTATAATTTTTCAAGTTTGACAAAAAAATTATTCACAAATACATTTTTCTAGTTTTACACATTTTAAATTGTTCATAGAGATTTTTTGGATCGTTGAGAATGTTGTAATGTATGAAATCAGTGCTCCAACTTAAAAGAGTGCCGGGATATTAGAAGTGCGACATTTTCTAGCTTAGTAAAAAAAAATACTTTAAAATATGAATAAATTTAAAAAGTGAAAACAAAATATATTATGGATAGGATAAAAAATTAATTCAAAAGCCTTACAATAATCAATTAAATGTTGTAGTTTCACAACAAGAATATAAGCTTTTTATATTTAAATGTATTATCAAGTTGAAAATTTATAAAAGACACAATAAAATAAATTTTCGCGTATATTTAATCATAAAGCATAGATTACAATTTAGCTATATGAAAACGGTCTACCAGAACTGCCACCATAAGAACCAGACATTCCCATCGAGCTTGAGCTTTTATAAGATCGGGACATCATAGAATTTGCTGAACTAGCGGATTTAATTTTGTCGGCTTCAGCCTTTATCATTGCATCTCGAGCTATAGAATCCATTTGATTGTTTATGGCGGCTTCAGTTGCCATTCTTTCCGCTTTTATTGCTTCGACTCTAGCAGTAGCGACATCAAGTTCAGAAGGTGTTTTTGTGGACCATGGGTTATATCTATCCCAACCGCCCCAACTACCGAAGAAACATGAAACGTTCGATATTAAATAGATAAGAGAAAATGTGGATCTTGTAATTTTCATTTCTATATTCCAAATTTTTTTTAAATTATATATGTTTTATTGTGGTGGCAGAAACATCGTTTTGTTTCGGATTTTTAGGTTGACAGTTGTGAATAAGTATCTTTAATTTATAGATGATATATTAAAACAATGATAATCATTTTTTTGTAGATGATTAATGATATTATTTATTTTTATTTGGACTAATATGTGTGATCAAGATATATCGATAATTGTTTCTAAGAATTGAGATAATCACATTGATATATATAATAGTAATAATTAACACTCTACAGCCATGATTTTGTAGCAGGATTACTATTATCATATAAAATAGTAAATTATGCGGCATTTTTTCGGTGTTATTCAACCTGAAATTTTTAATGCACAGTTTCCGTTATAAGTTCTGTAAAACCAATTATTCAAAAACCATTCTGTTAAATGAATTTAGAAATTTATTATATTTATCACTTTATGTGTATTAAAAAATATATTTTAAGCATAAAATTTGGAGCAGATTTATGTTTCCATTACATTATATAAATGGAAGTGATATTTTTATTCATAGATCAAGATCGAAATAGAATTACATAAATGTTATAATTTGTTGCACGCATCATTTTTTCCTTCAATATTATTTCAAATTAAGCAATTATTTTTTTTGAGTATGCGTGCTTTTGACATTCATAAAAACCATAGATAATTTATCATCGAGCTAATTTCTAAATCACACATAATTGCAGTTAGAAAAACCATTCGAAATGAAAGTCTTTGTATTTTAGCAGTTATAAACAATTATATAAAATAAAAAAATGTGTATTATTGTTTAATTTTTGATGCATCAATTAATATGTACTTAGTGTTATTTTATTTATGTTGCCTATTGCAGAATTGATAAGATTAAAAATGACCATAGAAATAATTTTGATATATTTCTGTTTTTCATCTAGATTAGATGTATTATCTTCGCTACATCAGAATCTAAAATAAAAAATTCAGATTTTAAAAATTACAATTATTTAATATTTTTTTTTACTTGATTTAAAACTAGAATCTAAAAAAAAATTAGTTCTGAAAAATTACAATTATTTAATATATTTTTTTACTTGGTTTAAAACTAGAATCTAAAAAAAAATTAGTTCTGAAAAATTACAATTATTTGATATATTTTTTTTACTTGATTTAAAACTAGAATATAAAAAAAAAAAAATTCTGAAAAATTACAAATATTTAATATTTTTTCTTTTACTACAATTAAAACTAGAATCTAAAAAAAAGTTCAGTTATGAAATTGCTTATTATGTTAAATAAACAATTATATTTTTACTAAATTAGTATCGAAAAATCAAAATTCGGGTTTTAAAAACCTAAACACCTCTAATACCTTATTTTTTTTGCATAACTTGGACAGAATCTAAAATTGCAAATCTTATTTATTCAAAGTATTCATGAAAAAATAATTTTTCAAAAATAGACGAGATTTTGCTAAAAAAACATATAGTATATTATTTACATTAAACGTAAAATATTCATATGAGGAATAAATTAGATAAAGATAGAGTTTAGATATAAATGGAAAATCTGACCTAAAGGTAGAAATTACGCACTAAAAACCTTATTTATAATAGATAAGATTTTATGCTTTGTATAGCTAATAAAAATGCAGCAATTTTGTTTTTATCACGTAGTTTGATAAATGGTTTTTTTAAATACTACAAACTGACATTAATTATGCATTTGAGTTTATTAAAAACACCTTTAAAATTTTTTACACGTCAAAGACCGATATGAAAAAATCTCAAATACCAGCTAAAACATGCTTCAGATACTAATAATAATAATTCTTAAATACCCGCATCAAAATATAACAAATTCTATTTATAAAAAGCCTCGAATATAAATAATAACATGTCTCAAACATGAATAATATAATGCCACATCTACTAATGATAACATGTCTAAAATATTAATAAAGAAATTCCACAAATACCAATAATAACACATACCAAATACTAGTTCTTTGAGTTTTCTACCTTTCGATAAAAAGGTTTTTATTGTGTTTATAAAACCTGAAACATAAATAAAGATCATAAAACATCAGTATTTAACATTAAAACCCTAAAATATTTTTTTCTGCAATATAAAATAAATTTTGTTGGCTAATAAAAAAAGTAATTTAATATACCAAAGATAAATTCAGTAAAAACATTTGATTTATTAAAGAAAAATTTTCGCAGTGAATTTTACTTGTTTTCAAGATTTGAATACCTAGATGATATTTGGGTATAACTTTTTCATTTACATATATAATTTTACGGTATAAAAATGAATCACAGGATATTATAACTAAAATTAATTTTAAAAAACATTTATTTCAAAATAAAAAATCATCTTGCGATATCAATTAATAATAAGGGTAATAAAAAATCATTTATAAAACAGGGATAAAAATAGATTAAAATAAATAGACATTTTTTTTTGCAGCTGTTTTAAAAATATTTTTTTAGTAGAACAGCAATTTTATTTTAAGAAATTTGCAGGTGGTATAATTATTAAATATTTGTATTTGATTTTTATGATTTACTGGTAAAAAATTACTTTTTATTGTGTCTTTGATATAAAGAGCATTCAAAATAAAGTAAACTTATTCATAAAAAATATAAATATTTTTAAAGGTATTTACACAAGAAAAACATTGATTTTTGCGATATCGAAAGAAAAATTAACAATAGCTTGGTTATAAACCGATATTATTTTTATTTCTATAAGGATAGAAATATATTTGATAATTTTTAGATAAATTTGTTTTAGTTCAATGAATGTATTTTTTAAAATTTTATCACATAATTTATTTTTTGATTTTGTGTGCCATATGATTACAGATTTGAGATAAAAGCGAAATATATAAATTTTTTTTTAACATGATACATTTTTCGATTGTAATTGTCGCATGATTACTGATTCGAGATAACAGGGCAATATATAAATTTTTTATAATTTTTTTCCCGATAGTTTTCAATGTCTCTAAGATGCATATATTTTTATTTAAGCGTATGGTACCTCACATGCACAGTTTTCTATAATATATGGATGATAGACTATCATAATATCCCGTAGCTTTATTTACTGAGCCTAATTTTGCCAAAATATGCTTATAAAATCCAAACAGATAAATACAGATTTCAAAAAATTCTTTATTTAAGAAGGAAATTTGAAAATTACATCGTAAGAAAAACAATACAGATGAATAAATTCATAAAAATTATGTGAAGGCAATACATAATAGATTCTATGACAAACTAAACTTTGATAATTATATCAACATACATGCTCCAAATATAATTAAATAACTTTTTTTATGCTTACTTGTTTTTTTCAATGCTATATAATTATCTTATTCGACTGATAGCTAGAATGTAATGAAAATTAACAAAATAAACGAATATTGATGTTTATATAATAAAAATGAAAGTTAACATATTTATAAATCAATTGTATAAAATATGCAACACAAGAATAAATTTTTTATCATCACAAACTTTTACTATTAATGTATCTGTGCAATGATGGAACTATAAATTGAAGAATTAAAATTAGTAAAGTTATATATCGATTAAATAAAATATGCAAAACAACTAAAATTTATATCATCACAAACCTTTACTATATATGTATCTGTACAATGATGGAACTATAAATTGAATAATCAAATTGTAATAGTTATTTATATCAATATAATACAATATACTAAAAAAGAATACACAATCTTCTTGACCTTTTGAATTCCATTTTTTAAGAATTTTATTTTAAAATGAAAATAATTTATCCAAAATTTTTCTTTTGCTTGAATTTTTGTTAATAACAATGAGATACTAATATATTTAATTTCATCAAATGATATGCGACAATAAAAAATTTAAGCATGGATTCAAAATTTACCCAAATGAAACAGGATTTGAGATTTGAGCCCCAAGACATAATGCATAACAAGAATTTAGATAGTAATCTGACGCAAAATGATATTACAGGAGAAGGCACAGTTTCCAATAAAAAAATTAATGATGGTCAAGAAATTGGTAGAGAGAAAGAAGATGAGATGAATAAGTCTTTTGGATTTCGAAATAAAGTATGTGAGACTGTTTTATCGAAACTGCATGGATCTAAGGATTTAGATTGTAATGATTTGGGTGGTAGAAATTCTTCAAGTAAAAATTTAGGATCAGAGAATGTTGTGTACACTGACAAAAGCCAGAAGAATGAATCGAATGATAGTTTCTATGGTAGAGAGGATGGTTCAAAACTTAATTATGCACAAAAGGGAAAAGGATCAAAAGGAGGTACCGATAAAGGAATACATAATAGTATAAAGAAAAAATATAGAAACGAATTGGAAGGCGATACGGATGATGCCATACAAAATAGTACAAAGAAAAAAAATAGTAATATTAAAAGAGATTATAGTAACAAAAATCAAGATATTAAAGGAAATAATAATAATAATAATAGGAATCATAATGTTAGGAATAAAAAAACAAATGAAATAGGTGATACTGGATCTTCAAAAGAGACAATAAAAAAAAAGAATAGTAATAATAACAATGTGATTGATAATAATAGTTATAATACTAATGATAACAGAAGTAGCTATAATAATAAAACGAATAAAAAGAATAGTAATAATAGCAATGTGGTAGATAATAATAGTAATAACACTAATATTAACAACAGTAGCTATTATAATAAAACGAATAGTAATAATAACAATGCGATTGGCGATAATAGTAATAACACTAATGATAGCAATGACAGCTATATGAAAAAAAAGAATAGTAATAATAACAATGCGATTGATAATGATGGTTATAATAGCAATAATAATAATAAAATAAACAATTTAGGCGATTTTAATACAATTGACATGAACAATAATGATGGAAATGAAGATGACAGTGATTCTTCACAAGAAAAATCCTTTGATCAACGCATAAAAGAAATAATCAAGAAACCCACAATTTTAAAAGGCCAAAATTTAATTGACACCGCTTTACAGGATGATGCAATATCATCAAGTACAAATTTAGAAGGTGCATTTACAAAAAAAGCCAATTTGCAAAGTCAAAATACAGAAATCACGGATCTCGGAAGTACAAATACCAAAGAAAGAAATTCCGAGGGGGCTGATAAAGAAAATGAAGATGCAATTCGAAATCTAATAAATAGATTAAAAGCCACATCATCTCGTTTTAGTCTGAATCTTATTTCGGATATAAAACCCCAAGGTAAAAGAACAGCCGATGTTAGTCAAACAGAAGATGTATCTTGGGAATCATTATGCATTTGTGAAGAACTTTGTTCTATTTTAAGGTCGCAAGGTTATAAATACCCCTCACCCGTTCAAACAAAATCCATCCCAAGAATATTAAACAAATATACAAAAAACACTGCCCATCATTGTGCTGAACAAAAAAATAGTACCAATATTCCCACTAAAAACACAACAAATTCTGACAAGCTAACAAAAAACAGTTTGAATATTTCAAAAAAAAACAATAATTATGATAAAAACACAACGAACACAGAAAAACTTATAAGAGAAAGCATAGATAGACCATTTTTTGATATAGTTGTACGAAGCAAGAACGGTACAGGAAAAACAATTAGCTATATAGTTCCAATAATAGATAGAATAATGGAAATTTACAATTCAATCAAGACACAAAGAAACAGAAAAAAATTCCAGCAAAATAATTTTGCCCTTGTTCTTGTTCCAACACACGAACTCGCTCTACAAGTTGCCAGAATATTTAAAAAAGTGGCACCTGATTATATTTCTATAATATCAACAATAGGGGGATCAAACTATTCTGATGACATCATAAGAATATCTAAAGGTGTTTCTATTATTGTCGGAACACCTGGAAGAATATTCGATCTTGCCAATAAAGATATTATTGATGTTGAAAAATTAAGGATTTTGGTTTTTGATGAGGCTGATAAAATACTTTCGAGAGAGTATTATAAAAGTATCAGAAGACTTGTATATGATTTTAACGACAATAGAAACTATAATAATGGTGAAAGTAATTTTGATTACTCCAGAAATATCGAAATCGACAACAATTTTATTGGAAGTGATATTCTTAATCATACAGATACCAATAATATACATAATAATGGCAAAAATACAATATATAATGCTGAACAGGAATATTTCATACATAATAGTAGTAGAAATACTAATAATCTTAATAATAATGGTGTTAACAATAATGATATCATACATAATAATGATAAAGATACCAATAATCTTAACAATAATGATAAAGATACTAATAATCCAAACAACGATGACAATCACAATAATGATAATATACATAATAGTGGTATAAATACTAATAATGAAAAGAATATGCATAATGGAGACATTAAAATAAAAAAATGGAAACCAACCAAACAAATTCTTTTATTTTCAGCAACATACCCAACCTCCATCTCTCACTTCATATCAAACGACTTACACACCCCACAAATGCTAAACTTAATGCCAGAACTAACCCTAAAAGGATTATCACAACACTACGTAAGAGTAGACCAAGAAAAAAAACTGCATTGCCTAAAAACCCTTCTATCAATTCTCCAAATAAATAAAGCAATAATATTCTGCAACAATATAAACACCGTCGAAACACTAGGAGCAAGAATGATCGAAATGGGCATAGGCGCATTCTTCTTCCACAGTCAAATGATAAACGAAGAACGTAAAGCAATATTTCACAGATTCTCAACGGACGGAAAACAAATTAAAGACCACGGAGGAATATGTAATAACGAATATAATGATGTTTCAAGAATACTGGTAGCTACCGACCTCATAACAAGAGGCATCGATATCCCGCAAATTAACGTCGTTATCAATTTTGATTTCCCAAAAGAAACTGATAGCTATCTCCATAGGATCGGAAGAGCTGGAAGATTCGGATTGAAAGGCGTTTGTGTGTCACTCGTAGATGAAAACGAAATGGAAAACTTGATGGCAATCGAAAAAAATACAGGTGAGGAAATTAAAGGTATATGCCATCACTCTTTCAAAGAATTTTGTAGAGAATAATGTAATAAAATACACAAAACCTTAAAGAGTTTAATACAAGGGTTTAAAAGATAAAATGGGGAAAATACTACCCTTTCTTACAATATTATATAGGGTATAAAGTTAATTAAAAAGAAAAATTACCCTTTCATACAATATTATATAGAGTAAAAGGCACATAAAAGTAAAAATACTACCCTTTCCTACAATATTATATAGGGTATAAAGTTAATTAAAAAGAGAAAATTACCCTTTCATACAATATTATATCGAGTTAAAAGCACAAAAAGTAAAAGTTACCCTTTCATACAATATTATATAGTTCAAAAAGTAAAAATTACCCCTTAGTACACTATTATATAGAGTCAAAGGTACATCAAAGTTAAAATTACCCTTTCATATAAATTATATAAAATTTTGTAGATAATTAAAAGGAAAAATAAAGAACTTTTGCCCTTTCTTAAAATATTTTAGAGGGTTTGAAGATAAATATAAGTAAAAATATGTAAAACTTCATTATTTCATTAAACAATTACGAAATAGATTTAGTGTAAAAAATATTAAAAAACACTAAATATTTTCTTTAAAAAAGTTAAATATCGAGTAATCCTGTTTAACGCGAAAAAAATTTCTAAAAACTACAATTTTTACATTTATAGCTATAAAAACCTTTATTATGATAATAACAGAACATTTACCCTTTATATGTATTTTATTTATCTTATAGATCATCATCTACGATTCAGGCCGACAAAAAATTAAACCCCCTTTCCAACATCATTCATTTCAAAATTAATTAAAATAGCCTTGAAAATACAAAATTATAAAAAAATAAATCACTGCAAATAAATAATTTTTGAAAGCTGTAAGATATCGATTATAATTTTTTTTAAATTTAAAATATGGAGATAAAACCTCTTTATATATGATAAAGTTAAAATTAATATTATATTAGAATATAAAAAATACATTTTAGGATATTTAATAAATATTTTAGACTTGTTTACGAAGAAATTGAAATTAAAAATGTTTTCTGAAATAATACATAAAATTGCGTGTAAATAAAGAATATTTTAGCGCAGTTTTACTCACTTAAAACATAATAAAGTTTAAATTTCCTGTTACGTGGATCTGCATCACCTATGAGATAAGTCTAGCTTTTTTGAATTGTAAGTTAGGACATTTTAAAATTGGTTTTTAAAGATTTGGATAACATCATCAAGCAATTGTTTTAAATCGCGTAAATAGTTTCAATTTTTTTTGAATATTCCGTAGATATGCATAATGAACCTTTCAATCCCTTTTCAACAGTAAAAATTACAGATGCGTTTATTATATAAAGTCGTGAAATTCTTTGCACCTTAGTTTCTTTGTTTGGTTTTTTCCTTTTTACAAGTTTTATAAAAAAAAGTCCGGATTTGAAAACGTATCAACAGCAAAATAAATTAAAGTGCTATGAAAATTCAAAAAATAAACGATGAGTTTCTATTTTTTGGAAATCCAAAGTCTGCGAAATATTTTTATTCCTTTTTAGAATTAAATATTTAGATATACACAAATAGATATATTTTTACCATGTGTAAATTGAAATTTTAGTGATTATAGTCATATATTAAAATTTTATTTGTAATATTTGGTATTTTTCAAGTATCTTTTACAAAATTGTATTATATTAAAAATTTCCTGAACTTCTTTTCTTTCCACCACATAAACTTTCATATATATTTATCATCATAGATACAAGACCTGTTTCGATCACATAAAAGAATTTACTGGAAACTTGACTATCCAGCTATATTAAAAATAAAATTCTTCTAAATAGAAACAAGTCGTAATGCAATTATTTATCATTGTATTTTCACATTAATATTTCTTTTTTTATAGTTTTTTTAATAGATTCGATGCATAGGGTGTCTAAGTCATACTTAGTTATAAAATTTTAATTATTATTGGACAAAGGTGCGTTTTATTCATTCTGATATTTTATTTATTGCTGCTCTTCTTTGTGATATTTCTTTAACAGAGATCAATGTCTTGAAAAATAAAAATTTTTAACGCTAATATACGATATGAGATGTTATTTTCCTTATAGATCTTTAATATTCTAGACATGATTGCAAGTTGTAAATGAATATATCATTATTCTAAAACTTACCCTCAAAATAATATATTCTTCAAGTGTCTTGATAATACTTAAAGAATAATTTTATGCATTTATAAGTGATTTTACATGTTCTTTAAACGATTCGAGTAGATTTAGGCTGATAAGGTTTATTTTGGGCAAACTAGAAATATTAAAATAATATCGTTTTAAATTCTGAAATTTTTTCCTCTTTTTCATAAAATTAATATCTTCTAATTTCAAATGTATTTAAATCGAATTTGCCCTTTATAAGAAATTAAAACTGGTTCATCCGATATTATTTGTTTATAATTAAATTTATTCGTTTTTTTATCCTATAGAATATAAAAAACCAAGCTTGTCTCCTGTCTTAATCGTAGATTTTTGGATATTCAGAGACAAGCTTTTATTCTCCCATCAATAGCAAGTGGTTTTTCTGTAAGAAGAGTTATCAACGTTACATAACTAAAAATAATTATTGGTATTTAAATGCGCTTAAGAATCCATGGGAAAAAAAGATGATTGTGAATTATAAATCAGTAGTTTACCCTTGTTAATAAGATTTTTTATGATTTTTTTGTTTTTATACTTAACGAAATTTTTGGTTAAATAATTTATGCGCATATGGAAACATGCATACACTAGAAGATTAAGTTTTTCTAACATGAATTTATATAGTTATATGGGCTGAATCATATACTTTACTATAATAAAGACTTACAACCATAATTTATGTATTTTTCTATCAGTCATCACTCTTGGCTTCTTTTGCCCAGCGTACATACCAAATAAAATTAACAGTAGAAGCTGAAACTTCTCTTAGAATTGAAGCATTTCTATTATAATTTTTGGTTCGATTTAGAAAATAGATGCAGGCTATTAGCCCGAATTATAATTTTTTCTTCACAATTTTTTTCGAAATGAGGGTAAGTCCTTCTTAAACTTTTTCTTTTAAAATTTTTCCGCTTAAAAATCTGTCAATGATAAAATCATAAATATATTGATTTAAAGCGTGAAAAAATATTATAAAGAAGCCGTACTTTCTATTTTACAAGAAATCTTCCCGTCGGTTAATTTGTTTAAATTTCAAATTCCTAGAGCTAAAAAAAAATACATTTCAGTGATTTTTCTCTCATAGACTCTCTAAAGTTATTTTCAAATCGAAGGCTTTCAATTTTTTCCCGTCAATTCAATACCACATTCTTATTATGTATTTTCAGAAGTGATCATCTTGATTTTTTTTATATATTTATCGAACTATAAAACTGCATTATATTTCATTCAAATTTAAAATTTGCACGCTGAAGCTCAAATTTTTTGTAATATAACTCGATCAGCTTTTCTATATCTGTAAATATCGTTTCTTAAAAGTTATAAATGCATAAATTTATATAAGCTGATTTAATTTCCATATCTTTGAGCTTTTATGTTCATTTTTGGTTTTAAATTTTTTCTTCCGTGAACTTGATTCTTACTTAAGTATACGTTGATTAGATCATCCCGACTTGTTTCAAGAACTTTGTATTTTTATCTCTGTCTTTTTAATATTATTATTTTGATGTATATTCTCCTTTTTATTATAGTCATTTTGATTTAATCGAAGCTTTTTGGGATTTCGGCTATTTAAATTCTATTTTATGAGTAATACACACTGGTACTGTATTTTCTATACTGTAAAATATACCGAGATTTTATTATTAATTTGTGAAATATCGCGTTCTTAGATTCTTTAAACTTTATTTTTCAATATTTCTAACCTCTAAATACATTTATTGGTTAAAAAATGTAGATCCTTAACAATCTTCTTCTGATCTAAATTTTTTTATGGTATGTAATAGCCACGATTTTGATTATAACTGAATTTTTAGATCAAAATTCCTATACCATTATTTTTTTCCTTTTATCTAAAAGAATTACATTTTATTTTTTTTATAAAGGGAAGCTGTATATATACCTATGTTTTAAAAACTATTTTACTATTAAAAATTTTGCGCGGGTACGCTTGAAGCGTGTAAAATCATTTCATTAGATTCTTGAATGCTATTAATATTTTATGGAACTATGTTTTTTAGAATTTGTATTCGATGCTTGGGTAGGTGGCGTTTAACTCTTTATTACTTGGATTTCTTCTATTTTACTACTTGCCTGTGCCTTGAAAATTAAATGGAATTAAAATCTATTGTTTTTTGTATTTATTTTTCTATTTTCCAATCTTGTTTATTTTTATACCAAAAGTTTAATCAGTATATTTTTCTCGAAAATCTTAAATTGAATTTAATTAAAATTTGTAATATACTTGCATAATGTTAGAAACCATACTTATTACTAATGTGACATATTTATAACGACTGTAATTTGGCAATCAAATATGCCTAGAAGATTCATTTTAAACCATTAAAGGTCCGAATTTCTAGCAAGCATGGGTATTTTTAATTACAAAACTAGTCTTTAATGCTCATCAGCAGCATAAGATACAGCAAACCCTTAATACCTATTTATGGTAAAATAGAGATTTCAAATTATAAAATACACATAACTGTGGCGCATAAACGATTAAAATCATTTTTTAAACACAAGGAGAAGATTCGAATATATTAGTATCAAGATGGGGATTGCGTTGCGTTACCAAATCAACATACTCAAATTTATACCGTTACTTCTTTTTGACGAATTTTACACACAATATATTACAAGGAGAACACAAAATACATGATAAAAAATCATTCTTATAACAAGAACTAAAATATATGTTAAGCCTGTGCATCGTGTTATTATGTGTTATTTAGCTTAAATTTATAAAAAAAACCTTTATTTATTAAGTTTTTAATCCTGTTATTATTTAATCCAGCTAAAAAACAAAGCAAACAATCGAAATAAAATGCAAACGTCCATATGAAATTTCAAGGACACAATAACAGTTTTTTTTGTTGCCAAACAGACATCTGATATTAAACTTAGTATATTTTTAAGAATTTCAATATACAATAGGGATGTTTAGACCTCATAAAAAAACACATTAGCATAAATTAACTTTTTATTTTGAAGCCTTTCAATATATTTAAATTAAGAACATCGATTATTTGGTGCCTGTGAATCAAATAAGAAACTTAATGGAAATGAATAAAATTATTTAAAAATACATCGAAGCAATATTATGGTAAAGTCGTACTTAATAGCTAAATAATTTTAGATCTAATTTTTTGTAGCATTTTACAATTCTTATTATGACTTCTTATTTTATATTTTTATATGTTTTAATCTAATTCAAGAAATTATTTTAAGATATTTAGCTATATTTTTAAAGTATTTATGATTTTACTTGTTTTTTATTGAGTAATTATCAAAGATATATTGGCTATATGAATGTTTATACAATATTACGCTTCCCTCTAATGTCATGATTACGTGAATATTTTATTTCTAGAGGGATCATCTAATGTAATCATGTGATGTGAAAATATTTTAATCACTTAAGATTCCATCAAATGCAATATAAATATTACATCTTGAAGATGATAGTATGAATCAAAATTCCATAAAAAAATATAAAAACATTGTTTATTGAAAGATTTGGTTAAATATTTTAGATTTAGACTTAAGAAAAGAAATGTTGCTATGATTAAGATAAGAAAATATATTTTATCAGTTCTATATTTAGAAATTTTATCTATTTAATTTAAATTTTTTATGAGCCATGAAGATGATCAGTCGAATCTTAGTTTATGTATTCAATATAAAAATTTTGAAAGGCACGTATTTTACGGAATCTGAAATGTTGAATATGAAATACATGGTTGAACTACCAGATGAACTCATGGAAATTGATGAAAACGAACACGAAAAGGTTTTGGACAATTTAAATAATTACGATAAAGCTTTAAAAATACAAAAATTTACAGAAAATAAAATAAATGGTGATAATTTGGCTGTTGTAGAAAAAACTCGTGGTTTATCAATGCAACCAAGAAATACGAGGCAACAGCATAAAGTATTTTTAGATAAACAAGATAATTTTTATATTTTTAGGCCCCATTCAAAAGATTTTAATAATAAAAAGCACAAATCAGTGGGTGATTTTATGTCTGCCCATTACAGCCATATTAGTAAAATTAAAACAATATACATCATTAAACAGTTGTTCAAATCGAGGAAAGGAACAATAGAAATATATAAAGAGGAATTGAATATGTCACAAATCGATTACCATAATTATAATTCAAATCTTTACATCAGCTACTTGGATGAATTCTCCGATACAAGACTTTCAAAAATTGAAATAGGACCTATGAATAACAAGAATCCCGCGAACACAAGCATAAGTACTCAAAATAAAACGACAGAAAATAAAGACAAGTTTACTAAGAATCATCAACGTGTAGGGGTTAAATTAGTGGAAAATCACTATGATTTTTCGTATGAAATAGAATCGAAAAAATATATAGAAGTACATATAGACATAGAAGAAAATAGATATATCAACATGAAATCGGATTTTATCGGTTTTATAGAAATAGATGGCAAAAAGTATGTAGAAATAGATAAAGACGGACTTCTGATGATTAAAGATGAAATTTACTATTTAGACGATATCAGTTATACACAAAAATATGATGATACATTGGCAAAAGTTGGAGATCATGAACAAATCATATATATTGGAAAGAAACCGCGTATAAATTTCGTGTTAAATATTCAAATGAATCCATCCGGAAGCGCAAAGTGGCATTATGTCCTTTTGGCTGAATTGAATAAGTTCTTTAATTATTTTATAAAAAATATTTGTAAGTCAGATAAAAAGGCGGATAAGGATAATTTGCTAAGGGTATCAAAATTTGATGAGCTCAAAGAATCAGCTGAAAAATTCATAAATTTTTTTCAAGGGCATGTATTGGAAAAAAATTGCCTTCATTTTTGCAAACTGGATTATCACGGTGACAATGTTTTTCTTATATATACGCAAGAATTCATATCACATTTGCAAAAAGAAAAGAATTTTGATATGGAATATGTGAGGAATGCTGTAAGATGTTATTTGTCAAGTTGCATTAGTTTATCAAAAAGTAAAAAAATAACATTATCATCGTTAAACGGCATTGACTTTTCTGATAAATATATTCGTGAATCACTTGATAAAATAGCGAATATCAATATAAAAAAAGATATAGAAGATGTCATGGCTGAATTAAAAATGTTTAAAAATATAAATTATATGAAATACATGCTAGTTAGATCAAAAAAATATCGATATTCAAAACACCCAAAAATATACAACAAACTATGCGGTAGATTAAAAATAATGGTTATATATATACTCATTGATGTCTTTTACAGCACATCACAGGCTGAAAAGGCTCCTAAAATGAGCAAAATCAATAATTTGGAGTTCTGTAATATTATTCGCAGTATCTTTATAAGTAGTCAAATGGATTCTACAAACATTACACCTCACTATCGATACTTTGTGATCGTATATTTTGAATATTTTTTGTTAAAAACGGAAGATAAATATATAAAAAAACGATTAGATTATTATTTTACAAATATATCACCACAAAACTATATCTATTCACTTTGTTTTAAATATTTCAATCAAAAAAACATGATATGTCTGGAATATAAAAATAAGACACGCTTCAATGTAAAATATTTGAAAGAATACTGCAAGAATCAATACATTTCCTCCCTATATTTCTATTTCTTCAGATTAATTTCTTGTAGCAATCATTTTTTCCATTTGAATTCAGATCTGATATACACAGTCTAAATCTACCACATCCGCACCAGTAAATCTTTTAAGTCATAATTTAGAAGATGAAAAATATGAAGGTAAAGAATAGGGTTTTATAAACGTATAATAAATGATAATTCATTAATAAATTATATTATAAACGTCAAAACAACGTGGATATCTTTTTTTAAACTTTCAAATTTTAAGTACGTTACTGGTCTTTTAGCAAACAACAAAGTTATATTATTTTTAGCCTTATGTATACTTAAAAATATATATTTTTTTTATGTTTGAATCGTATGTTTATAGTAAAAATATTAGTTTAGATAAAAAATAATCAAATTTTATTTTAAATCAATAAAAGATGGCATAATATCTATGTAATGTAATTTATAATAATTATTTTCTAATTCAATGGATACGACAAAGATATTTTTATGCTGGCTTCGCAAATTTCTTTTTTAAAAATGTAAAAAAAGCGATAGCTGGTTTAACTTATACACACATGTTTAACCATAGATTTAACTACTTATGAAAAAAATATATATAATTTTATCGCACAAAGAACACATACTTGACCATAAATTCATATAAAATAAATTGGTTTTACATACGTTACAAGGTGGAATATGTTTAAACACCTATAAATATAATTTTATTTTTTTAAATTTTAGAAAATTTACTATGCAGTAAAGCGCTTTCTTTGTTGGGTTTTACCATTAAGTCATTTTCGCAAATTTATTAATATTTATTATTGCAGAAATTTGACCAAGTCACTAAAGTACAGTTAAATTTTATTTTTTGCGTGAAAAATTTTTATTGTGTTTTTTTGTTTGTTTTATAAAGAACTATTTTATGGGACTATTAGTCCGTAATTTACTTCTGAAGTATTAAAGATATTGCTGCAAATTATTGTTTCTTTAATATGTATTTCGAACACATAATTATATTTTTAACAAACCACTAAAAATATTTTTGGCTTTGTATATATGCCTAAATTTCGGTTGCTTATTTTTACAACATGTTTGGAACCTTATTTTGTTTTGATGTGCGTAAAAGAAAGGGGAAGGCATAAGAAATTTAGAACACATAGTCTTTAATTGCAGATCTCTAACAAAATCATTTTCGTGTCAAAATCTAGTATTCTACAAAGTCTGAAATATAAAAAGCCAAAAATAATTAGAATGAGTGTGTTTATCTACTGGAAAATTATAAGAGCCATAAATTTTGTAGAAACTATTGCTTAATTGCTGCATTTTCCTGTGGGACTCTCCAGTGCTTCTTTTTTGTAGGTATCACCGTGATTGAGCCTTTTCTCATAGTCTGCAGTGATTATGTGGACGTAATAATATTCTGTCTACTGTTCATCGCTAAAGTATACAAGCTATAACCACACTCTACGCTTACCCATATCTTTGCTGAACGGTGTAGGATCTTTTCCCGTACTGGGGGCACAATTCAACGACTTACACACAACCTCTTATTTCTCTGGCCTGATCATGTTTGTATGATTTATCTTTTGGTATGTTACTTTCCGCCCCTTTAGGTATCTTTCTTTAGGGTAAATTTGTATGACAAATTAGTGGGGTGGAAGGGAATGGAACCCGCGACTACCCATAAAAGCGTAAACTTGTAAGCACTCAACTATATCGCCCCAAGATAAATTAGATATTACTCATATACTAAAATCAAAGAATGATGTCACTTATGTATGAATATTTATTAATATACTTATTTTACAGCATCAAAACAATAAAGAAGCAGTATTTTTTTATATGCGCTTAAAATATTTTAATAATTCTGTTTAAATACATAATTACGATTTCCATGTCTTTATAAAACATCTAGCTTTTATTTCTAGAAATTTAAGCTATCAACGAGCAGTCCAAATTTTACATTACCTTTAAAAATATTTTTAATGGTCAAGATAAATATCTAGGTGTTTTGAACCACAAACTTTCTATATAACATCGCACACGCAGATATCGAGTTCCTTTAAAAAAATAAGGCTAAATTATATTATTTATTTTTTATGCTACTTCATAGATAATATTAATCTTCAGTGACTCTATTATTTATCTGGATTTTTTTTGTAAAATAATTTTCATGTAAATCCCCAATAACTAATCTTATTTTCTATAATTTCTGCACCTTTGAAAAAACTCTGGAATATTTTATAGAATAGAAATTACACACTGGTAAATTTTCTATAATTGCACCTAAAAATATTAAGTTTTTTAAAGTCATTGATACGTTATTTTCTTAAATATGATACATAAGAACATTATCAATCGAAACATAATATTAAAAATTGCGAAAAAAAAGTAACATAAACATTGACTTTTTAAAAAAAAAACATGATGTATTTCAATTCATAAAAATTAGAATAGAAAATAAAATGAGAAATAGTAAGGCATTTGACTTTTTAGGAACAAACAATATATTTAAGGCTTAATGGCGTCATAGTCATAAATACAAAACTATAACTATATCGTTAAAAACAACTTCTGCTTTCATTATTTAAAGTCATGTTTTCTGATTGAATCTTATTTATTTTAAATCATTTGAAATTTTTGTTTTTGAATTTACTACGCTGTAGCATTTAATTTTTTGTAGATAGAGATGATTCAAAATACGTTCTGTAGATCATGGATATAATATCTTGCATCTGTTGCCTGTTTAAATACAAATTCGACTTTCAGTATATTTAAACTTGTTTTTTTAGTAATATCATAAATATTAATACAAGGATATTTCTTTTTCTGGTGAAAATCGCAGGTATAAATTGAGTTCAATTCCATTTTTTTCTGCATGTAAAACTTATATGGTACAATTAATTTTATAAGGTTTCGGGTAAATTCAATTGTGTTCAAATATAGAAATAGCATTTTTCTGCTTTCATTAAAATTGTGTTGATCTTGATACATATTATTTTTACTAAAAATCATAAATATACATTGTTACAAACTTTCAAGAGTTTCTTTTCTTTTTCAAAAATATGGAAATGAAAATAAAATTTTTAATTATGATCCTATATATTATTGACTATAGGTGACACCGATTAAGAGTTTTTATATTCCCATAGATTATGGCACAAAAATTTAGTTTTTCTATTATTTATTAATTTCTTTACTTTTATGATTTATTTTTATTTATGTAATATTTAATTTTAAGCTTTTTAGATTTGTTCAAGCTTAACTTTGGATTTATTAGTAGAACATATTTGGCTGATACATATTTCCATCACATCATATTTCCATCACATCGTATTTCCATCTCATCATGTTTCCATCACATCATATTTACAATCTGTTCTAATGGATCTTCTTCATTCAAGTGTCGTTCTCCATGTTATGATTTGTAAAAATGCTTCCGCTTCAGTTGGAATTCCCAACTCCTTAATATACGACTTATGGTATGTTATAACCCCCAATACCTTTATAATTATATATTTTCCCGTTTAATTAAACTGAATATATTTTTCATGCCCCTTATTTAAAATTTAAGTTTTATCAGTAAAATTTTGTCTAATTGACTCACTATTATAAATAAAGTATCAATTAAAACTTCGATCTGCTGTAAATAGTCATTTAGAATCCCAATAAATCGTCATATATATATAATAATCATGAATATAGTTTTGCTTATCTGCCAAAACATAATTTATTTCTTATATATAATACGAAAAAAATGGTATATAAATATAAAGATATAAAATTGCTTAATTACATTAATAATGTATAAAAGGAATTCAATATCAATGCAATTTTTATGATGAAATACACCTATTATGCAGTCGTATAAAAGAACAAAATATAACCCGAACACACTACAGCTGTATTAGTCTATTAAACACATGCAATACTTTAAACTGTTAGATAAATAAGGTTACAGGAATAGGTTAAGCTAAATATATTTACCGAGTCGAATGTGATTATATTTATTTTCTAAAATGCACACAAATCGTTCTTGCTATATATGAATGATGTGAGAAGATAATTTTTAGTCAGCTGTTTTTGAAAATATGATATTACAACAAATAAAACATTAAATAGTTATTTATTAATTAATATGCGTAAATAGACAAGATTTTTGCATGACAAAAGGGATGTATCACATTAGACGATAGGATATATGTTTGTGAAAAGCATATTTTAATCAATTGTTATTTTAAACTATTTAGAAATCCATGAGAAAAGATTCAATATGGCGTTATATTCTTCTGCTATATATTTCTGTATATTTATTTTTTTTATAATTGGTAATTTTCATATTTTTTATTGATATTATGAAATAAAATTTGATTAACTTGCCATTTTTGCCACTAATAAGCTGTATAATCTTTTCAAACCTAAAATTAGGTCAATTTTGTTATGAATAACGTGCTTATACTATAATTTTTAATTTATTATATATTACTTTTTTATAATGCAGACAAGCCTATTTTTGGTTTATTATAGACTTATTACTTATTTTAGTAACTATTGTGTTATTTTACATGGTTTATATTTCATATCATTTCTGCTGAATCTACATTGTTTTCAATATTTTGTATTATGTAGCGGGTAATTAACTGGTACGCTTACCTTGAAGGTATATAAATAATTATTTATCACATATTAATGCATTTAATGGTTTAAAATTAATTTTTTATAATTTTATGTTGCAGGCCTATATGGCTTTTAAAAATCACAAATATGGATGGAAGAAATTTTCCAGCAAAGCGATAAATTTAAAAAAAATGATTTTTTCTAATACCATAAATATAAGGATTTGATTGAAATATATTGGACTCATAAAAATACAGTAATATTGAGAAATATAAGATTAAATAAAAATTTAAACGTGTTTTTAGAATCTTTAAATGATAGAAGGGCAAATCCTTTATCTACTAATGCATAAAAATACTTTTAGAACAATGATACTTGCAAAGAAACCATATTAAATTGTTTTAGGCGGTGTATTTAATGTTGAATAATGAAAAATGATTAAACTTGAAGCAAAAAAAGTAAATTTATTATAAAAAATATGTGATAAATAATAATTTGTGCAGATACACATGATGATAGTAATTTATCTGTTGTGTTTACATTATTTTATTGTTTTAATCATCACAAAAAAAAGTCAATCAAAAAAAATACAATAGATCTTTATTTTATGTTTATGTTGCTAATATTCATTAAAGACTATATCAGAACATTATTTTGTAAAAAAATTACAATAAATAAATAAAAATTTTTGCAATAAGAATATTAAAAATTTTTAAATACTTTTATCTCATCTACTTTATTAAAACCAAAAAATAAAAATCATTTTTTCACAGGCCCTTCATTACATCTATTATATTTTATTTTATGCAGATATATTTTTATACTTTTTTAGCGTTATATTGATAGTGTGTTTATAGATGGAATTTTTTACCAGTTATTAATATATTTCGCGCATTATAAAAAATTAAGTTATGATTTGCTAATTCAAGATTCTGGCTGATGCTTTATAATATAAATTATGTTGCCTTATTTATACAATATAAAAAGATTCAATCCAATCATGGTATAAATTAAGGATTTTTATTTGTTTATAATACTTTTGTTCATGAATTTTTTTTCATTTTTATATTATGCTTCTGATATGTACAATCTTTTTAATATTTGCATTTAATATGTAAAAAAATCACTTTGTATATATTAAAATGACAGGCAAATAAAAAATTTGATCATATTTATAAATGAAGTGCGAAATTTTATATATAAATAAAATTCATTATCTAGTCAGAATCAAATATTGAATTCTACAGCGAACAATATTTTGCAAAAACGGCTTGAGATTAGTGCATTGAAATAGTCTTTAAATAAAAATCTTGTCATGAACCCTTAAGCTCGAAAGCATTTTATTCAAAATATACACATTTCAACCAGAAATTATCTTTTGCTCTGAGGACTTTGCACGAATATCCTTTTATGTAATTTTATTACACATTTTTTAAAAAGAATTTGCGGTGTATTCAGGTTTATTGCAATAAAATATCTGAAAAATAATGGATTTTAAAATTCAGATAAATTCACAACCATCAAGTTAATAATTTTGCAATCTGTAGCGGTACTTGTTCTTTTCACTCTGCATACTCATGTTTATTCCTTTTAACTTTAGAATTATATTCAAAAAATAAAAAGAGAATAAAAGATATCTTATATGTTTATAGGCTTTCAACATGTTATTTATTTTTAATTTTTATCTAATGCCCAATATTATACACCTGGTTATGTATGAATACTAGATATTTTTTGATATTTGTCCAATAAAAACAATTTTTCTTTTTAAAACAAATTAGCCTTTATTTCTTATACCCAATAATCTTTAAAATTTTAATCAAAGCGTATACTTTTAATTTAAAGTTTTTGTAAATGATACAACGATCTGTGTACATTTTTTTTATTTTCTTTGTCATTTTTAACGCCTGATTATGCATTTTTTTGCTCTTTTGTGGCATATTAATTATATTTTATGACGCATTGTTTTATGTATTTTCTGCAATAAAAAAAGGGGTGATCGATTGCTAAAAAGGGGATTTTTCTAAGAATCACATTTGAATATCAATCTGGCTATATATACCAGTTTTTGTTTTATTTCATTTAATAGAATTAAATTTCTTTTTATACTAAACAAATTTAAATTCGATAATGGGATGATTCAACATATGCTTTAGATTATAGTAAATACTTTAAATACTGCTTTTTCTTTATTAAAATTTATTTAAGTGAGTATCTTCTGATTTTTTTTGACTTTTTACGGTTGAATTTCCCGAGAGAAAAAAACTGTATATATTTTGCCAATCCAATATTCCTGGTATAAAGTTGTGAAAAACATTTCTTTCTAATCTAATTGGATGCAATTCTGCGGTTTTGTGTGCTTTATCACATTGTTAAAATTTTAAGTTTCACCAAAACCAATATTCATTTTGACATAATGAAATCTTGTTTCTTCTTCTAACTAAAATTCTTTTTGTTAACTATCTTGTAGATAGTGTTTTTAATTTCTTGAGTTTATGCAAATGACTTTATTTTATAGATTTTAGTTTGTATATCCAACTTCTCTTTGTTTCTGCTCATTCGTTTCACACACAGCGTTTCTTTAGCTACTTAGTCATTTGATAGCATGCAGCACTACCTTTTAATATTACTTTATCTTGTATAAAGTTTTTTATTTATCTTAAAAACAATTTTTTCATTCAGAAATTCAATATTATGAATTCACGTCTTTTTTTTCGCACGCGATATAGTTTATTTTTTTTTGCATATGATGTAAATAAAATTCGCGTTTCAAGCAAAAAAGCCTTACAGTTTTAATTTTTATCATTTCAATATAATCACCGCTTTTGAAAATACTCGTTTCGCCAAACCACGGCTTTTTTACTTGCATCTTTGATTGACATATCACAAGCTACAAAGGAAAACCATAGTGCATACTTTAAACGCCGTAAGCTTTCTTTGTATTTTCATGTCTATTTTTTACCTGTACGTATTGTAGCTAGATATTATATATATTCAGTTTAGTAATTTAGCACATCTTCGGGCGAGAAGCCGTATTTTTTTATTAATCTTAGTTGAATATTAAGTCGTATAGCAATTTTTCAAGAAATTGAATAAAAAAAACCTTTTTTATATGACTTTTCATTTCTCCAATATCTTTTTTCGCGGTTTAGCGTGCATTTATAGTGTTCAGAAATATTTTTTCATGATTGTTTTCTGATTTGTATACATTTTTTTGGCAATAAGAATGGTTATAACTAAAATACAAATTCTTGTAAAAATTTAGTCGCTTGGGGTTAAAATTATCCAAGAAATACTATAAAAAGGCTTTCGAAATCAAAAAATGTTTTACAAATAATCTTGGAAGTTAAATTTTAGACTATTCAACGTCATTTGTTGCAGATTTGAATCTGATCTTGTCTAGTATTATGCATTAAAAGATACCAAAAGTTTCTTCTGTAATTATTTCTAGTTTTTGGTGCCTAGAATTAAATCCATATATTTAAAAATATCTAAGTGGATTGTTTTAGAAAAATATTTATAAGACTTATGTACAGAGCGTGGATTTTAAGTTCTATATTCGGCTAATAGACCCATGTATAAAAAAATGGAAGTGAAGATAAATCTTGACACAATAAAATTTACTTTTTACAACATTTTTGATATTTCTTACTTCTTATAACGTATTTAATTTTATATTATCTCGATAATATACCTATAAATATACCTGCACAGGAAAAAAGGTTTCCTTACCATCTCCAAAAGAATGATATGCAAAATATACAGATTATAAATAGTTATCTATGAATAATAAACTAAAATACTTGATTTGTCCTATTATTTTGCTTTAACTTTATATTTGCATGTCTGTTGCTTGTATTAAGTATAAAGATTCAATTGGTTATCTGATATGCATAAAATTCTTTTTGCCTTTATTTGTGTATTTATGTTAATTTTAGGAGTCAATTTGTAAAGTTATTCATGCAAGTTACAGGTCTAATTTACTTTCATATAATCATCTTTTGAAATGTGATATATAACACTTAGTAATTCCAATCAAATACAATTTTGACCCTGTTGAATATTATATTGATTATGCAAAGTTTCTAGGTTTAGAGTGGGTATTAATATAACTAGAAGGAATATATTCATCCGACTCGCCAGATTTCAGTTCGAACAAATTGCATTTTTTTTAAAAACTTAAGAACAAAAAAAAGACATATTATATTTTTTTATAACCGAAATGTTAACGAGGGTACTTTTCAAGTTTAAAGAGTTCAAATCCATTGCAGAATATCATCCGGAATTACAATTTTTTTGCTTAGACTTTGAATGAATTCTTATTTTTTTTATCGAGCGAAAAAAACCAATATATTTTCATCTAAATGGTTATTGTACAATAATAAACTAGATTTTTACAAATTTCAAATTCATTATATATAGTATAATTTTAAAAAATTATAATTCTTATGTATAAGCATATTCAGTTTTCTATCTTTGATTTAGTGTTCTGTTTCATGTTTTGATACGGAGTTTGATTTAACCCCATAATAAACATGTACAAAATTTGTTTTAATCGAACTTGTGCTAGTATTAGTCCCTCATACTGTTTGTTTTTGTTTTTATCTTTCATTAAATTTTTTAATTAACTATTTTTTGTTTTGTTGTTTATACGTAAATAATATGCTAAATATACATTTTGTGAGTCTAGACCTGGTTTAATGTGCTTCGTACGGGTAATTTGTTTACGATTGAATATATGTTTTTAGGATCTTCTTTTTTTGTAGAATAGCCATTTCTGCTTTTTTTTGTATTCAATCTTTAGAGATATAGATATATTCATAAATTTATTCTATAATAATCTAGATTTACATAAATAGAACCTTTTTATTTATTTTTAAGATGCGAAATTTTTTTGTTTAACTTTTCTGGATTTTGTAATAAATTTTATGACAAAACACATTCAAAAACCTTTATCAAGAATAATTTTATTTCCTTTCTTTTTATTTATTAAAGATAAATATATTTGAACTTGTGTTGTAAGAAGTAAATTGTATGTTTATATAAATGTATGGTATATTTTTAGAGTGTGGGTAAATTAATCTGCAAAATTATTTCTCATGATAATCAGTTTTAGCATGCCCTTTTCAGACAATGTTAACGAAAAGCGTGAAATTAATGTCTTTGGTGTGTTTCTCATTATTTTTTTTCATGTTTACTTCTATCTTTACTTCACGATTTGGGATCGTTCCTCTTTAATATTATGAACTTTTTTTAATTTGGTTTTGGAATGAGAAGAGATCTAAATTTATCATTTTAAGTGTGTAACTCCGACAAATCAAATGGTTTTTAAGTAACTATATAATCTAAAAAATATACGATATCAGAAAAATAAACATAAAATGAAAAAGGTATTTCAATAATTTTGAAAGATAGCAAAAAATCATTAAAACATGCTGCAATCTATAAAAATTATAATAAATACATTAAATTCATCCGAAATTCAATAAGAATCTTATTATTAAAATTCATGTTACCCTGGTTCATTATAATTAAAAAAAATTGAAAAATAAAAGCATAGAATATATTTTTAAGCATAAAAGCTCTTTAAAAAACAAAATGTCGCACTTATTGATACAGTGTTAACAATTATCGCTCTTTCGAAATAAATAATATTTTCATGACCCACATATATTTTGGTGCATAAACTTATCATCACTTAATATTTAAAACTGATAATTTCTCAATAAGCAAACAAATTATTCTTTTATACTCTTTGTGTGCTATCCGAGATTCCAGACTATTTGTTTCAAATGAATTTTTAATCATAAATCTTCAAGCCAAAGTATATCTATATATCGTTCATCATATGATAACGTGTCTTTCCGTAAATAAAATACTCCAGATAGTATTTATATCATTTGAATTTCTTTAAAATAGGTGTCAATCGATGATAATCACAGAATACCGTATTTTACTTTATTGGTTATAAAAGCAAATATAAAAATTCAAATCATTTTATTTTGATGTATAATCAATTGAGACAAGTATATTGCCCATAGCTCGATATCTGTTGCAAATTTGTTGGTTAATAAAAAAGCTATACTGTTAAATATTTGTGTGATTTTACTATTCAACTTAATTTAATAATTTCTAATTAAAAGTAGATTAATATATTTTGATTCTAAGATTTCCTGAAATCTAAGTTTACAGTGATATAAAAATGAATCAGTAATAAATAACACACAAAAGTGTAATTTTAACATCACAACGCATACACAAGTTTTATTTGAAATTGTAAATTATTATGGTAGTTTATTAGTGGTTTTATCTATTTTATTATTATAATCGGCGACATTTATTTTCAAAAAAAAATTTGAAAATTGATTTAGTGAAAGAACCTTTGAAAAAATGTAATGCAAATATTTATATGCAAAAAAAGAATTTAAATTTTGTACATAATCAATAGATTAAAAATAAACTTTCAATCAAACTTTATAATCAGATGTAATCGGAAAAACGCATTTAAAAGATTCGCTATAAATATTAAACGCGAAAAATATTTCTTTTTAATAAATTAAATATAATATTTCTTAAATTCTCATCGTGTAGATTATTATTTTTACCATTATAAGGATCGAACATATCTGCTCGTTTATTCTGTACACGTGTGATTTCATGCACGATAAAATTTAACTATTACTGAAAGCCTTTAAAATTTTATATTTTACTCTATAAATATTAAAAATATGTTCAAATTTAAAATAATCGGTAGTGCGTATATAGAAGGCGATATATTTTTTTATTTTAAAATATACGATTCATAAACATAAATGTTTAGGTTAATTCATCTATAACATAAATCGATTCGTTTATAATGGTTGCATATTTTATTTTCTCGAGATATTTCATAGCTGTTTCTTGCAAGAATAAATGCCAAATGACATTCTTATACAGAAAATTCTAATATGCCCAAAACGAAAAGGAAATAAATTTTATTAACATTAAATGGACATAATATGCCTATTTTTTGAAAGAATAATACATCTGTTTAAAATCGCGCAAAATATTTTTACTAAAATAAATAAGCCTAAAAAATTTACATATACAGCACGTAAGATGTAATATTTGGATATTTATACATAATTTTAGTTGAAAAATAGCTTAAATTTACTTCAACCATAAAAGTAAGTGGACTTAGGCCATGAAAAAAAAAATATGTTGCTTGTTGGTATTCTTATAAACAAATTTTTTCAATAAATACATTTAAATGTATGAATAAATATGGCTCAATTTAAAAATGCATAAATTTGGATTGCTAGCAAAATTACGTGCAATATAGGTGATTATAAATGATTAAAATGTCCACAAGATGTAATTTTCAAAATATTTATAGCTAATGTGGAATCTAAATTTAGCTTTAATTTTCTCGGTTTTTAGAATATCAATGTTTTTTAAAAAAGGTTCTTCTTATCTTATGATCCTGTGCTTTTTTTGCCTGAAATTCAGTATAAGAGAGCCCATAGGATTTATTAAGTTATAATTTACAATAGTAAAACTTTTTTTGTATCACGTCTAATCCATCCTTTTCAAATTGTAATTCTAAAAATAGTGTTAGTGTTATAAAATGAATTAGTTAAGCATTATTATTCTAATTTTAGAGACAAAGCTACCTGATTTTTTGCCCTTGTTTTAAAATTTGTGAACCAAGTAGCAGATTTAAATGATTCTAAATTTTCAAAAAGCTTTATTTATACATAAAACACAAATATAAATTATTTTTGCATGAATCTACTTAAATTCTATTCATTGTAATATATAAATATACGGGCTTATGACGCTTGAGATTTTAATTTTAATGATAATATCGTTTGTCTTCCTTCGTGTATAGCAAAATTGTTTTGGAAATAATATAAAAATGTAGAATTTCCTCCATTCAATAGTTTTTACATTTAAAAATTTCAATCAACAATTTTTTTGCAATTTTATTTAGTTTTCTAGAAAACATTGAGCACTCATGAATTATGACAAATTAGATTTATCTAGAAATCCTACTCTTATATTTAAGCATCTAAAAATCAGTTTTATATCATCTTTCAATAGTTTATTTTTAAAATACAGAATTAGCTTTGTCAAAGACGCTTGATCATTTTGTAATAGAATATGAGCTGAAAGCTTTTATATAAGATGCAAAATTTACAGAGTTACATTTCTTAATATCATAAACATTTTAAATACACATTTTATAAGTTATATAGACGTCTTTGATTTTTTTCATATTTATAGCTACTCAATACACGAACATTGTCTTAAAAGATGCACATTCACACGATTTAAATATTTTTATTTTTATTTAATATTATTGTATTATTCAAGTCTAATATTATTGTACTATTTTTGAAAATATGCAACATATTTAAACCCAACAAAATTTTCATTATGGTTTTTCATCTTATTGACGAAATTAATGTCACATATATGCAGATCTTTTTAAGTGTGAAAAAAATAACTTTTAAGATATTTTAGCTTGGTGTTCTTCATGTTGATGGAACTTTTCAATCTAAATCTCTTGAATTAGTAGTTGACTCAGCAGCCAAATAAACACTCAAATAATATCACTAAATATAAAATCACAGTGTAAAGTCTCAACGAAGATATTACTGAAATTAAAAGTGACTTGCGCTAATTTTTACTAAAACAAACATGAATGCCCATGATGCCGTTAATATAAATATATGCAGCATATAAATACAAAGTTAAACAAGATCTATAGATTTCTGAAACTTTTATATTAAAAAAACAGAATCATCGACCCCTACTTATTACATGGACATATTCTAGCCCCAACTTATTAGATATAATTATGTGTATAAATAAATTATGTGATGTTTATTACTCACTTTTATCATTCTTTATAAAAACGGAACGAATAAGAAATTTAAAAAAAGAGAAATAAAATGTTTATAAAGGGTTTGAGCAATATAAAGACTCTTTATGTAAATTTTGGATACACAAATTTTCCTAATGTGAATCATTGATTTGATATGTATTTAATTACAACAAGAAATTATATTAGTAAAGATTATACATGGAAAATATATGTTTCCTGATAAAATTCAGGATATTATATTTTTTAAAACGACATTAAATGATGAAAATGTTGTGATGATTATTATTTGAATTTATAATATCATATTAATGACCCAGTATATGAAAAGTCGTTGAATCTTAATAAAAAACGTATGTGTTATGAAAGACGTTAATCTAAACATAGGAGAGCCTGTTTGTATCTAAATAAAATTAAAGCCCAAATTATGACACATAGAAAATCAGTATATAAAAGTGGCGTATATTGATACCTTGGCTTTATTATTGAATAATCTTATAACAACTACAAGAGACTAGGATTCTAATATTTATCAAATAAGAAAAGATTAAGCATATTTTTGATAAAAAAAAACTCAATGCAACAGGTTATCAAAATATTATTATGATAAAAAATTCAGAGAGCTTTACCGACACATTTTTATTCATAGTAAATAATTGAAGCATCAATGAAAGTTATAGATTTTCAAGTTAATCGATTGGAAAAGGAAATAAATACCATATATATATACACTTACACCAAAAACATTTGCAAAGAGACTCGAATTTGTATCAAAGAAAACTTAAAGGAAATTTAATAGTTTTCTACAAGCCAGAATCTTATCAACTGCGAAAAATACATGTTAAGGTATAGCTAAAAAAAATTAAATAAAGGAAGAGCAAGTAAATTAAAAAACCAAATAAAATGATGCATAAAAAATATAATATGAATAAAAACATCCTACTATGAGGTCAATTTTTTTGATTTACAAAATAAAATAAATAAACATTCAAATTGTTCAAATATAGTTTCTTCAAAGATATTTACCAAAATTTATATGATAATATTTAGACTAGTCATAAACATGATTTACTCAATCTAAATCAATCAACATAGCACGCACACGTAAATATTTCAAAATGTATTTACTGCAAAATTTTAGATTAATCAAAGAAATCAAACTTTAACAAAACTGAGGCAAACATATTTAAACCAGTTTTATCATTATAATAATATTTTGCAACAGAAGATAATGATCCATAAAGTCAAATAAAATCATTAAAACACTTATCCAGACAGTTTTAACTTTGAAAATCTCTTAATTTTATTCATTTAAATAACAATAGCATATTTTTCTTAACTATAACGATAAAAATGCAATAAAACACATATTTTGTATTAATAAATAATAAAAGCATTAATATATTATTATTGCATATAATAAAAATTCAATAAGTCGTAGTTTTTCCAATTCATATATTATAGTATATTATAGCAGACTTTTAGTCATAATAAGTTGTTTTCTATGATAAAGATATCCTATAAATCAAATACAATATTTGGTATTAATATTATTTTATCTGTAATAACAAATATCACAGCACTCAAAATTATTATAAAAACCCAAAAAGTATAATAAAAATAAAATAAAAGTCGCTTTTTTTATGTATCTTAGTTTCTGTGCTAATTTTCTAAACTTAAAATAAATACTTTGCCATATAAATCTTATAATCTCATTGGCCATCTATCTTTTATATCACTTCATTTAATTGTCTGAAATTAACAGTACAAAATGTAGCTATTTGGTGATTTTCTTGAATAATATATATTTATATTTGATTTATATCAAGTTATATCAGTAAGGTCAAAAATAATTGACTTTAATCAATTGTTTATTAAATTTCATTAGAAAATAATTGTGTTGAATTCTCTAAAATTCATGGATTACCATAAAATTATGGCAAAAAGAAATATTTAATTTATACTTGCAATGATAATCCAACTTTTTAATTAGTATAGCAATTTCAATTGCGACGAGTCGATTTACTCAAAAAAGATAAGAAAAGACAACAATTACATTTTTATTCTAATTCTAATTGCAAAAATATTTTCATAATTTGAAAATAAAAGGTAAGTTTCGAAAACTTAAAAAACACATTTTATATCTTTTAGCATAATTTCACTAAAAACGTTAATTTCCCTTGATTCGTTTTAAAACATTTATAGATACATAGAAGAGTATATCTATATTAGAAATGCAAATATTTATATTTTTTGTTGTCGAAATAGTATTTTAGTCTTGAATGTATTCCAATCATATTTCTATCAAAAAATAATATCCGGATCGTTTTTATTGGTGTTTCTAGTGATTTGTTCTAAAAAAATATTTTAATATAAAATAATCAATTTTTATAGAAAGAAATTTACATAAAAAGGATTTTCTTTTTGCTTTAATTAGAAATTTAGGATCAATAACACATTTCCTCGTTCGATAAAATTTATTAAGAGTTAATATAAAAAACCATAACATTTTCTAAAATCATAGAAATAAAGTAGGATATAAAGTTATAATTCATATCGATAATTTGAGTTTATTATTAATACATATTTAGCCAAGTAGAACTTCATAAACCTTATCTTTACCGATATCAAAAATAAAAAATATATCTAACTATAAGCTCTATACTTCTTTCTAGCACCTTTCTCTTTTTTATGCTGTACTTGTGCTTGTTTTAATACGACTCAACGCTTCGAGCATGTTATAAAAATCTGGATCAACAAAATTCGACTTATGTGCGATCCTATGGTGTTAAAAGTCCATATATGAAGTATCAAGTTAGTCTTTTAATTCATCCGCATATATTACTGGACCCTCGTGAACTTTTCTCTTGATGACATTCATTGTTGTTGGTATAGTTTTATTCGAAACAAACAGTAGAAAATCTTTTGATAGTATTTTATTTTTTTTAAAATTGTAAATACTAAGGTCCAGGTTTATTCTATTGGTCTCCTTCATCAACGAGACCTTACTTTATAGCTAAGCATTGTTTCATCAACTTAAATAGTTGCCGAAGGCCCCCAATTCTACAATATTGTTGCTATAATGTTTTGTTATTTTTTTAGCCTCGCTTATTAAGTTTGCAAGCCAGCTTTTTTTTAATGATTACAACTTCTCAAATGATTCTTTGCATGATTTTGTGAAAGAAGAAATTTTTTTTTAGCAATTTCTTGATGTTTATTTGAAATCAACTTTATTATGTGAGTTTATAATTCATATAGTAGTTTGATATTTATCACAATTATAATACATGCACCTATATTTACAACCATCAAAACTATCTTTTGTAGCCTTTAAAGCCATTGGTAATCTTGGATGTATACAAAAACAAGATAACTTATATTCATATAATAGTTTCTTGCTTCTAAAATAAGATATTAGACTTAATTTTGTATTATATTCTAAATTACTTGAAAAATTGTATTTTTTTGGGGACTTGATACTCATTTTAAATTCAATAAGCAAATCCTAGCGCTATACTATTTGTTTATTGATAAAAATCCGAAATGATTGCCTCTGAGAAACATGTAAAATATACAATAATATCAGGTTAAACATAAAAAATGATTTTAATTATGCGAAAACTATTTTTACGATAAAGGCATTAATATTTCTAATAAAAAAACATTAGAATCATGTTTAAATCTTAATATTTTATGATGAGAAAATGGCCATGGAACTAATAGTACAAAAAATAGATCTGATTACACGAAGTTAAACACATCCATTGTATTAATTACTAGGAGTTTTTCTATAAAAATTCACTTTCAGAATGAACTCCCAAATTTTTATGCAGAAGCAAGTAGAAATAAAACCAATTTTGACTTTAATATATCATATTAATGTGTAAAATGTCATAAAGAATAATAATTCTAAAATAAAATGCATAGTCTTTGGGTATAAAGGGCGTTAATAAAATAACACCACTATGCTATATACACATTTAAAGGTTAATAATTTCGAATCGAATCGTAAATTAATAATATAATAAATCGATAAAGGATTCTAATTGATTTTTTTTAATAACATTTGATATTTTAATCTTGATTAACAATATTAGGCATTCTTCATGTATTTACAGAAACATAATATTTTAAAACATAATAGCATCATTTTTATATTAAAATTTTTTGCCTTTCGATTTTTTTTGCATATAAAAATTTTTTATAAAATATTTATCTTTCTAATTAGCCTATTAGTTTTATGCATATCAATATAATGATATTGTAATATTTCTAAATAAAAATGAAGCAAAATAGATGATAAATGAAAATTTAATTTTTAAAAACAAAAAAATATACATTTAAATATATGTTCTTTAAATACAGAAGCTTTATAGCTCATATTGTAACTCAATTAACTGTTTTTTTGCGACGCATGCCAGGATTCGAGAAATTTTAATGCATAAACATCTTTCAATCTTCTATTTTATTTTTGGTTTCTACTTGCTATAAATATATTTGTATACCACAATATTTATTTATGGGTTAATTTTCTTTTTATCGATTTTATCTATTTAGACGTGTTCAGCGTGTTGGGAATATTCCACAACTCCTTGATGCATCTTTTGACACCTTCCTCTGATCTATCTTCATCAACTGCTCTTCTTCTCTCAAATGAGATGAGTTCAAGTGTCTTGCGGAGTGTGAAGGCTTACATGTATGCTTCTACTTAGTCCGGGATTTTTAACTCCTTAACATATTTTTTATGATATTTTGTGACCACCCCATCCCAAGTCATCACATATGGTATTATTCTTGTTTTGCATTTGTAAATTAAACTGAGTTCATTCGCAAAGATGTCATACTTCCTATATTTTTCATTCTCAACTTCAGTCAAGTTATCAAGGCTCGTTATACCTATTTCGATCAGCGTAATGATATTTTCTTTTTTATCGTATAGAAAAATATCAGGTCTATTTTGTTTGATTAAAATATCCATTTTATTTGAGTATCAACTTTTATTTCTGCATTTTCATTTTCGCAGATCTCTTGTACTGAGTGAGTTCTGATCTTTTTGGTTTTCTTGAAGTTGTATCGTCTTGATAGGAGGAAATGAAGACATCTTACGATTTCATTATTTCTTCGCGTGTAATCATGCCCTAACATTTTCTTGCATCTTGCTGCAAGGTGATCAATTGTTTTCATAGCTTCATTACAGTGTATAATTTTATCCTCTCACCATAAAACACATTTCTGTCTTGAATAAAACAGAATTTTCCTTCTTTACTTGGTTTAATTTTGCCATCTTTTATCCATCTTGATGATCCAACAATATCAATCATATCATTATTCTTAGCTTCAAAAAGTTTTTGGTGTAATGGTTTTTCTTTTATTTTAAACAATAGACTTTCTTGCTGCTTTTTCTCCAGTGTTTCGGAGTCGGTGATAATAGCATGATATTTTTTTTTAAGATATTCTTCAATTAGTGAGAGATGTGTCTTGTTATCTTTTTCTACTTTTAGAATAGCGGCCCTCCTTGGTGAGCTGTTTTTACTCTTTTCAAGCAGATTTTTTAGCTGGTAGATCATCTTCTCAGCTTTAAATTCGATATTACATAGCCCACGCCCTAGTTCATTTCTCTTTATATATAATCTTTGTTTATTACTAGGCTGGAGGTGAATGGAAAATTCGTTTAAAATATCTCTTATCTTATCATCAAGTTTGATGTATTCTTCTGGTTCTAATTTTTATACGCTTATGTGGTAATTCATGAGTGACGTCGCATGTTTAATAATGGTTTTAAATAAATTCCCGGCATTAAGTTTAGTCTTGCATAAATTTTTTATTCGATTTAATATTTGTTCTGCAATTACATCTATAGTTTCTTGCTTTAGCTCTGATTTGCTATTCTCAATTACCCCAAGATATTTGTATGCTGCCGGGCCTTCTATAAATCTTGCATCATCCGCACATATTTCATGGTTAGTGGCTGATTTTTATTTGTTTATTTCAAGGCCTACTGCATTAAAGAAGGTAAGTGTTATTTCTGTCATGAGTTTAATAGTTCTTGGAGTTTTTGAAATTAATTTGAGGTAATATATGAAAAGTAGGTGATTTGTTGTATATGAGTTTTCATCGTTCAGTACACTCACTCCTGGAAAGCGTTCATTTATTTTCTGCTTAAGGGATCAATACTTAGAACGAATTAAGAAGGTGACAGACTATCTCCCTGTAGTATTCCTTTTTTTATTCTTTTATTCATGATTTCTTCTCCATTTAACCTTAACGATATACTCCATTTACTTGTAATCTTTCTTATGAAAGATGTTATCCATGCTGGTAGATTCAAATTTTCAATACATGCATGTAGATAGTTATGTTCTATTGAGTCAAACGCCTTTTTTTACATCAATCCACGTTGTGTATAAATTATTTCCATGCTCTTTATTTATCGAAATATTGATAAGAGCTTGTTCTTTTGCTCCTTGAATGCGCCTTATTGTTCCTAACCGATTTTCTGCAATAGATTCTCTTGTCTCTACTTCATACTAATTATTTTTGAGACCGCTTTTGTCGTTAATTTATATAAATTAGACATACATGTTATTGGTCTAAATTCATTTCCTATCTTGACATCTTCGTTTGGTATAAGGTATGTAGTGCCAGAATAAAACCATTCTTCCTGGTGTTTATTTTCTAAACATTCATCTGATATGATCTGATATATATATATATTTATGAAGACTCGTCATTTTAATAATGAAGAAGTTAAAGATTCCATCTGGTCCAGCTGCTTTCCAGTTTGGCAGTGATTTTATTATATTATCAAATTCAATCTCTGTTATGAAGCAAATTTTTTCCTGTTTTTGGACAGGTAGAAATGGACATAGGTAATCGTCATAATTATTTTTGTTGTGATTTTCCGTATCTTTTTCCCACATTTTCATCCAAAAATTTTTGATTTGTTCACCTGAATCTTCGATTGCATAATTTTTGTTTTGTGTCAATCCTCTATAAAAAAAGTCTTCTATTGAGCTTAAAGCAGTTATTTTCTCTGGTGAAGTCACATCTTTTTTGTACTGCTCTATTTTTTTCTGGAATATTCTAATATTTTCTGTATAGATATTTAACACAGTTTTAGGATGATCATCTATGTCTAGGATTATGTTTCTTGACCGCATTATTTTTCTTAATTTTTTTTACTTCCTCTTCTTTTACTTCACTCCGTTTATTTTTATATAATTCTAGTCCATCTCTTTTTTTTTTAAAAGCTCAATTTTTTCGATTTTTTCTGAAATATATTTGTTGTCTTTTTTCGGTTGTGTTGTGAGGCGTTTGTAAGTCTGTTGTGCGGTTTGTAGCAACACTGCAACATCGGACATATTCTTGGGATTCTGGGTGGATGTAATTGTCCCTATTATCATATTACTAGTTTGGAGAGTATTAGTGTCAACTTTGTAGCATGGGATTTTCCATGTCCTTTCAAATTCAACGATATTTGCCTTTTTTTTAAGCTTTCGTATATTTCATTGAATTCCCTTCTACATAAGTCGACTCTTTTATACTCTATAATTCCAAAATGTGATGAATCACTCTATTTTGCTCTTTTTGACGTTTTCTGCATCAAATCGTTTGACAACCGACTTCTTTCCATTTTGGTCTATTAATATTCTCATCGCTCGTCTTTTGAGTTCCTGTTGGGACAAATCACATTGGAATTTTCCGTTGTAAGTTTTTGGAGTTTATCCCATCCGAAGCGTGGCATACGATGGAAGCGTATTAGGATTGCCGCATAGGCATTTTGAATCCATTCATCCGACGAATATTCTGTTGATGTAAAGATCGATTCTAGTGTCAGATGTCTTGTTGATGTTTTTAAGGAGGTTTGTGCATGTTCCGTTGCCAACACATCTTTTTTCTCGGTTACAGCCGCAGTTTCGCATGATTTATCTTTGTATGCTCTGCTTCTGATTTTTCTGTTTCAGCCATTATACCAGACGTATACCACAATATATATTCCTTTATACAAAAAAGAATCTTTAATATCATATCGCTACTAAGTCGTCTTACGACATTTTAAACACATCATATAACAGAAATTTTAAATAGATGTTAATGTATAAAATAGTGAAAAATATGGTATTATACACATGAGGAAATATTTTAAACATATTCACCATATCTTAATCTTGATTTAAAAAAAGAATCACAATAATAGTGTATTTAAATATCATACAAAAATAGCAAATTTTAGTCTAATATATATAAACAAGCTCTAAATTTACTTAGACATGCTCAGATTTAAAAATCATATTAGCTTTTTTATGATCGAAAATGATATCTAAAGGCAATATAAATTTATAAATTTAGTAAAAAACCATGGTATCTTTGTTGATATTATATATAATGATATTTAATTCAGATATCATAATAGTTCAGTCTCCCAGAAATCACATATAGAGAAAAATATGTAACCAAGCCTCCATAATTTTTATCAAAGAAAACTATGTATAAAATATAAAATGGAAATTGCTGATGCAGATTTAACTAATCACAGAAAATCTAAGCGTATTTTTATTATCAGTAATAGAGCTTATATTGATGAAATGATATTTATCTATAACAGTGCCTAATAAATTTTAACTTATCTTGGTCATACAATAAATAATAGAATGTTAATTTTCTATTAAAAAAAAAGATTCTATGGATTTAAACTATTGAAAACAAAGAGACACACAATTAAGTCGTAGCATAAAATTTAAACCTTTTATCACACAAAAAATGCATGAGAGAATCCGATAAAAAACGAACTTATACATAGAGCTGTAGGCATCTATTGCGATTTGCATATAAAAGACGTAAATTAGAAAATTTAAGCAGAACTTCGATTTTTTTTAATTGTGATATGTATGTTTTTTTGTCGCAGATATTATGTTTCTGATAAATTTAAATAATTTATTTAGAGGTGCGCACTTAATAATATTTACTAGGTGTTTCCACTCTATAATAAAAATAACTAAAACGCAAATATAAGAACTTTCATTATAATAAAATGTTGTTAAAATACACTAAATGCGATATTTACAGAAATTTTTATTTAACTTGTATTTTTGGCTTTTTTTTGTAAATATGATAACATAATATCATTCAATAAATTCTTTAATTTTTATAGATAATAATTTTTAAATTGAAAAGTTGCATAATATATCCATGAATTCTTATTTTTACTCGGATAATTCTAAAATTAATATTTCTTAGTTATAATTTTTATATTAAAAAAATGGCATTGTCTTTTATAAAAAGTATCTTAATGTGTTTTGAATTCGTTAAACGATACACCAAATATGCTGATACAACTATTTAATATGTGTAAAAAATGTAAAAAATTTCATTTATATACGTTAGAATACATAAAATGTCACATTAATTAAACAAATTGTAGTACTATGCATAATTTTTTATTAGTGAGAAAAAAAACAGCAAATTCTTGATAAATGTGACATTAATAGCTCAAATGCAGAGAGGGAAAAGATAAAATCTTCCAGGTTAATAAAAAGCTCTAACATTAGATCTTATCTAGACATGCATCTGTATTTATATATCTATTGTTTCTTTGTAAAAATTTTAAATGTAAATTTTTCTATAAAAAAGTACAAAAATCTGATAAAATATATAAGCGAAAAATAATGAATACCTTTTTTTTTCATATTTTGCTTTTTATGCGTGTATTAGGCACAATAAATCAAATAAAATCAATACTTAACTACATTTATAAGCACAGGATTCAATTTATCCATTAACTTACGAAATGAACTTTGCAAATTAGTGCTGATCGAACACTAGATATAAAAAATATCAAATCAGATCGATATAATTAATTCTGTTTTTATATCTTGAAATTTAGTTGTGCAATATACACATATTTTAGATGTCTTTAGCAAAATTAACCTTTTTTATAGAAATAAAAAGCGAAATTTTATAAGATTGAAGTATAATGATATAATATTTATCACGATTAATGTATTTAGGGCGAAATTAATATTTAAAAATACGATATTAAGGCATATTTATAGACTAAACATGAAATTATAGCATTATAATGCAATATAAACTACTCAAAGATATTCCTTCCAAGATTATTTTTTTTGATTGGTGGATAAGGGGTTAAAAAGTCAAAAAATTTAAATATTATATTGAGGATTCATTTGCATTCATATAAAAGCTTCTAAATACAATTTTCTGATTTAAATTGATCCCTAATATCCAAAAACAACATAAAAATATTTTTAATAAACTATTATATAATTTATATTGAGATGTCGATAATGCATGTTCCTTTTCCCGGCTGATATTAAGTTACTATAAGAATTATACAAAATATTTAAATCGACTTTATATAAATACAGATATATTAGAAAATTATCCAAAAGAATTTCTTTAACTTCTTGGAAAATTTTTTATAAGAAGCTAAAAATCTTTTTTTTTCTAAAAATAAGAAGAAAATACATTTTTTATGCTAAGGCGACCAATAAAAAAATTGATAGAGATATATCAATATGCGATCTTATTTTCCCCTCACTGATATTAAGTTTTTGCAAGAGGGCATAAAAAATGTGCGGATCTATCCTAAATAAATGCAGAAAATTATTATTATTCAATATTTGTGACTTTAAGAAATTTTTTTAGAAGAAACAAAATGTTTTTTTTGGATAAAATACAATAAACAGCATATTTTTTTTATACAAATGCGCCCAATGAAAGAAGATTTTTAGGATATATAATTATGTAATATACACACATTATACTTTTATTACCAACCAAAGAATTAAAAATACAAAAATATACATAGAAATTTAGTTTAAAAGCATATAATTTGATCATCAAAACAATCCGAAGAGAATTTGTTATAAGAAAGAAGTGTTTTTTTTACATCACTTTAGAATATATTTGGGGCTCCTTTTTTTATACTATAAAACATTTTAAGCTTTTTATAAAAAATATCATGCTTTTATGTCACACTATTTGTATATCTACATACACAAATTTTAGTGAAGTGGGCATTCAGTAATGATTTTTTTTACAGATGCTCAAATTCCATAATATAAGATCGTGAATTGAATTGTTTATAAACAAATCTAGATGATCACAATTGTAATTTACCGTTTTCCTATAATATATACCGTAAAAAGATTCATATGAATTTTATTATGTAGTAAAATCGTTTAAAATATACAAAAAAAACGCGCTTGAGCTATCTTTATGGTAATCACATCTTTACGTAAAAAAATCAGCTTTACATATTTTTGTGAATCTGGTAATTCTAAATAACTAATACAGGAATACTATTTATAGGGGATGTAAGTTTTTTACTATTGAACTCTTATCGCTTAATTGTCAATTTATTTTGCGACACATATATTGATCTTCGTATCCTATAAGTTTTTTATTTTATAAAAAGTATGCCTTTACCGATAATATATAATTTATAATCTTAGAACGTTTTATTAGCAGATTTAACATTTAAAAAAATTTATATTATTTTCGAGCTTTATGTTGTAATATAAAAGCAGTTTCCAGCCCTTAAATTTTGTTTTTTTATTGATTAAAATAAATCAAGCCGGTAGAAATTTATAATAAACCCTGTAACTTATTTAAAATCATATATAATTCGTAAAATCTATATATACCGATTAAAAACTTAACTCAAGGAATAAAAAAAGATGTGTCAAGCTACAAAAATATATCTAAACATTTTATAAATTTTCAAATATTTTATTATCATTAAAAAAGCATATATATCTTAATACTATTGTTGAAAATAATAAAAATATAGAAAGTCCCGTAATAAATTTTCATCATGATTTTTATTAACGTCAAATAAATGAAATGCGCCAACATGTGCATATGATTAAAACAAGCTCTTTTTAGTTTTTATGACCTGAAATAACTTCGCCTTCATTTTTTTAGAACAAGATGATGCCAAGATATAAAAATAAAATCGAAAATACGTAGACTAAACGAATGATATAAATAGACAGAGATTACGTATCCGGTGAGGTATTTATATTATAATTATCTAGATTCTATTTTTTGCTTTCGGTAACTTTATTCATATGTAACCCTGTCTTATTTCAAATAAACGAAACCTTATCATATTTTATTTACAGCCTGTCTACAGTCTATACACCAAAATAAGACTATTGAGAATTTTCGTAATTACATTAAAATTGGAAACATTATTATTCGTCTATATTGCAAATATATTTGTAATTTTTATAGATCCATTCTCTAAGTTATATGTTGTTCATATTTTATGGTTTTACGCATAATTTTTTTACTTTTCCCTATTTTTATAGACTCATGGCCTTTCGTTTTTGGCATTATATGTCCTGTAGCAATTCGATATTCATCGGATCTGGTTGTAAATATCCATATCCTTAAATTTTCAAAATCTGATCCTAAAAGGTTCAATTTAATTCTGACTTTAACAGAAGTTTGAAAAAAATTGAAAGTAACAGTAAAACTGAATATGAATATAATATTTCAGAATAGTCTTATTTTAAAACAGTTATTATTACATCATAACAATATAATTGTGGTTATAAGTTCTAAAATTACAACTCGATACAATAATATAATAAAATCACGATGAGAAAGTATGTGATAATTAATGTTTACCATGCTGAATAATTTTTTGTGTCCTTATTTTTTATCTATAGGAAAGATAAAAAAAATACAATTATCATTAGCTTTTTAAATGAAAGTTTTTCTATCCAAAATATATTTTGAAAAATCCTATATCATGCAAATGGTGCATCATGTTAAATAAATTTTATGTGTAATTTATTATTTTAATTACTTTAAATTATGTTTGTTTTTAGCTTTATAATATCAAAATAAATTTTGGATAATTCCTTAGGGCTTATAAATCATAATAATTTCTTCATATCTTAAGAGCGTTGCAATTTTATAATCACTAAGTACACATCTAAATTTTTATTATAATAAAAATATTTAATGACTATATTATATGTAGAATGTTAACCCGATATAAAGTTACACGTTACCATTTTAAATTTTAAATACGGCATTTTTATCATTCTCGCTCTTACGATATTAAATTTGTATATATTTCACGCATGATTTTTATCACACGCAACAAATATAGAAAGCTTATTATGATATTAAATTATATGCTTTATTATAAATATAAATCATTTCATTTATATTAAATTTTTGGAATATGATGAATTTTTAATTTCTTTGTCATTAAACTGCATTAAATACAAAAAAAGATTAATGTTTTCATTTGAACACGTCAATCGGGCCACTAAAATGAGATGAAATATTCATAATGACCTCAATTACTCACTCCTTAGTTTTTAAATGTCTTAAATTCTTTCTGAGCTATAATAAAGTGTAATTATTTGTCCGAAAGCTTTCTTTCACTTTGAATTAGTATAACTGTGTTTTCTGTATACCTAACAGCTAGGCTGCATAAATTTGCAATTTATTTTTTATCGGTGTATTTTTGTGAGAAATATTCGAATCTTTATTTCTTTCATATGAATAATTCGAGTGCACCCACACCATTCAACTATAGCCACTATACATAAATTAGATTTTAATTATTATGAGTCATAATCTATATAATTATATGATAAAAAAGAATATTTATAAGAAAAATCTGGAATTTATACATTGTGTTCAGTATAAAATACACACAACATTCGAAGTCCATCGTATTTAGGTATCAAATAACCTTTTTAAAAATATTCAAGAATATAATAATAATTATTCATTTTTTGTAGATTTAAAAATTGTATATTTATTTTGTATCACTTAGAATGCTTTTGAATTATTATTATAAATAAGTTTTATATTTAATAATTTTCTGATTTTTTATAAATCGCATTTATTAATTGAATTAATGTATTTTATATGGAGTTTAAGCATAGAATACGCAAATTTATTGTATAATTTAGTCACTGGTTGCAAACAAATACACAATATAAAAACGATTTTTCTGCAAAATCCAACTGCGTTTGTTAAGCTATAACATAACGTTTTGTGTGTTAATGGTTAATATTATTCAATAATTAAACAAAATAAAAAAATATGCACAATAAAAGAAATAAACTCCAAATAAATCTTTTACTTCTTAAGTTATCAATTTTGTAAGTATTGAATTCATCGTAAAGAGCAAAGCGTACAATCAAATAAAAATAGCACTTTTACGGTCGAATATTCCGTATATTTTACAAAATATATTATAATAATTAACTTTTTCAAAAGGTAAATTTACATTTTAGAAAAAAACATATATACAAATTTGCTTTTACTTTACACATTTCTAATAAGTTTCAATCAAGAACACTGAATATATAGAGTCTGTTGAATAGAATATACAAATTTATAGAAGGATATAAAATTTTTTAAATAAATACAAGTAATATTATGATAAAGCCTTGCTGAATATAATAATTTGATTTTGATTCTTTTTTTACATCATTCAAAATAATTTTTTTAATGATTGGTTTTTTATAAATCTATATCTTGTGAGCTTATTAGCAAATTATTTTCAGATTTTGGTTAGATAGCTAACGCGTTGCTTTAAAAAAATTTAATCTTTAAATACATTGTGAATACCTTTCTATTTATGATATTGATCAAAATTTCATTTTCAGTTAGATCTTGATTAAGATAACGAAACATCTTTTATCTGTTCTATAATTATTAATTTTATCTATTTAATCTAAATTTTTTATGGGCCATGTAGATGATCATTCGAATCTTAGTTTGTATAATCAATATACGAATTATGAAAGGCACGTATTTTACGGAATCTGAAATGTTGAATATGAAATACATGGGTGAACTACCAGATGAACTGATGGAAATTGATGAAAACGAACACGAGAAAATTTTGGAAATCTTAAATGAACACGATCAAGCTGCACAAACCCACAAATTTACAGAAAATAAAATAAATGAAGATAATTCGGCTGTAGTAGAAAAAACTTGTGACCTATCAATGCAACCAAGAAATACGAGGCTACTACATAAAGTATTTGTAGATAAACAAGAAAACTTTTATATTTTTGAGCCCCATTCAAAAGATTTGAATAATAAAAAGCCCAAATTAGTGAGAGATTTTTTGTCTGCCCATTACAGCCATATCAGTAAAATTAAAACGATATACATCATTAAACAGTTGTTCGAATCGAGGAAAAGAACAATAGGAATATATAAAGAAGAATTGAATATGTCAAAAATCGATTACTATAATTGTAATTCAAATCTTTACATCAGCTACTTGGATGAATTCTCCGATACAAGACTTTCAAAAATTGAAATAGGACCTATAAATAACAAGAATCCCACGAACACAAGCATAAGTACTCAAAATAAAACGACAGAAAATAAAGACAAGTTTACTAAGAATCATCGACGTGTAGGGGTTAAATTAGTGGAAAATCTCTCTGATTTTTGGTATGAAATAGGAGCGGAAAAATATATAGAAGTACATATAGACATAGAGGAAAATAGATATATCAACATGAAATCGGATTTTATCGGCTTTATAGAAATAGATGGCAAAAAGTATGTAGAAATAGATAAAGACGGACTTCTGATGATTAAAGATGAAATTTACTATTTAGACGATATCAGCTATGCACAAAAATATGACGAACCATTAGCGAAAGTTAGTGATCATGAACAAATCATACATATTGGAAAGAAACCGCATATAAAATTTGTGTTTTATATTCAAATGAATACATGCGGAAGCGAAAAGTGGCATTCTGTCTTTTTGGATGAATTGAATAAGTTCTTTAATTATTTTAAGAAGAATATTTGTAAGTCATATAAAAAGGCGGATAAGGATAATTTGCGAAGGGTATCAAAATTTGATGAGCTCAAAAAATCAGCAAAACAATTTATAAATTTCTTTCGAGGGCATGTTTTGAAAAACAATTGCCTTGATTTTTGCAAACCGACTTATCCCATTGACAATGATTTTGAATTACATAAGCAAAAATTCATATCTCATTTACAAAAAGAAGAGAATTTTGATATGGAATACGTGAGAAATGCTGTAAGATGTTATTTGTCAAGTTGCACTAGTTTATCAAAAAGTAAAAAAATAACATTACCATCGTTAACAGACATTGACTTTTCTGGCAAATATATTATTGAATCAATAAATAAAATAGAAAATATCAATGTAAAAAAAGAGTTAGAAGATGTCATGGTTGAATTAAACATGTTTAAAAATATAAATTATATACGAGGCATGCTAACAAGATCAAAAAACAGTCATATTACAAAAAAACTAAAAATGAGCTGCAGTCTATTTGATAAATTAAAAAATATAGTCATACATATACTCATTGATGTCTTTTACAGCACATCACAGGCTAAAAACGCACCGAAAATGAGCAAAATAAACAATTTGGAGTTCTGTAATATTATTCGCAGTATCTCTATAAGTAGTCATATGAATTCAACAAATAATAAACCTCGCTATCGATACTTTGTGATCGTATATCTTGAATATTTTTTGTTAAAAACGAAAGATAAATATATAAAAAAACGGTTAGATTTCTATTTTACAAATATATCCCCGCAAAACTATATCTATTCACTTTGTATTCATTTTGCCAATCAAAAAAACATGATATTTATGAACTATAAAAATAAGACACGCTATAATATAAATTTTTTGAAAGAATATGACGAAATAAAATACATTAATTCCCTCTATTTCTATTTCTTCAGATTACTTTCTTGTGACAATGATTATCATCATTTGAATTCAGATCTGATATACACTATTTAAATCTAGCATATTCGCACAAGTAAATCCTTTAAGTCATAATTTAGAAGATGAAATATATGAGGGTAATAAATAGGGTTTTATAGACGTATAACAAACGACATAAGAATAAAAAACGATTTTTTATACGTCAAAAACAACGTGGATATCTTTTTTTAAACTTTCAAATTCTAAATACAGTATTGGTATTTTAGTAAAAAACACTGATATTTTGTATATGTATTTAAATGTATACTTAAAAAAAAAAATTTATGTTTGAATCGTTTGTTTACAATAATAATATTAGTTTTATAAGATGTAATCAAATTTCTATTCGAATCATGAAAAGATGTCATAATATCAATGCAATTTAATCTAACATAATAATTTTCTAATTTAATTGAAATGAGAAAGATATTTTTATGCCGGCTTCGCAATTGAATGCTTTAAAAATGTGAAATGAATCAACGGCTGCATTAACTTGAATATATATTTTCAAATGGCAACTAAGAATTTAAAAAAAGAATGTATAATAAATACATGTAATTATCAATGAATTGAAAAATGTACTTTACAATATAATAATAAAATTTTATATCTTAGAAATCATATACTCGATTTTAAATATAAATAAATATTATATTAAATAAAATGATATTGTTTTTGCTTGTATTAAGAATGTGACTATATTTAAATCGGTGTATAATATAAAGTTAAAATTTATATTTGGTGTTATTATTTTATTGCAGAAAATTTACTTGACATTATAACCCCACTTTGCTTGGATACTGGCCTGGGTTATTTTCTGCATATTATACACAAACTATTTTTGGATGTATATATATGCTTATTTACTAGAGTTGTGTTATACCTTATGTTTTGTGTCATAGAATATTAGATTGTTTTTGTTTTTTATAAATTTTATCCATCATGTTTACAAAAGAATAAAAACTCTTTGATCTTTTATTCTAGCGATAAACTAGAGATGTATTTAAATTATAATTCTACTCTTGTTTGTTAAATATTTTAAATATGATTCAAAGGTATTGAAATAATATTATTAGATGCCTAAATTATTTTGGTCAATATTTCAATTTTTAATTATTTTTCCCTCAAATTTCTAAAGAATGTAAAAACTTTTCTGAAAGACACATAATTGCAAAGACTGAATCATACATTTCATGATGATTCCACCGCTTGAATATATAACAAATAGATATTAATATGGGGTAGTTCAGATCTATTTTTCCTTTTGATATAGTAGAGGGCATAAAAAGCCACCATATAATAAAAAATAAACTTTTTTAAAACTCAAAATTATGAGATGGCCTTGATGAATTTATAACAGACTCTCATATATTCTTAATCGAAATAAAAGTATACAATAATTAATAGATATGCACAAAGTATTTTTTTTTCTTTTTAAAATAATATCAAGAGAAATTTTATGCAATATTTATATAAATAGTTTATAATGATATTTTAAAATGTACAAACCTTTTTAATAAAGTATTCAGAGGCTTTAGAAATCTTTTTTGTTATTAGCAGGCTTTCTAAATATTATAAAGTTTTTACAAATATTTTTTTTGGCGTTTTAAACTAGTTATAAATTGTTAAATGCAAACCGTTTGCCCCATTTCGTGTTCAAATATCTTGATTTCTTTTGTAAAAAATATATTATAATATATCTATTGAATTATATATTTTAATATGAATTTCAACCGTGATCTTGATCTTACAAAATTCTCATTATTTTCCGGATGTTTTTTACTGTGAATATTCGCTGTTTAATTTATACTTTTTAATTGTATTTCTTTTATATAACTTCTGCACCCCTTAAATTCTACATAAGTGATTTACACCCTTAAAAAAAATTCCATAGCGGTTTAATCAATTAAAAAATGAACGAAGAAGTTATTATTGAATCTATTGAAACATTGTTAACAGCATTCATATGTATGAAACATTTTCTAATAAAACATGAAATAAAAATGGTGAAAATAACAAAGTATACATGTACTTTGCAGACAAAACATAAAGATTATCTTTTAATCATTATGAAAATACATGTGAAAAAATATGTACAATATTAATGCAATAGATTTATCGCATATAAATACAATATATAAGCTCTATTGCGCTATTATTCGAAATTATAACTTTATGTTCATGTTCACCATATTATTTCCATCTATTACTGATTTTTTATAGCCGAATTTAAATATTTTATATTTCTTAACTATTTTCTCCAAAAATGATCAAACCTGTCTAGTTTGTTTTTGTCGTAATAAAATTTATATTTAGCCACTTTACTATAGCTTTTTTTAGCAAAAAAACTGATTAAAAGTGATAGATATAAAAATACGCATCTGATATATTTTTTTTTACTAATTTTCATTTTTTATGCTATTTTACTTGATTTCTGGTAATACTTCGTAAAATATTAGACCAAGATATAAATTTAATTCCATTCAAATACATAAACACTATCTGTAATTTTCTTTAAAAAAAGGTTTTTTTCATAAACTATTTCTTATTTTAATACCAGATAGAGCGTTTTTTTATTACAACGTTTCGCCAGTTTCTTTTTTTTAAAAAAAAATCATTGGATCAAAATCAAAAAGTATTGAAGACTATTTGTGGTATTTACTATATTTAAAACTTATTTTGCTTTTTGCCTTATTATATAAAATATAAAGTCTGAATATTAGTTTCTTAAATGGTAATCTAAATTATCACTCTGTGTGATTATAAATTTTTTCCTATATTTAAAGGCAATGTATTTTTCTGACTCCTTATTTATAAAATTAAGTTTTATGGATGAAATTATTTCGAATTGGTTCTACTATCTTAATTCTATTCCGTCAAGTATCGATCAGCTAAATACAGATTACATAGAAAAACTAATTTACAAAAAAATTGTTTTTTATTATCATAAGAAATTCGTATATATATAAAAGAATCATGGAAAAAAAAGTTTGCTAGATCATAATTTATTTACATTAAAGCATACGAGTAGAATATTTGTTGAAGCTAGATTTTATATTTTCAATTGAAAGTTAAAAATATAATTAACAAATACCTTCCTACATGACTTACCGAGTAAAAAACAAACCCTATATTAATGTAACCTATATAGTATAACCAATATATTATTTTATTGCATACAAAAATAAAATTAAACCAAAACATACGAAAAATGTATCATTGAAAAAAAACATGTTAAAATTTTTTCTTTCGATAAAATAGAGTTACGGGACTAGATTTGGTAAACCATATTTACTGAATCGAATGCGATTTATGTATTTTTTTACGATGCACGCAAATGTTTCATCCTATATTTTAATGACGATGAAGATTTAGCTTTGATCTTTTGTGGTTTGACAATTTATTTTGTCAATAAATACGCTAAGAAATATTTGTATTCTTATTCCTAAGGGTAAGTGAACAACATGTTTGCATAATAAATGTTAATCATTGCATACGACCAAAGTTTATATGTTTTTGATGTACAAGATGTTTATGAATATCCATAAAAAACTATTTTGAATCTTAAATATGCAATGTTAAACGTTTGTATGCTTTTTTTATCTTATGTTTGTGCATAATTACTTTTTAATTTTTTGATAGCTTTTGAGTGGTTTTTACTGATTCATCATAGATTAAAAGTCGAGCAGTTCATCATTTATTTTTTTATTGTAAATAGGTCTTAAAAATTTTTAAAGAATCAAAAATGTTATTTTTTACTAGGAATAATATGTTCGGGAACCTCTTGATATCTATATACTTTAAGTGTTGTTTTTATTAAAAATTAACTTATGCTGTAATCTTTAATTATCTTATAAAGAAGTTTTTTATGCTAGCGCTAATTTTTAGTTTATAGTAGTACTTAAATTTTATCATAAAGCTTTTGTGTTTACTATGTGGTTTATATTCCATTGCATTATAAAAATATCTTTAATCATGTATAATTTTTTGCATATTGTAGAGAACAATTTACCGATAAATCTGTTTTGAAGGTATATTGAACAATATTTTTTTAATATTATGTCATTAATGGTAAAATTTCTGGTTTTTTAAATAAGTTTCGGTTTAAGGTATGTTTCACACACAAAAGTTAAAATAGGGGTAAATAATTATTGAAAAGTATTTAATTATAATAAATTTAGAATTTATTTATTTTATATTATAAAATTAAAGAGCGACACTAGAATCATATAAATTAAAAAAATTTTGTTAAAATAAGAGATGTACAAGCGTTTATGTGTGTTTTTATTTATTTACAATTATCAATATCTTGAATCAAGCCTAATAATGCATCGAAATTGGTTTAAATCAATGATACTTGTAACAAAAGCGTACTTTTACTAATTTAGGATGCGTATTTGCGGGGAATTTTATGCAAAAAATGTCTAACTTATAACAAAAAAGGTATATGTCTATATTGAAAAATACCGGTAGAACTTAATATTCACAGTAAAACCTATGATTACTATGATTATTATATCGAGTATACCATATTTTATCGAGCACACCATATTTTATTGTTTTAAATAACAAGCACTGAAAAATAATCAAGCATATAAAGTATCGGCTATTGCATAATTCCTAGTTTTTTTATAGTTATAATGTCGAAAAAAATTCGATCCTGATGTGATTATTTGAAAAAATTGCAATAAATTAATAATGAATATCTAAAATAAAAAGTAAAATATTGATTTCTGGCATTTAATACCATATTTGTGCTATTAATTTTAAAAAATAATTTGTGAGACCTGATAGCATATATTATTATTTTAAAATATATTATTCCTATATATGATCTTTTTTTCAATTTTTTTTGCGTGTTTTAAACAATATGCTTTTGTTTATTTTTATATTTTTTAATATTGATTGGTTTCTTTAAAAGCTGCTTAATAAAAGAACGATTCTTGTGTCTTGCTGATATTTTATGCTATAAATTTCGGACGCTTTATGAAAAAAATATAAAAAGAATGAATCTAAGTGCGGTTTATTAATGTTTTTTTTTTGATTGTTGTATATCGACCTACTTTTCTGCAGATTGTCTTTTGTTTTTACATTTTGATTTTTGATCGTTGAAAACCTTTTATTCGTTTATGTTTTTTATGTAAATTATATTCTGATTGTACGATTTTTAATGTCTGGAAAAGAAATGATTGTAAAGTATAAATAAAAAAAAAAGATAATTTTATATAGAAATTCGAAAAAATTTGAAAATATGATAAAATCAGATTTGCTTTCTCCGAACTTTATATAGATAGTTTTATAAGATTTTATTTTTCAAAAACTCGTATTTTTATATATAAGGTTTTAGATTACACAATAAAAAAAAGTCCTATATAAATATACACATCTTGTTATGAAGCCATACATTTAAAAGTATTTGGTTAAAAATATCCAACATGATTAAATAATATATTTTTAATTCTCTCGGTGTAGTTTCACCAAGAATCTTATTTTCTTGTATATTCAAAAAAATTGGTTGAAAAATATAGATAAATGCTCAGTATTTTAATTAATTTTCGGATAAATATCAAACTTATAATAGGTTCGAATGTGTCAAAAATCTTTACTGATCTAATGATGATTCTTTGAAATATATAGCGGCATTGGTTCTTCTTACTTTGCATGAATATGTATATTTACCCATGATTTATAAATTATCATCTGTAAAAATCGAGGATTATAAAATATTATACGTTAAGGGCTCGATTTAACGAAGAATTTTATTCTATTGATCACTAATATTTACATGGCTGTTTATGAAACATAAGAGTATAGGAATGAAATTTTATATTATTTCTGATTTCATGCATAACTGGAATTTATCGCAATACTAAAAAAAGTATAGATTTATAGGATAAAGATTGAGAATGAAATTTACATATGTAAATATTTTCCACGTTTTTTTTGTTCTTTCTGTACCTGATAAGTCATGGATTAAAATCGAAATTACTAGCATAGTCTATCAAAGTAAAACGTAAATTATTAAAAATGAGATACTTTCGTTGTAGAGAGCGTTAAGATCTTGGCGAAAGATGATAAAAACTTACAATAAACAAAGCAAGATGCAGCGTTGATTTTTGATAACATGAGAATAGGTATCAATACGTAAAAATATGCATTAAAATAAAAGTAAAAAAAAACAAGACTATTAGTTTGGAAAAGCGAATAAAAATATCGAAAGATATTGTAGGACTGTAACTCGAAAAAGAAACCGCAAAAAATTGAAAAGCTAAGAAAAGAAATGGAAAAAGGCTACAAAGTTTACTTAAAACTAAATTTAGCAATTATTAACTAAATTAGTCCATGAGTAGATCGCGAAATAACCAATTTATTATTATAACTAATTACTGGAAGTAGGACAAAATTATTTCACTAAATTTGATAATTAAGTAAGAGGCTAATAGATAAAAAAACAACATGCATCTACAAAAATTTTATAAATAAAAGTTGTATGCAAAATCAAAGAAATTCGCAGTAGATTGAAAAATATAAGTTTATATTGTGATAAAAACTACAGTCTTATTAATATCAAAGATTAGTGAGAATTTTCTATAAAAGCTGCTTAATTCTTATTGAAAAGATGACATCACACGTCACCTTGATCATTATATTTAAATCTAATATAGAACCTTAGAAAATTGGGCCATAAAGTGTATTATAAAAAAAATGTCTGTATCAATTGTTCAAGCGAATATATGAATACCACATAAAATAATTTTAAAACTTACGTTAACTAGACGGTAGATATTAAGGGCTCTTCAAAGTTGTTTAATACAGAAATTTAAGACCATAAGAAGAAGCTAGACTCTTCTTTCTTTACTCTAGGACGGATATAAATAGATAATCATTGTATATTTACCACAAAAGATCTTTTAAAACAGCTACTCATCTAATATAGAGATATGATAAGTTCCTAGACCATAATTACACTACGATTTACAATGATATCAAAATATTTATTCCCTCTATGCTAGCAAAAAAAAATCTACAGGTCTCTGTACAAGAGTTCTTAAAAAAATGTACTGATAAAAGTAGATACGAGAATGAAGAAGGAAAAGTATTTTCTAGCGACGGGCATTATATATTCATATAATCCTAAAAATAATATCCCTTTATATAAATCGATTAACTAGTATATGTAATATACATATAAGCGAAAAAGAGAAATTACGAAAAAATGATTTTCTAGTATCCAATTTTATTAATAAACAAGTTTAATAATAAGATTACATCACATATTGTAACATGGGATATGTGGTAACCCAATAATATAAAAGATATCTGGTCGTTTTTAAGCCGCAAACCAAATCATAAAATTCTTTTCTAGCTATAGGATTTTGATTGAGCCTTGCAATAATGATCTTGATGAGAAGTGGTTAGAGAAGAGATTTAAGAGAGGACAATAGGGCCAGGATCTTAATATGATGTTATGGAAAAAAACAATGTTATGATGGATGAAATAATGTAAAATTGCAATGCCAAAATTACAGTATAATAAAAAGATATAAAAATAAATTGTGTTCGACGTTTAGAAATTTAAAATTTCTTCAATAAAAACTTTAAAAGACTCTATAGGATATATTTGATCTAATCTTTTTTAAACTACCCATCTTTTAGATTCTCTAACGCCTGTACTTTTTCAAGACTTTTTAACTTAATTATTTTCCTTTATTTTATTGTCTAATTTGTTTTTTCTTTAGCTTGATTCGGTATTTAAAACCTGAATACATATGGTTTATATAAATTGATCACTAAAATTCATTTTAATAATGTATGATGCTATTAGTGTCTTTTATGCGAAAATTAGGAAAGGTTAGCAAGTAAATAATATTTCTCAGTGTAATTTTTATTATTATATATAGGTTTATTGTAGCACATTATTTATATATCAATGAATACTATTTGTTTTTCTTTAAAATGCTCAAAAATATCTAGTTTTTTTATTCGATTATACACCGGTATATATTCTATTTAGTTAATCTATGTTCGTTTTTTATTATTTCATCGAGCTGTGCGATTTCGTTTTTTTTGTTCTTTTGAGATTCAATTTTCTTGTTGTGTAAAGCTATAAATCGTTGACTTACTTGCATTTTGAATATATTTATTACGAATATTTTTAGGTCTGCTACTCGCTAATATATCTAGTGTTTTGTATCGATCTTCAATGTGTTGAAGTTGTGACTTTTTAAAAAAGAATTCTTTCCTGCATCTAATATAGTATATTTTATAATTTTTTGATGGTCCAGCTTTTTTATTCATTAAGCTGCTGGGTAGGACTAAGAGTTTTATATGCTGTAATTTATCTTGCCTTTTAAACATTGAACTTTCTTGTGTTTCTTCTCGATTGATTCATTACATTTCTTGTTCTGATTATTTATATCTAAAGAGCAGTCGATTATAAGGGACAGGTGTGCTTTGCTCTCCCTAGATTTTATACATCCCGGATTTTCTTTAATAGTAGCCGAATCTTTTTTGTTTAAAAAATTTTTTTCAATAGAAATAAACCGGGGGCTTGTCTTCTTTCTAGTTATTTTATTTAACAACAAATTATATATTTTTTGCTCAGTTTAAATATATAGATTTTTCTGCTAAAACTTCCTTACCACATATATATTTTAGCCAAATATTGACAATTCTAGAATCTGAATGCTTTAAATGAGGCCTGTAAGCGGGATTTTAAAATTTCAAAACCATTGAAATATATTTTTGTTTTTTATACCGTTTGGCTTTCTTTGATTCTCTATAATTTTTATATAAATTCCGTTATATCTTTATCTTTTATTCCATATATGCCATTTTATGAATTCAAAGATATTAATAATTGTGTTTGCATTCAATAAGATTTGCAATATGAGCTTCTTCTAGCATTAATTAGATAATTTTTATATTAACTCGCCTGTATTTCTATTCTATTAAAAAAACTGTTTTTCTGCCTTCATTTCATAGTATGACATATTTTGTAAAGCAGGGTTTATCGCATCGATAAATAGAAAGTAAATGATTATCAAAGTATACCCATCTAAAAAAAATTATATGATTGGATATTTGCTGTGTCTGAACCTGTTTTTTGCATATATACTTTAAAAAAATGGAAGTGGCTAAGCGTTGCGCTTTTGAAATGCGTTATTGTATAGCTTTATATTTATTTCTCACATGGATTGAAAATTTACATAATATCAGTTCTGTTTACACGATTTTCTTATCTAGAAGGTAAATTTCAACAAAGATTGCTCTTTCATAGGCATGATATAATTATTTAATGATCATACTCAAACACTGTATAGCAAACAACCCCTTTTCGTTCTGTTTTTTTATAAATTTATATGTTATTTGTCGTTGGTTTATTTATCTTCTACCCGATGTTTGATGCCACGTATATTTTATGATAAAAATATAATCTTTTTTCTGTAAAACTCAGTTATAAGCCTTTACTATACTAGTTAGTTTTTAAAGAGTATCTATATGGGCATTAGACCCCAATTTTCTCCCATATATGACACATATTTAGGATGGAAATATGCAGTCTGTTAGCCAATATATCACATTTCTTCCTTTTAAGCGTATTTTATTAATTATTTTTAAGAATGGTGTTGTAGTAATATATTATCGCACTAAAAAGTTATATATCATCTGAACAAATAAGTTATATATCATCTGAACTAATGAATTTTTAATGTAATATATATTTTTATAGTTTTATAATTATTGGCTAGCAAAACATATTTCTTTTTTTTTTAATTATTTATGGGAAAAGTTACGCTACAAAACCGATTTTACATTATTTTTTTGTGAGCTTATTTCCAAAATCCTAAATTTATTTTCATGGCGCTTTTATGGATACTTATTTCTTTTTTTTTGTGATAATTCTGTCTATAATAATATAAAATTTGCATGTTTTAACTCACATCTTTTATTAAGTTGCAAACTTGCTATCCTTTGTGATTTTTGATCTATTATCATTTATAATTCCAAAGAAATATGATTTAATGTCAGCGATTTCCGTAACTAGATATTTTTCTTCATGTGTTTTTTCACCTTTTTTTCAGCAGTATATTGTTCTATAAATAGACATAGATGCCAGAAAATGCATTTTTTATGGCTTTTTGATCTACTTTAACGTTCTATTCAAATATATGGTTTTTTAAACAAAATAATACATGCTTTATTATCATTATATACATCGAAAAAACTTTGAGGTATTATAGTTTTTTTCTGCGAAATTTTTTTTAAGTCCGTGCTTATTTTTGTCCCAACACATTATTTGTTCCAATTCATTCTCTTATTTACTTTTTTGAAAGGTAATTTATTTGGTTTTATAAAATATTTTGTGCATTGACGATATAAATCTTCGGAATTTATAGTAAAAAAATTTCGATTGCAATAAAAAATTATAGCATCCTGGTTTATTTGTGTTATGATATCCCCTCGCTTATAATTTTTTACTTTTTATATATAAGATCTAATATTAAACCATGTTAAATATGTATCTTTATTAAATTTTATTTATTTTCTACTTTGATATTTGTAAGAATAGTTTATTTTGGTATCAGAGGTTTTTAAAAATCATAAGTATCTATCACATGTGTGCGAAAGGCATTTAAAGTGTAGATGATTATATAATATGAACTTGAATGCATAAATCTTTTCTAGACTTAAATTTTTATAGATTGAATATAAAATAAGTGATTTTGGAGGTTAATCTCTGTATCTTGTGGCTTTTTCTCTTTCTAATATCTTCCTTCTTTCCTTTTTTACATCTTTTTTTTCTTTTACGTTCCGAGTTCTAATTTTTCAATATATTTGTTTTCATTTACGATAATTAATGGAAAAAATTCAATTTTTTTATATTTTAAAATAGTAATAGCATTAACAAATATATTAATTTATTGAATGTCATTTCAATAAAAAACTTGTAAATTACCGAATTAATATTGATAAATCAATGTATGTTAGGTTTAACTATATAGTTAGATCCAAAATAAGGGACTGTATTGTGTAGATCAGAAAGAACCTTTAAAAAGATATATTAAATAAAAATAAAATTTGAATGTGTCCAGAAAAGTGATTTTTGATAGATAACTTATTTTGATTGTGATCAGATACATGAAATTAGTTACCTATGAAAATTATAGCACCTGAAATTACCAGGGCTTGGAACTATAAACAAATGTTCTGTATTTCAGTATGTGATGTTATTATTTCATTTTTATATTTTAAAGGTATTATCTGTTTTATAAAAATAATAATATCTAAACTAAAGAGATATTCTAGACTGGCATACTACTTTTTATATATATTTTAATTCATACATTGAAAGAAAGATAGTTAAAAGGTTAAAAACCAAAATAAACTAAAAGTATTTTTAATAGAACTTCGGGTGTCATTCAAAAGTAATATACTGACCTTTGCAGAAATATTTTATTTTGAAATTGACAGATATTTTATAACCAACAAAAAAATATAACAGAAGATGTATTTTATATTTGAAATCTTTATTACGGAAATTACATGCCTAAAGTTATATAATTATATTGTGATATAAGTTGAAAGAAAAAGAATTACAATAAGAAAACGATAAAATTGACTTATGAACAATTAATCTTTTTTTTATTTAATATAGTATTTATAGGTTCTATATGTGCAATTTAAGTTTTCTATTATATGCCTTTTCTACATATAGAAAACATACATCTGTGGATAATTACTCGAATCTCTCTGGTTAAAGTGACAATTTTTTTTGAATCGAGCTATGTATCAAGAAATTATACACATTTGTATGTTACAGGACTTTGTTTTATGCCAAGTTTAACAAAGTCTATGGCGTTTAGGAGATATCATTCTTTATAAAATTGATTCAAATTAATCGAGAATTATATTAACTTTTTTCTAAAGGAAGTATATATTTTTATTATTGTCCTTGCAAAATGATATGAAAATATCAAATTAATATTGGTTCGTTACATTTATAGATTGCTGTCACGATAATTTTGTCGCTATATCTTTTTTATCATTTAAAACTCTAGATTACTTGATTTGATATTTATTGTACTTTTTATTAAACCGCATAGATTTATCCCCAGGGATTAAACATATTAAACGTGGGAAAACAAAATATATTTGAGAAATTGTGAATTTGATGGATAAAATTTATATTAAAGGAAAATAACTGAAAAAAAAACGATTTTAGATCACTTCACATGTTGATTAAATAGTAAAATTTATAATTATCAGTCAAAAAAAATCTTCTTAATAACTAAAATCAGGCCTACATTTTACAAAAAGCATCAAAATTGTGCACAAAAATAGTTTTTTCAGATTAAATAAGTTTTTCTAAAAATAATATAATACTACGCAACTATAAACTCAGTTCAATCATGTATTTTCATGTCATTTTATCAGTAAAATGTAATTTTTTAACATTAAAAAATTTCGCGGTTGTTACTGGTTAATTTAAGTATTTTTCGATGTTCAGGTCTATAGTTTTCTATACAAGAATTTTCATACTGTGGTTTATTTTAAAGTTGCAAATAAAGTGCGATTTTTTTACAGTAAAAATACTGTATAACGTATCGAAAAATAATCCTATCACAAATCAAATAAGCTGTATTTATTTTCTGACCATTTCCAAGTTTATCATAAAGCCAAGAAAATATGTTAAATAAATAATGAATTCCTGTGATATATAAAGTAAATATTTGCATCTAATCATTGCATTAAATAATCGAAATCTCTATCAAGAAGGATTTGTTTTTAAGTTATTTTGACGCAAATTTTATATTATAAGAAGAGGAATAATATTATGCCCCACACGATCTATTTATATATCTTAATGTTCACGGTATAAATATATTTGATCGTTTCAAAACAAATTATATTTGTATCTTGTATATTTCTTTTTTAAAATAGAATACAGGGTGTTATATATCAATTTTTTGATTTCATGATAAAAACTGGTTTTTAATATTGCATTAATTTACATTATAACAAAATCATTCTAGATTAGGATTTGACGAATTATTTTTTATGAAATATCATTTTTGTAATTTTTTTTGTTTTTTAAGAGAACCATTCTAAGTTTATTTAATGAATATCAGATTTAGATTATTAACAAATATAATCAGTAATAATTTGATTCCTACAAATAAATATTTGTAATTTTTTTGTTTTTTTAAAAGAACCATTCCAAGTTTATTTAATGAATATCCGATTTAGATTATTAACGAATATAATCAGTAATAATTAGATTCCTCCAAATAAAATAAATTGTAATTTTTTTGTTTTTTTTTAAGAAAACCATTCTAAGTTTATTTAATGAATGCCTGATTCAATTTTATAATGCTATATTCATTGTTATCAACAAAATTTACCAAATCATTTTTCATAAAATCATGTACTTTATGGTCTTTTTTCAAGTAAATTTGTTCATACATAAATTTATGAATCTTAATTTCTTCCGAAAAAACAGACCCGAATTCATACAGAGGCGCAACCTGATCCAATAATTTTTTATAAATATTAAACTCATTTCCGAATCCAATAAACAGTCTCATCCATGCAATTTTTATTTTTGCTACTATTTCTTTGTTATCGTACATTAAAAAATCAATATTATCAAAGCATTTATGGTAATATTTTACCTCCATTTTTTCTATATACTTAGTTTGACATTTCAATGCAATACAAGTTACTAAATCATTGACTATGATATTATTTCTTTTTGTAGTCATTAGTATTGATATTTTTTTTTCTTCATCGTCGCTAATAATGAAAAAATGAGCCAAAACAAAAATTTTCAATTTATACGAAGAGGTATTGTTGATAAAAGCAGTGAATAAATCCAAATTTATCAAATAATCCAAAGTATTTTCCAAAGAATCATCTTCGATTAATATTCCTGATTTGGCACATAAATAAATATAGATATAAGCATGCCTGGATTTAAATTTTCTTAAGCTTTCATTAACTTGCATTTCATCGCGCTTATAAATATAAAATACAGCATCGTAATTAGAATTTATTTTTGCTTCAAATAGAAGCATTATAAAAAAGACTTGTTCGATTTCATAATTGGAAATTAAATTTACATATTCATCTGATTTTGAATCAGTCAGTATAAATTTATAAGCTAACTTTTCATATATGCTCGCTTTATTGTCTTTTGAATCAATAACCTCATATATCCTGCTTTTTACTTGTATATCGTTTCTTTCTCTATATAATGATCTCAAAAAAAGAAAAGTGGTTTCTGTGATATTGTAAATTTCGAGAATTTCTTTAAATGTTGAATTTGTGATTTTTTTACAGAATTCTATCATAGATTTGTCTTCTGGATACGTAGAAAGATATGTTTTGATCATGAAATAATTTGGGCATTTTATTTGTCATTTTAAATTTGAGCAAAACACTTGGGATGATTTTTAAAAAATAGAAGCTAAAAAATATTTGGAATCTAAGTCAAAAGTAGGAATATGAATCACGTAATTATATATATGTAAAAAAAATTGTATTTGAAATTATATTAATATTTGGAATCTAAATCTGAAGTGAGTATATAAATCTAAAAAGGATTGTAACAGAGTTAAAAAATATTGTAATCTAGATCATATGTAGGAATATGAATCAAGTAATTATATATGAATCTTAAAAGAATCGTAACAGAGTTAAAAAATATTTGAAACTTAAAATATAAGTGGGAATATAATTCACGTAATTACATTCGAATCTAAAAAGAATCGCAACAGAGTTAAAAATATTTGAAACTTAAATCATAAATGGGAATATAATTCACGTAATTAAATTCGAATCTAAAAAGAATTGTAACAGAGTTAAAAAATATTTTTAATCTAAGTCAGAAGTGGGAATATGAATAACATAATTATATATGAATCTAAAAATAAACGCATTTTAAATTATATAAATTTCAATTGAATTTAACGAACACTTTTATACGATTTGAATAATACAGATTATATCTCTATTATCTATATAAACTATAAATCTACTCGGTATTTATATTATTTAGAAAAAAGCCTTATTATTTTACTTTCATATTTTTTTATAATCGACTTGTTAATCGTAATTAAGAATTTGATTTCAAATAAATATGTGATTTATATGGAATGACCCTAAAAATTTTATTCAATCATCACTAAATCTTTTCTGCAAAGCCAATTAATTATTAGTGTTTGTTGGCTTGAAAGAAAAAGGATTTTTTTAGTCTTTTTTCTATTTAAATTTAATGGAATTTTTGATAGGGGACTCTAGCAAGTCCCTCTTTGGCGAGTAATAAAATTTTGCCCCTATTTTTTCTCGTCGTTGTGTGTTGGATGGTAAATTCAAACACAAGACCAGCAAAAAAGATATGTTGTTATTAAAAATAATACATGTTTTTATTCGGATTTTTTCAAGTAAGACTTTAGATTGCTCAATGAAAGGATTGGTTAATACTCCGCTATATCTTATCATCTTTACAATCTTCCTCAATACATGATTCTTTGATGACTTATTAATTCAACAGTTTTCTTAAATTGCCCTGTCTGTGAATAGGCTTCTAATTCAGTTAGCTTCCTAGATCCTTAAAAACAACTTATGGTATTTTGTAACAATATCACGCCATTTTATTTCGAATATACCATTCTTTGTACGCCGTATTTTTAAAAATGGTGATTTATATGCCAATAGAACATATTTTTTCTTTTTTAATTTTTAGTAGGGTATTAATGTTATAACTTTATTAATGTAACAACATAGTCTTTTATTTTACACAAGCATATCTAGTCTTCATGTGATCATTTTATGTCTATTTTATTCTGGTACCTACTTTTGTTTTCGCCACTATGATTTCTTCTTGAACTGTATGTCTCCATAGGATAATTTTATGTTCGTTTTTATTCTGGCCCCTACTTTTGTTTTCGTATCTTCATTTTCATGTCTTCTCGGGATAATCCAATATTTTTTTTTATTCTGGTACCTACTTTTGTTTTCGAATCTTCATTTTCATGTCTTCATGTGATAATTTTATGTCTGTTTTTATTCTGGTACCTACTTTTGTTTTCGCATCTTCATTTTTATGTCTGCTCGGGATAATCTAATATTTGTTTTTATTCTGGTACCTACTTTTGTTTTCGCTACTTATTTTCTTCTTGAAATATATATCTTCAAGGGATAATTTCATGTCTTTTTTATTCTGTTATCAACCTTTATTTCTGATTTCCGCTCATACATAATCTTCTTGTGCTGTATATCTTCAGATTTTCTTTGGTCTTTTAAAATTTTATCTTCAATTCTGCATAAACGAATTTATCTTGCCACATGATGATATTTAAAGCCTTTAATTGATATTATGTTTATATATTTTACTTAACAGTTAATTGTTTGGGTTTTCGGTAATTATATCAACACTCTTCTTCGGAGTTTTCTTTATTGGTTAATTATGTCTCTAAATATATTTATGAAGTTAATACAATTTCTTGATCTTATTCGTTGACTTTGCTTATTTAATCTCTATTATATTGATTAATCTTGCTTATTCTCTTCAATTAATTAATCTTGAATATTTACATTCTTTAATTTATCTAATTATATTATATATTGTTGTTTAATCTTGGTTATAAGCCATTTCAATTGGATTGTTATATGACACGTCAATAATTTAATCTTGATTATAAATTAATATTGAATGATTTAATCTTGATAACAACATTTGTTTATTTTATGGCTAGTTTTTTCGTTATAATTTTAGTTTTTGTTCTCAAGCACAACTTGTTTGATCTCTCGTGCGCACAGCGTATTAATACTTTCGGCTATTTTCTCCTCTCTGAAGTCTTCTTTAATACCTCTCATCCGTTCAAGACTTATTAATTCAAGGGTCTTTCTTAATCCCAAAGTTTGTATATGCCTCAATCTATTTGGCTACTTCGAGTTCTTTCAGATACCTTTTATGATATTGTGGTACTACACAATCCAAAGGTATAACCTATGGAATAATTTTTGTCTATAATCTTGATACAGAGTGGTATGGTTTCGTGGTTTACAACTCGGAACCCTGTAAGGGGTCGCGGGTTCCACTACTACCCACCCCACTAATTTCTGATAAAAATTTACTCTAAAGAAAAATACCCAAGGGGCGGCCAGTGAACAATAAAGCATAAAGCATTGACAAGCCATGAGAAATGGGAGGTTGCTGTGTAAGCCGTTGAACTTTGCCTCCAGAATGAAAAATATCCCACATCGTTCAGCAAGGATATAGGTAAGTGTAGAGTGTGGTTGTAGCTTGTATACCTTAGCGATGAACATTAGATCTAATCTCATTCCATCCACATCATAATGACAGCCGCATATGAGAAAGGGCCCAATCACGGTGATTACGGGTGACAAGAAGTGCTGGGGGGTCCCACAGAGAGACGCAGCAGTTAAGCAATGGCTCCTATTAATTATAAGCGAACTTCCTAAAAGAAATAGAAGTAAAACATAAATAAATAAAGTAAATTCGATTAGAATTTAATCTTGATACATAAGTCGTATATTGAGGAATTGGGGGTGCGAACGGAAGTGGAAGCATTTATACAAACAATTGTTTTGAGAAAAACACTTGAATATATAAGTCTTCAACATATAAGATCTATTGAGGAATACTGTAAAAATGATTTACAAGAAAATAGTATACATGTAATCTATAATATAGAGCAATCTAAAGTTTTGCACAGGCAAACCTGAAAAATTAGCATTTAAAAAATATTTATTTGACTTGATTACATCATAAATTAATATTCAAGAGCAGTAACTTTTATAATCAATTAGATGATAAACCAACAAACAAGGTGGTAAATTCTATAAAATTAAAAATAGAAAACAATTTATAGCAGTCGAAAAAATCAAGTGTATATCTAATACAGATATATATCTGTCGTTTTAATTGAGTATTTAGAAGACTCCCTCCGAATTAAAAAATTTTAGATTTACTAAATTGATAATTTGCATAAAAACATAAAAATAAAATTCCCTTATTTTTTATTTTTCTTGGGATTCTTATCTTTCTTTTCTTTTTTAATTTTCTTGGGTTCGTTTTCTTCTTCATTCAAATTTTTTCTTTTCTTAGATTCGGATTTTTCTTTAATTATACTTTCATTTGCTTTTTGATCGCTTTTAGATAATATTTCTTTGCTCTTTTTAGATTTTTTATCTTCTTTTATATCCTTTTTAATTTCCTTTGATTTAACCTCAATTTCTTTCTTAGAATCATCAACAGACTTTGAATTATTTATTTCTTTCTTTAAATCTTTTTTTGATTTATCCTTTATTTCCTTCTTTGACACCTGTTTAGAATCTAACGATGCGTCTGTCTTTAAATCCTTTTCATTCTCTTTCTTTGAATCTACCGATGCATTTTTCTTTGACTCTTTCTTCGATTCTAATGATGCATCCTTCTTTATCTCCTTTTTTTGATCCTTCTTTATGTCTTTCTTTTTTTCCTCCTTTGAATCTGCTACAGCCTTTTTCTTTGTTTCCTTCTTTTTCACCTTCTTTATATCCTTTTTGGTGTCTGTCGATGCTTCTTTTTTTACATCCTTCTTGGAATTCTCAGATGCTTCTTTTTTTACATCCTTCTTGGAATTCTCAGATGCTTCTTTCTTTACATCCTTCTTGGAATTATCAGATGCATCTTTCTTTACATCCTTCTTGGAATTCTCAGATGCTTCTTTCTTTACATCCTTCTTGGAATTATCAGTTGCATCTTTCTTTACATCCTTCTTGGAATTATCAGTTGCATCTTTCTTTACATCCTTCTTGGAATTCTCTTTCTTTTTTTCTTTGGAACTATCAATCTTTAAAGAATCAACCTTTCCTTTAATATTTTTTGAAGAAGCATCTTTGACCTTGTGATCCTTTAAATTTTCCTTTGGTGTATCTTTCTCTAAAGAAATGTTGTTGTTTGATCCTATCTTATTCTGTTCACTGTCTTTCTTTTTATTATCAGCCATCTTAGTTTTATTATCAACCGTCTTGCTCTTATCACCAACCATCTTTGTCTTATCATCACCACTGGATTTCTCCTTTCCACTTTTTTTGATGGCCATTTCTTGGGGTAAATTAAAAGAAAGAAGATTAGAACCACAAAGATCCATACTTTTAATTTTATCAAAAACTCTTTTCATAACAATATCTGTTTTTTCGACTTCACTTCCATCAAAAATACTCATCACCTTTTTCTCCACTAATTTTCCTAATTCCTCACCATACCTACCATCTTTTTCTTTTCCATAACAATCTATTCTAACTGCAAGAACACATTTAGATGCTACAAACCGTGCTAATGAACCAATACTGCTTTCTTTCTTTACATTCGTTTGGTGGTTTTTAATCTTGCAGTTTTCTATATCATTCGCTAATTTGTTATAGATTATTCCATGTTTTGGCGTATTTGACTTTGCTTTCAAGGCTCTGAATAGGGCTTTTTCTGCACCTAAGAGTTGAAATGTTGAAGCGGATACTTTTGCTAAATTCGTTAAGCCTCCTCCGCGTGAAATTAGTCGGGCTGATAATATCGAATCGTTGCCTAATGTCTTTGTTAAATTCGGGGCTATTGTATTCATTTTTGTGGTGATGTAAGTGTAGAGATTGTGGGCCAGCTCTATTTTTGATAGAAGCGTTTTATTGAATATTTTTATTGATTCGAAGTCGGGGTCTGTTAATTTTGTACCAATGGATGATGATTTTACTTTTTTTACCTTCAAAATAAATCCATCTACAACATCATTATTATTATCAATACTACTATTACTATTATCAATTGAACTATTGATATTTAGAATTGTATTCTTCTTTAGTTTATCTTGTAACTCAGTAATCTTATCATCAAAGTCACTATAAACATTTCCAAGAACATCAACACATTCACAAAACAACCAATTCAAACGTTGCAACCTGTTACTTCGTTCAGAAACATTTAAACCAACATCACTCCCCAAATCAAGCGAATAAACAACACCCACAAGTTCGGGAAAATGGTATCCATACATTTCTTTTAATTTCTTAACATACCTATCAATATCATTCTCAAGCACTGTAAATGATTCAACAGCTTGTATAACCACATTATCCTCTTTGGCTATATCATACTCAACCTTTGACCGCGAGTAACCATGTGCAAGTGAAAGAACAGGCTGGTAAATATCATCAACATGCTTATGTATCACATTCCTGACAACCCGCATTATATTATTATCTGAATATGCATTTATGTATCCAAGACTCATAACTGAAGTCATCAATGAACGATCTACAATTAATGGAACACTTTTGTCAGTACATGTGTTGGTAAGAAAAGCTTCTATTGTAGGATGAACAGATGGCTTTGATAACGAAGTAGAAATGGAAACGGCTTCGGTCGGTGGTATTTCGTATTTGCTAAGTAACTTGGGTGACAATTCATTGTGAAGCGCAGAGTCTTTGGATTGCGGTATACCAAAGATATATAGCCCAGTCGCATGCTCAAACAAGATACGCGTACAGTTCTCTAAATTCGACATTTTGAAGGGTACAAAAATAGCTCTACTAATTTTGAAATTGAAAATAACTGACTTAATATACACATTTTAGGATTGTATAACATTTTGAAATTTATTCTAGTGTTTTAAAAAAATAAATATCGATAGTAAATTTCCATATTTTCAGAATTGATTGGGATTTCTTTCATTCATTGGAAATATATGATTTAATTCCCTCGTTTTTTTTATCTATTATTGGTTTCTCAATAATTAATAAAAAAGCAAAAAATTTTCTGAATATTTATTTATTTTAATTTAAAATTTTGGATTTATATTGTTGTTGTTGGTTTCTAATTTTTCAATTTAAGAAATAGGAATTTTTTTACATTTATGTATTTATTGAATCTATAAATACTATATTTTATATATATTTTTTTATCATCATTTATTCAATAAGAAATTTTCTGAATATTTATTTATTTGCATTTATAAATACTGACTTTATATATATTTTTTTATTATCATTGGTTTATCATTTATTCAATAAAAGATTTTCAGAATATTTTATATTTAGTTTTTTATTATTGCTTGTTTCTTATTTATTCAGTAAGAGATTTTCTGAATATTTATGTATTTATTTGGATCTATAGATATTATATTTTATATACATATTTTTCTATTATTGTTGGTTTCATATTTATTGAATTTAAAAAATAGTAATTTTCTGAATATTTCTGCATATATTGGATCTATAAATATTATATTTTATACACATTTTCTTATTGATTCATTTAAAAAATAAGAGATTTTCTGGATATTCGTGTATTTATTTGCATTTATAAACTCCGACTCTATATACATTTTTTTATCATTGGTTTCTTATTTATTAAATTTAAGAAATAAGAAATTTTAGAAATATTTATTTAATAAATACACGATTTACATTATATTTTTATCCATCTTCTTGGTTGTAACTATAACGATTTAAAGAATAAAGAATTCAATATGCATATTATTAGATAAATAGATTTAGAAATAATTTTTTTTTATAATATGAATGGATTTATACTTGAATTTTATAATCATAAATTAAAAAAAAGGGGGGATATAAATCAACAATATAATCTTATTGTAACCAAAAAAATCACTTTTACTTACTAAAAATATAATATATAAGTTATTAACTTAAGGCACATTGAAGAAATAATAAATAGTATTAGATTCTAAAATTTAAAAATATTATATATATTTCTAACTCAAAAAAAAATCTTTTCTTTTCAGCACATTTATTAAAAACAAAAAATTATTTTATCCAATTCAGTTTACATTTATAATATGTTTTATGTATACCCGATCTTGAGAATCCACATTATGCTTTAACAAATACTAAAAAAAATATTTAAAATCTAAAAACATTATATTTTGGATATAAACAATTTCTTACTTTTACATTTTAAGTATTAGGAAATAATACTAGTTATGATATCTAATTACAATAAATAAAATAATACAAAAAATTTAAATGAAATGCAAAATGGATAAAAAATGTAAAGTCAAGGTGTCTTCAACATCATACAAATAACAAACTGATAAATATAAAATAAAGTATATTTCTGGTTAAATTTTGATACATAAAAAAAAAGCTCAAACTGTATTAGTATGATCAATCAAAACATATTAGTATCAAAATATGGAAAATATTGCTACCCATCTTCCATAATTATGGTACCCTTGATATCGGTATATTATAAATATTAACTAAAATATTTTTTTTGAATTGAATACTTAGAATTTTTGGATCTTTTAAAAAATCCGTGAATAACTTGCAACTGAGATAACGGTACATAAAATAAAAAAACCCAAAAAAAACTGAAAATTTCTATAACTGGGTTTTATACGCAAAAATTTAAATAAAATTGTCTCCATACTTACAAGATACTAATTAAAATACCGTAATCTACGATAACTGGGACCCATTATGGCTTATTTTATATACACAATCGATGTTATAAGCTTTGCTTGCCTAAGAACTGTTTAGATGAATTTTTTATGGAGAAATTATTTTGCATATATACAAGGTTTTGATTCTTGATAGTATATCTCTATTTTATAAAATAAATATCTGGCATAATATTTAAAGAATATGTTTATGTGCATAAGATATTTATATTCTTGCATCCGTTACTTAGATGGTTTTCATAATGTGCTTTATTTGTTTTAAAAATTAATCTTGATTTGGTTAGTAGTACACCTATAATGCCTTTTTAAAGCCAATCACCCATTCAAATTCGCTCCTTTTTGAAAATTTATACGGATATTTTATGTCTTATTACTGTGTTGGGAATACCAACTAAACCACATGCGCAACAAAAAAATTGTGGAAACCTGAAATTCATAGTTATTGATCAAGATCTAAAGATAATGAGACTTACAAAGACATTAAGAAAATATGTTCTATAGAATAGAATAAATTTTGCACATGCAAATTTTAAAAGCTGAAAACAAATTAGGATATAAATAAAATTTCTTGACGATATTTCATACTAATTTAAGATTTATTTGCTAAATATTATAGTGCATGAAACACGATTCCAACACATTTATATCTTCTCGAAAAATATACAAAGTAACATTGGTAATAAAGTTAATTTAATATATTATATTACTTTAATTCATGTATTTTACGTATTTAAATATACAAGAAACTTAATCTTTATATGGAAATTTTTTTAAAGCATTGAATATTTTGTTAAAGCAATACTTTTACTACAAATCATGAGCTCGAAAAAATAGTAACCCTATTTATTACCTGTTGATAGCTAACAAAATAAAGGTGCTCAACTTATATGGTTAAAATTCACTTGTATGCCAAATTGCAGCAGTAACGAGGCAATTTATATATTTCTCAAGTTATATATTCTTTAAGTTCGTATTTTTTCCGGATCTTTCTTGCAATTTCAGTTTTAATGTATTATTTTTGGCTTTTTTTAGCCCCTAATTAATGAGTTAAAAAGAATTAGGATACGTACTTTCCAAAAAAAAATGGAAAATGGAATAAATAATTATAAAATAATGTAAACAAAAAAAATTGCAAAATTAAAACTCTTTGGCTAATATTAATTTCTTTTTGGGAATATATAGGCGCATTGATAATATATGTAAGTTTAAAATGCGATAAATTTTGTTTTAAGCTATAATTAGAATCACAAACTGTTGTCCATTTTTATATCCACTTATTTGGACTATTTTGACAATATAGTTGAAATCGGGTTTTATAAAAATAGCTAGAAAATGTTTTAAGATTCTTGGAACTAAGTATTCGGAAAATATAGAATAAGGAAGCTAAGTGCGAATCTAGAAGCTGTTACGATAAAACTTGGCAAGAGAAAATACAATAGGGGGAAAGAGTTGAAGGTGTGTGATTTATCGTGAGAATATAAAAAAACTGTCCTAAAAATCTTTTTTTGTTTGTGATTTAGCATATGTAAATGCCAACTCTATAAAAAAAAATCTGAAAAACATTTATAAAGGCTCTATCATCTATACTGATAGCTGCAATCTACAGTAAAAGACTTATAGTCAGCTCGTGCTAAAACAAAAAACATGTAAATCATAATAAAAACTTCAAATATAGCATCTCTTTTTTCTCATAAACATAGTAGAGGGGTGAAATAATGGTATTAACTAGGAATACCTATAATAAATAGAACAAATAAAAATATCGAAGAATAGCTTCCTTACATGCACTTTATGTGGTTAAAATGTGCTTATATCTGGAGTTAAATTTTGAAAGTTTTGCGTGGCATTCAATATAAAATATAAAAGATTTATTTTTTGGGAAAGCTCTACCAAGCTATTTCCGCAATTTTATGTCTTAGTATATCAAATACAAGTATTACTAAACCAAGTTTTGGTATTTGTGAGCTTTTCTATTTAAACAGTTTAATAAGACATATTCATTTATATTTTCTTGTAATGAATTGTTTTTTATTTATGGGTCAAGTTTCCTGTAATCAATTTTATCTATTTTGACGTGGTCAGCTCATTGGGAATATTGCACAACTCCTTGATACACTTTTGGACACCTTCACCTGATTTATATTTATCAACAGCTCTTCTTCTCTAAAATGATATAGTTCAAGTGTCTTGCGAAGCGTGAGAGCTTGCACGTATTCTTCTACTTCGACCATTATTTTTAACACCTTAAAATATTTTTTATGGAATTTTGTAACCACCTTAACCCAAGTCATTACATATGGTATTATTCTTGTTTTAAATTTGTAAATTAATACAAGTTCATTCGCCAAGATGTCATACTTTCTGTATTTTTAGATATCAAAATAATTTTTATTTATGAATAATCTTCCCGAAATCTCTTGGTCATTAAGAAACGTATACACTAATCCAAACGCTAATTTTTTTATAAAAAGAATCGCGAAACAGCCATGGATCTGGATATATTTTATATGCCTATAAACGAGTTTTTAAATTTATAACATTATGAATTATCTACTTAATTGCGTATCATAAATTATTATATTTAAGGAAATATGCTGGATTAATTTATGGGTAAATTCTAATTTCAACTGTCTAAATTCGTCCATTAAAAACATTATATTGCACATCTAATGATATTTATGTGATAATTTTATATAAAAATCATCTTTACAATCTTACTAAATGCATCTTTTCAAAATTTAATCTGTCAAGTTTTTTTCTTAGAACTATTGTTTATGTGTATTTTTTATTTAAGTTAAACTCCCAAATTATTCATATACGAGTTGTGGCATTTTGTACCCCTGTTTATTACGTCTAGTACTATTCGTCTTGTAATTTGTAGATAAGAATTTCATCTTCTAGTTGATCACATTTTCTTGGCTTTCAATATACAACATTGGTAAGGTTACCTATACTTGTTATCCATAATTCTATCAATGAGGTCAAGTTTCTCTATTTATCATATACAGAGTAGTCTGGTCGATCTTGCAATAATTTATATTTGTTTTTATGCAGTATTTACTTATTTTCCAGCTAGTTTGTTTTAAATTATTTCTTAAATTGAAAGTTAACTGATATTCTTTATTTTTTAGAATTTAATTTTCTCACGGCATAAAAGGTATACATTTTTATACTTTGTTATGTCAAAATTTGTAGGCATGGCAAAGAATTATTTTCACCTCTAATTTATAGGCGAGTTACAGTTTTCATATGCGGCTTCGAGCATTGAAATTTTGATTTTTCTCCAAAGAAAATATTTCTATTTTGCATGAAACATAATCCTGCTATAAATTTTATATTTAAATTACCAATTTCAACCATCTTTACGATTTTCAATATCATATATTGAGTTTATATGGATCATAGATGTTTTTAATGTGGTTGTTTTTCGTTTATTTTTCGCATTAGCCCTTCTTTTTTTTCTGCTCAATATATTATATGAACTAATTTTCTAGGCCCTAATAATTCATCATTATTTGTTTATTGATGATTATGGGGTTCTTTTTCTCTTCTTTTTTATATATTGGGGCTCTTCTCTGTGTTTTTCCTTTATCAGTGGTCAGTATCTTATTAAGCCGGTAAGCACGAACATATTTCACAATAAAAATTCAACATATAAAAGTTAACTAACATGTTCTTTTCTCTTAAAATATAACCATTCTTTGTTTTTTTATCATAAATATATTGATTTATCTGCCAATATTTTTCTTGTGCGATCATCTATTTTAAAAAAGTCGCCTGGTTCTAGTTTTAGAACGCCTATTTAGTATTTTATCGGCTTGATGATATGCTTGTTAAATTACTTGAATAAATTTTATCAATATGATTGGTTTTGGTTAGATTTAAAATTCTTAAAATTATTTCATAAAAAATCTTGTCAATCATTTTTGCCTTTATTCCAGAAGTGCTATATTCTAAAATTCCAAGGCATTTAAGCCATCTTTTTCTACTATTAGAGTTACATGCTCGCTGCACTCAACATCATTTGATGCTGATTTTTTTTCTTTTATCTCTATTTCCTATGCAATGAAAGTAATGAATTCTTTCCATGGCCATATTTTTTTTGTTTTCTGTGTCTTCAGATACATATTTTAGATCCTCAATGTATATATATATAAATGGTACGATATATAAGAAGATTCGTCTAATCGTGCATTTACAAAGGGAAATTTTGTGTTTAACTCTGCTAATATACACATGCACGGCACAGATTAGTGGGGATAAACTTTCATGTGCAGTATTCCCTTGTTCGTGCGTTTGTTTAAAATTTTTTACCTGTTAAATAATGCTGAAATCAATTATTTATATACCATCACTCTTATAAACCTATATACCACCCCTAAAAATAAAGTTTTGCCAATTTATTCATTAATAGTCATGTTTTATCATGTAATAAGCTTCTTTACATCAATTCATGTAACACACAGCTTTTGCCATATTCCTTGTTTATTGCTGTGTTTATTATCGGTCTTTTTATTTAGCTCCTTGTACCTATCGTACAGTGCGCAGTTGATTTTCCTATATTAGGTTATGTATTTTGCCTCTAACTGGATAATTGGGATATCACCTTAGTTGTCAAATATTAAAGATTTTTTAGATTGTTATGGGCTAGAATTCACTATATTTATAACATATCTTTTTGCAATTAAGTAAAATGTTCCTTCATAGAACCTGCCGTTCTCCAATATCTTTTTATGAGCATAGCAGTGACATTAGCATGAAAGAATCGGTAAAAATAATTATTTTCTTTATACAAAAAGTTACGAATTTTGTATGATTCGGTAATTTTTTTAATAAGGCAAGTAGTTATTTTTTTCGGATTTTTAAAATACAAACAACAAACTTTATTCTCTTTCTCTCCGATACACACAAAAATAGTATGGAAATCGCAAGCTTTTTCTATTCTTTCCCACATTTTCCCCCAAAATACTACAATTGATTTTCATCGACTTTTACAAAGAAAATTTTCCCTTTGCTATCGATCGATAAAATTGTCTTTTATATAATTCAATGGTTTTTTGTTCGTTACAAATCGCATGAGCTCATTTTTTTTATTCATATTTTTGTATCGTTTCAATTCATAAATTCAAGAAAATCTGGTTTTCTAGCAATATTAAGCACTGTTGTCATATCTTTTTCCTTGTTGTTTTCATTATTTTTCATATGAGCACCATTTTTTATGCATACTCGCTTTTTTTAAAATATAATACAATAAATAAAATTTTAAGATATTTTTTTATTAATATTTCAATAAATTATATATTTACGTTGACTTTATTATATGCAATCCCTAACATAATTTTATCTTGTTTAAATTTAGATGGATTTTTCGACAATTTATTTCTTGGCTTAAAATAAATGTAATAAATATTTTTTTATGCAATGTCTCGATTTGAAATATAGTATAATATATATTTTTCTGATATTTTTATGTAGTAATTACTGTTATTTCGGTCTACACCTTGAAAAAATATACAATAAAATCATTTTTTGGCAATATTTTCATTTGAAATATAGTATAACATATATTTTTCGGTTATTTTTATGCAGTAATTACTGTTGTTCCGGTTACATCCAGAATATAAATATATAATAAAATCATTTTTTGGCAATGCCTTGATATAAATATAAAATAAAATCATTTTTAAAGTTAATTCTCTGGGAGAGATATATAATACAGCAATATTTTTTTGTTTATTTGGTATGGTAAATATTTTTTTGTTTATATGGTATGGTAAATATTTTCCAGATTAAATTATATAATAATATTTCCTAGATTAATTATATAATAATATTTTCCAGATTAAATTATATAATATAGTTTACAGATTAAATTATATAATAGTATTTTCTAGATTTATCATATAAATATTTTCTAGGTTAATTATATAATAATATTTTCTAGGTTAATTATATAATAATATTTTCTAGATTTAATTATATAATAATAGTTTCTAGATTACGAATCGATCTATTCATATTATGCAAATATTAATTTTTGATGATATTATAATGAATAATGATTACTTATAGTAAAGTTTATTTAATACATATTATACTTAAAGCTCTTCTTTTATATTTTCTTCATAGCTTTCATGAATATCTTCTTCATCCATGCTTTCAACGTCGACTTCCATCTTAGATGGGTCTATTTTCCCAGTGGTCACATCAATGCCCACACTTCCATATTTCATGATAAATTCAGCTAAGTTATCGACTGTTCTGTTACCTTGATAGTAATTAACCATACCTTGAGATACAAGACAAATGGTGGGATATCCTTTTATATCGAATTCAGGGAAGTCATTATCTGTCATATCGACTGATCCAATAACAACCTTATCTTTTCCGTTCTTAGAAACAGTCTCACCGAGTTTTTCAATAATAGGTTTGAGGTCCACACAAAATCTACAGTTTGGTGAAGTAAAAACAACCAGTGTGTCTTTATGTTTTGATCCAGCCTCAAGGTTAAAATAATTTTTGTAATTACTTCTTGTTATTACTTTAACATTCCGGGTTTCATTATCGCTTGGTTCTTCACCACTCATTTCCCATGGCTCTTGCTCGCCTTTAGAAAATAAATCCACATATTGACCGAATGTTTCTCCGTTAAGATTAACTGCTCTGTATTTCTTTTTATCGAAAATACAGACCATAGCAGGAAGATTATTTTCATTTATCCGGAAATGGGTTAATGATGGTTTATCTCTTTTATAGGCAAGCATTCCTACTTTCAACACTTGTCGATGCTTTCTCGCACTCTTTTCATAAGCACTTATCTCAGCAAAAAAAGTACTATTATTTTCAGGTAACTCATCATAGAATAAAAAGAATTTAGGGAACTTAGAGTCATCATATAATTTCAAAGAATCAACTGTCAATTCTTTCAAAATGGGCGTAAGTATTGCTGAAATATCTTGAGTAAACCCACGATATGGCAACTTATAATCTGTTTTATCATAAGAATTATACCCATAAACACCTGGAAAAGGAACACCTAACAACGTGGCTTGTTCCTTATCAGAAGAAATATACAACTTGATACTATTTAACAAACTATGATCCACCAATTTACTGGGGGAATCCTTTGAAGCTGAAACATTATCAAGAAAGAATATAGCAAATGAAATATTACCAGTCTTCAAACTATCTTCTTCACTAAGCTCATTTTTCGAAACGTTAGTAAGCGAATCTACTATCGAGATTATGGACGAAGGCGGTGCGGTATGGTTCTGAAGAAGACCAACAAGTTGTGGAAGAACATCTTTACTCTCATTCATCATTTTTATTGCACGAGTGTCTGATTCAATAAGAATGTCCTGCTCTAACGTAGTATCTTCAAGAAGAGTTGCATCTTGGATAGATAGGTTCAGAGGTACTTTGGATTTTATTGTAAGACAAATGATGTAGTTTATTATAAATAATAGTAAACAATTCATATGGGCTTTTTTTTAGTCATATTTATAGAGTAGGTGTAATTTAATTAGAGGATTTTTATTGATTTAATATTTCTATTTATGGATGTATTAAAGTAATATAGCCTAAATTAAATTTAATTGTGACACTTCATGGAATATATCAATTATTAATCCTTTTCTTTTTATCTGTTTTATGTGAAAGACAAGGATCAGAAATAACTTTTTTTAGTAATTTTAGGAAATATAATACTTTGGATTATCTTTTTATTTTGGTTTAAAACAATATCATAACATCCCAAATCTAAATGTATAAAATAATGTATTTTCTCTTGATTTTGAGAAAAAATATTGCTTTGGATTCGCTTCTTATTTTGGTTTAAAACAATATCATAACATCCCAAATCTAAATGTATAAAATAATGTATTTTTTATTGATTTTAGGAAAAATATTGCTTTGGATTTGCTTCTTATTTTGGTTTAAAACAATATCATAACATCCCAAATCTAAATGTATAAAATAATGTATTTTCTCTTGATTTTGAGAAAAAATATTGCTTTGGATTCGCTTCTTATTTTGGTTTAAAACAATATCATAACATCCCAAATCTAAATGTATAAAATAATGTATTTTTTATTGATTTTGAGAAAAAATATTGCTTTGGATTCGCTTCTTATTTTGGTTTAAAACAATATCATAACATCCCAAATCTAAATGTATAAAATAATGTATTTTTTATTATTAATTTTAGGAAATATTATGCTTTGGATTCGCTTTTATTTTGTTTTAAAACAATACCATGAAATCACAAATGAAATCATATAAAATAATATACTATTACATGTCTAGACTATATTTAGTATGTGTAAGAAAGATCCGTATTAAAAGATCATTATAGCATATTCAAATAATAAGTAACACTGGCATCTAATTATTCAAACAAATCTTTATTTATTAGGACGTGAATGAAAAATTCTTCCTTATGTTGGTAGTATGTGCACTATTGTAATCGATAATACCGTTTTTGAACATTTATTGTGAAACCAATATAAATATTGCCTCTACCTTAGGAATATGTGTATTAATAAAAAATTACTATTATTGCTAATAAATTTAAAGTTTGCTTGAATAATGTAATAATTGTCAGGCAAATACACATAAATATATTTATTTACTCTGGGAAAATTTAAAAGGTAAAATAAAAAATAAATTAAGTCATGTTCTCGCATGGAAATACGTGAAAAATAAAATTAAGCTATATAAAAACTTTAGTTTTTCTCAGTAAATATATAAATAAAACCCATAGATATAATTGCGGGTTTCCTGCGCAAGTATAAGAACTAATACACATAAATAAACTAAACTTTTGCTTAATCAAATATAAACAGTAATGAATTAAATTAACAAATAAAGAATATAAATTGATTATATTTATAACTTATCTTAATAAAAACTAAAGAATACAACTTTAAGAGTATTTTTTTTTGTAAATACGTTATTCTTACAACAATAAAAATTCAATGCTTTTATTAACACAAAATACGGCGATTAAGAAGAAAGAGTTATAATAAAAATACATGTTCTTAGAAAATAAAAATTTTAATATTAATGTGGAACATCGTTACGATATAATTAAAGCTACGTAATTAAAAATATTGACAGAATTATAGAATTCCACTTATTACAAAAAACCTTTTTTTACATTCATGCGGTTATTTGTTTAAATTAATATTTACTTCAAGCCTTATATAAAACTTAAAAAAAAGCAAATATCCAAAAAAGCCGATATTGAACTCATATCTCGTCATTAAAAATTAAAATTTACATATTTTGCGGTTTTCCTATCATTTAATTACTTATAAATTGCTACTCATAAAAAAAGGTATATTTACATTGATTTAAAATACAAATATAAACTTACATCTGTTTACTGTATGTTTCTATTAAATAATAAAAAAACAAACATCCTCTTTTTTATATATCATGTAAGTTTATAAAAAAAATTAATTTCTGATTTCAAAATGCTTTAAATATAATTTTTACAATAAAATCATGTTCATCTAGACCTTTATATTATTGGATAGAAACCAAAAAAAAACATTCATATTACCTCTACACGTATTTGGGATTTCAATCCTTCATATTCTGAGATAAATATCTTTTTACCTAAAATATGATTTATTTTAAATTTTGTTTTGTATAGAGAAAACAAATAACAATAAAAATATTGATTTATTTGAAACATAATCAAATTTTTTTACATATATACAACGTGATAATACATTGCAATATGTGATTATTCAAGTTCTAAAATTCATAGATCATAATTTGATTAGTGCTGAATGCCAATTTTACCGAATCAAATTCAAAACGATATGGTGAAAAAAAACTTTAGAGCAAATATAGTATACAAAAAAAGTTAAAAAACTTAGATTTCAATAAATGTATATAAATAATATCTTTTAAAAATCAAAATTTTACATTAGAAATATAAATAGAAAAAAAATTGCACAAAAAAATGGTTATTAAAGATATTCGTTTTGCAAGAATTACATTTTTAAATAAAATCATATGCCTATTTACAAAGTTTTCATTGTCCAAGATACTTGAATTTATATTTTTTGAATTATTGGTCACATAGAACAAGGTTGTACAGAGTTGTAAAGGAATACGTATGAAAGAAATACTGGTAGTGATCTAAAAATGATTTTTAAAAAAACTTAAAATAAGAGACCCAAAAAAATTTATTAATTAAACGAGACCACTTTTAAATCTGCGCTATATTTATGAACTAAAAATAAACGTACAAGATTTGAAGCTTTGGTATAATTTACCCTCGATATATTAAAAAGGCAGCAATCACATTAATAGGGTTTTAGACGAAATACAGATCCTATTTTTTTTATATTTTCAAATGGTTATAAAACTATGCCCTAAGTATCTAGAAATCTATAATAAAAATGAAAAAAATAACCTACTGTACATTCTTAGAATGTTTAGGGATATATGATATTGCAAAATCACATATAAATTTCATCATCATCGTGCTCAAGAACCTTTTTTCACATTTAAATTGTTTCCCATAATTTTCAAATGAATTTATTTATATTATGTTATATTACATGCTCTTTCCATAGAAAAATCTAGAAATGGTTTGCTTAGAGGAGGTTCAATTTTTTCTAGTCTGAAAAAATCTTTATTTTGACAAATCTAAAAATAAAATCATGTTTTGTAGATTATGATAGTGTTATCATATCTAAATAAAATAATCGGCATTTAAGAAGAAAAATTTTTATTTATAGTCCCAAAAAACAGTTCATTATAATGTGAAACTTGATTTTCACTATAATAATATTTTTTGGAAAATATAGTCTACTCAATAATTACAATTATAAATACATATAATGTCTATTGTAAATACCTATAAAAACGTTTTTATAAAATAAATAGGTGCTGTTAAAATAATATAAGCGATTTCTCTGCTTAAATAATAATATGACCCAGAAATAGTTCAGTTCACACAAAATTATACAAATTGTATGAAATTTAAACGGATATCATGATACTAGGCAGGTATATATTATTAAATCATTAATTCTGCATTTTTTTGACAGATGTAAATATTCCTTCCAAGATAATAAATATTCATGCGCGCGAAATAGGCGATTATGTTCTTAAATATAACGCTGTGGTTTTATAAATGATAGCTTTGGGTTTTTTCTTTTAAGGATCATAGGATAATCAAAACTTTATCTATAGAGAAAAATAATGAAAAATATATTCAATTATATAATATATACTAGGCTACTAAAAGATAAACACTAAATGTTAAAATCCACTTATATGTTTATAGAAAATAAAAAAGCAACAATATTCATAGATATAAAATACTATAGAATGTTTAAAAGCAATATAGTTTAAATATTGGTCAATAATATATGTAATCACTAAAAAAATAATATGATGTGAACAGTTGATGTTCGAAAAAATCCTTCCACGGTATCAGAAAACTTAGATAGTTGTGGTAAAAAATAATGTAAGTCTTATAAATGTTTTTATGCGATTGGGTTTATAATATCATAGCCCGATCAAAGTAAAACACCTTTTTTTTATATGTATAAAATTTGGTAGCATGATTTAAAATATAAAAACATACCCAGCGTGTATATCATAAAAATATAGTACCTGTATTCTTTTGTTGAAAATTCCAACTGAAGCAGACGCATACGTACAAACATTAGGATTGAGGAAGACACTTGAGCTAATAAGTATAGAAAGAAGATCGTGTATTGAAGTACATTATTAAGATGATAATATATAAAAAAATGTCAGCTAAATCTATTCTAAAGAGCATTCTGATGTTATTCTATAATAATATCAAATAGCTAAAAATGAAAAAAATATAAGATAATTTTTGTTGCATGAAGAGACTTTAAAATTATAAATATGACATTTAAAGTGTATTTTCATCGTAAATCAAATGCCATATATATGTTTCACGAACTATTCTCCCAATAAATTTTTATTTGATCATTCAAACTTATATTTTAAATTAGTTAATGACAAAGAATGATAAATTTTAGCCATAACGGCATAATTATTTATATAGTTTGAATTTAACTATTGTATTATTTTAAGATCTAATTTTTCTTTTAAATTTTAATGTTGGCTCCCGCAAAACTTTGGATTGCTCTATATTACATATTTGCTGTATACTCTTTTCAAGTACATGATCCTCACAGTATTTATTATACACATCTACACTCAAGTATTATTCTCAATACTATCTATGTGCATATTATCCAGCGTTTGAAAATCAAATAAATATTATTTTATAAAGTGGCCTTAGAACAATTATTTTTATATCTTATAAGTAAAAGAATTACAAAATAAAATATGATAAACAATAAATAAATTATAAAAATACAAAACAATTACCATAAATTTCTTTAGTAAAAGATTATTTGTATTTTTTATGGTTATCAAAATTCATTATTAATGATGAATGGTTTTTATTCTTATTCATTGCGTTGTGTTCCTTTGCCTAAACTTGTAATATTTTTGTAGTAAATATGTTTTATACTTCTCAGCATTCATTATCGAGCATATAATATTTATGTTTCAAACTCGAATTTGCATTATAATTTATTTTTTTTACAGATTTAAAATTGTTTTCTCATTGATAAATAATTTGTATGTGCATGAATTACATATATTTTTTAAAATTATAATATGGATTCATTTGTGAGCTTTTTGATCTTATCTGAATTCGTTAATATTCTATTATTGACAAGAAGCTTTAGCTCATCTCATTTTTGATAAGAAGTGCAGTTGATGAAGATAAATCAGGGGAAGGTGCCAAAATATGTATCAAGGAGTTGTGCGATATTCCCAATGGTTTGACTACGTCTCAATAATGGAATCAATAAAAAGAAACTTAACCCAGGAAATCAAAATATTTTAAAGTTTTATTATCGACATCGATTGCAAATTTCTTGGGTATAAATTGAAACAAAAGAAAACTTAAATATCTTATAATTGATAATATTATGCTTGGTTATAACTTAAATACATTGATGAATTGTATATGTTCAAATTAAATAGAATTTATTGATAAATAATATTAGGGTTAAACATCATTTATAATAATTCATCAATATTTTATCCTTTATATAATTATACTATAATATCGCAAATTATATTATTTCTTCTAAATTCTGCATCACAAATTGTTTTTTCTCTATTATTAAATAACAATGAAAATTATTCAGAACTTAAAGCATTTAAATATGCGATCCTTCAAATTAATTGTCGCCAAATATTTTGTATTTTTAGGATTTTTTAACGTAATAAAATATGTTGTTTTTTTAATATTTTAAAGTCCGGAAATTTATAATCTATTTATATGGTTTATTAATAGATTTTAGGCTTATTAGCTGATTATAAGTGAAAAGTGTTGATACAGGATAGAAACTAGGCTATTTTTCACTTTCACTGATTCTTAAAGATGAAAGCTAATCTATAATTAGGGCATAATTTATGACGAAAGTCACTTATAAAAGCATAATAAGAGGTAAAGCTATACTATAATTTATAAGGAAATAATTCTGTCATATTAATCCATAAATTACAATGATATTTGGGTGTTATTATATATATATATATATAACTGCCGATTGAATGTAATACCAACCATTTTCCATTATATATCATGATAAATAGCCAAATTTTGAAAATTTTAATGCTTAATGCTATTATTTTTATTTATCTTCTAGATACCTCAAGAATAATATTTATGATGCTCAAAAAAATCATTTTTACTCTAAATACGTAAATTTGTTTTTACTATTATAAATTTTAGATGTTTTTTAATAGATATATTAAAAATCGAAATCCCTGGGTCCCTAGGCATATAACAAAAATCATAAAGTCTGCATATTCTAAGATTTAGTCAAAGGCATTTATTTACAATTTAGCAGTTAATTTTTTTTTAAATATAATTTTTATGTGAATTGAATATTCTTGATTGCTTAATTTATAATATTAAAAAAAAACCTTTACCATGTGCAACACATGAAAGAATAAATCGTGCAATAAAACTGAAAATTTATCTAGTTACTTATCTATTAATATTAGAACACTCTAATCTGTTCAAATACTTATCTTTTAAAGTACTGTTTAATAAAGTAGCATAATTTTCGGCGCCTAATTATTTATTAACATTTATTATATTTCGTTCAGAACTGTTTTCCCCTTTATCAAAAATTAATAGCGATTTTTATCTAGCCAATTAAGCATAATTATGCAAGAATATATAATATTGGTAATATAGGCTATTATTTACATTTGATTTGAATAATATGTAATTCACATTTTTTAATTGTTCTAAACAAGCTGTATGCATATAATTTATCAATATATTACTTTAATTACTTAGAAAACTTAACATCCCCCGGGCCCACATCCACCACGGGGAGGGCATCCACCTGGTCCACATTTACCACCACGGGGAGGGCATCCACCTGGTCCACATTTACCACCACGGGGAGGGCATCCACCTGGCCCGCATTTACCACCACGAGGAGGGCATCCACCTGGCCCACATTTACCACCACGAGGAGGGCATCCACCTGGCCCACATTTACCACCACGAGGAGGACATCCACCTGGTCCGCATTTCTCTTGATTTGCTTTTCTCCTACTTGCAGCCTGTTCCCTAATTGCTTTTAGTCTTTCTCTTCTTTCATTACCACTAACTTGGTTATTCTCATCAAAATTTGCCTTTGCAGCTATTAAATTCACAAAAACGAAAAATATAATTGAAATACTTTCAAAATTCATTCTTATTTTACAGATAATGATGACTTATATACCATTATTTTCTTATCGCATATAATTTCGTAATGCATTAGATAAACTTATCCATTCCACATCATTCTATTAAGTTTAGAAATGATATTTACTATCTCTAAATAAATCTAAAATTAAGCTTCTTTCTATAGCTTGAGGCTTTGAAAACTTATCAAATTTGATTATCTCTACTCTAATGATTTATTTTATATAGATAAAGTTTATTTATTAGTATACCAATAGAATAGTTAGAAAAAGGTGCTATCAAATACTCTACCAATAAAAAAGTTCCTATATCTAATTTTATATCAATCATAGATATCTTATACTTTTTTATTTAATACACATAATATTTTTTAATCTTTTAATCGGCTGTTCTGAATTTTTACAGAGCTTTGCTTATCGCTAATCGCATAAATTTCCGCAAAAATAGATCTGATGAGAATCAGATTATCGAGAAAGAGTTTATTTATATTTAATCCGTTGAGCACAGAGAAAGGATATGTATTATATGAAATACATTATAAAAGTATAGTTCTGGTTCTTCTATTAAAAAAAATAACCCGCCATTTAATCCTTAAAGGATTCTAAATAAGCTTAATTTCAAAAAAATTGTTCCGATGTCGACTTGATTTTTTAATCCCGAGGAATAATAGGCTTAACTTCTAAAATATGGGAACTAATAATCAAATTTTCAAGAAACTTTTTAAAGAGCTATCAAGATTCAATTTTTTGTATCTGGTTGTATTTTTAGTTTATATATTGTTTCTAATCACTGGGTATATAGTTGCGTCATTATACGAGTTCTAAAAAAATTAGGATAAAAAAATATATTTCTTGATCCTTATAATTATAATTATAGGGAGTATTTCATCTTGGCGAATGAACTTGGTTTAATTGACAAATGTAAAACAAGAATAATATCATATGTAATGGCATGGGATGGAGTGATTACAGAATCCATAAAAAAATATGCTAAGTATTTAAAAATCTGGACGAAAACGAAGCCTACATGCAAGCTCTCACACTTCGCAAGGCACTTGAACTATCTCATTTGAGAGAAGAAGTGCAGTTGATGAAGATAGATCAGGGGAAGGTGTCAAAAGATGCATCAAGGAGTTGTGCAATATTCCTAATTGGCTGTCTACATCTCAATAGATGAAATTTATAAAAAGAAGAAACTAACCCATAAATAAAAAATCATTATTTTAAACCATTTAATAATTAATATATGAAAAAACATTTTTAAAAAAGGTATATTCCCATCCTTTTGTTTGTAGTTTGAAATATTGAATTTATAAGAATGTATTTTATATTTAATTCCAAGTATTATAAAACATTAAATTTAACCTTTATCATGATAAGTTTCTTTTTAGACGTGATTAATTAGCAAATAAAGGAAATGTTATTTGTCTAAATTCACCCAAAATGAGAAACTGCGTCAATATATAAAAGCTAGCCTTGTGAAATATACTTTGACCCTTTAAAAATATGCATAAATGAAATTTTTTTTATAAAATACAACCATATTAAATCAGATAAAACTTTATTATACATTTTCAAATACGAGAATCATAAACATAATACAAACTTCGTCGGAGTTTTAGTATAAATTGATAATATATATTTCTACATGAATATGTAGATAGATGTATTTATACTGGCTACAAAGCTTAGCTTATTATTAAATTTTATGAAGATATCTATTTCGTATCCAGTATTAAATTCATTAAACTAAAAATGAAAATTTTTAAGGGGAAGTTTGATTTTCAGCTATTTGAATTTTTTCAACAAAACCATAAATTGCTCTATAGAGCAGATTTGCTTATTACTTCTTGCAGTCGCATTATCTTTACAATCTTCACATTTAAAGACTTATTAATTCAAGCCTTTTCCTCAATCTTTTTGTTTGTGTATATGCTTCTGCTTTGGTTGCATCCCAACTCCTTAATATACGACTTATGGTATTTAGTGACCACGCCATGCCATATAATAAGCAAGATATGTCATAGAACTAGTTAATGGATTTATTTATACAGCTAAATCTATAGTTGAAATTTCTGTTTTTGTTCTCGAGCACAACTTGCTTGGTTTTCCATGCGCGCAGCGTATCTCTGCTTTCGGCTATCTTCTCCTCTTCGAAGTCTTCTATAATACTTCTCACCCTTTCGAGAGCTATTAATTCAAGCGTGTTTCTCAACCCCAAGGCTTGTATATATGCCTTGATCAGGTTTGTGACTTCGAGTTCGTCCTAGCACTTTTATGATACTGTGTCATCACCCCGTCACAATCTATAACATATGGGATAATTTTTGTCTTTCGCTTGTATATTAGTGACAGCTCAGATGCTAGCAGATCATAATTTTGGCATAGAACTAAAAAAAAAAGATTTAATCAATAAATGAAAATTTGAATGATCAAAAAATTATAGCAAAGAGCCAAAGTTTGAAATCTAGGAAAATTAAATTAATTTTAAACATTGAAAATATCTTTAATAAAAAAAAAATTGTAATCACCAATAAAATGCTAGAATATTAATAAAGCATACTATTGGTTTCTAAATAATGCTACGGATAATATATTTCCGTAATAATTGACGTATTAACTAAACAATACGCAAATATAGAAAAATAGAATAAATCCTGGAATAACAAAAATAGCGAGATTTTCAAAAAATTACAAAAATTTTCAAAATAAATGGAATAGAAAAAATAATAAAAAGCAGACTCGGATGTAATCAGGGACTATAGAAAAAATCAATAAATTTAAAATCTAAAAACAACCTAAAAGTATAAAAATAATAAAATGTGTTTTTCATATTATAATCAGAATTGCTGTTTGTCTTTTTAAAATTTCAATTGACAAATATATATTCACTTAAATACCTCCAATTAATTTCGGAATTTCAAATTACAAAGTTTGTCTATTTTTTCTATTATTAGAGTAGATTAGAAATTATAACTTTATATATAAATTTTTATTCAAAAACATTGTCTTTCTGGTAATATAAAGAACCTCAATGTTTAATTTGAATCGTATAGCAGGATCTTTACCATTCAATGCCGTTAATTTGTTTTAATACCCAGGTATAAAAATCTTTAAAATAAAATAGTAATATTTAGAATTAATTTTAAAATCATTAAGTGTGTTTGAGATACCTTTTTCAATTTATTTCAATAATAAAATAACTTCATGTCTAAATATTTATCTATAAACCGTAAAGGAAACATTTTAAAACACTAGAAAAAGTCACATTCTATAAATTTATCATCCCCAATTATTTTTTAAGCCATGGGATAATTTTAGATGATTTATGAGAATATATAAATGTATTTTACGAAATTAAAAAATAATAATTGCTGTGTAAAACATGAAATCCAATTGTTTTTCTATTTAAATATGCAATCATCAATATTTTTTATATCGGAATTACTTAAATCTTTTTTGGGAAAAGAATTCTTGGCTAAATATGAATATTATTTTTTTTTGTATTTTTGCGCAGTTCGCATGTTAATATAGTTTTTAGACCACAAATAAATGCACAAAAAATGCGAATAGTTGTTTAAAAAAAAGAGACTGTAAATATTTTCATATTAAATAATATCATTTATTTATTTATAGCTGAAATACCACATATAAAGGTCTTAAATTTAATAGGATATATATACTCAATATTGCTACACAAGAAATACCATTTCAAATTGTTTTAGATGCAAATTTGAATAAAAATACTATGTTTTGGCTAAAAAATTATGTTTGATATGCACAAATAGATTATAAAATCCCGCTTAAATAAACAGGATACTATTTTCATATATAAGAAAAATTGTTTTGAAAACAGGATTTTTAAAACTTTCAGTTGAAATGAAAACTAATTTTATGCACAACAGAAATTATTATAAATGTTTAGAAGTCATCGATTCAAATATTATTATTTTTAGTTCGCTTGAAGAATCAAAGTTAAGTATTTCAAAGAAATAAGAAAATAGGGAGATCATGAGATAAAATTTTATCATATTAACATTTAAACTTAGTAAAAAACCTTGATAAAAATATTCTGTTTATTTATTTAAGAAGGTTTTTAGACTTGTATTTTAGCATCTTATTGCAAAATGTAATTTTTTATGGCAGCAAGTACATTTCCTTGTGTATTTATTGTATAAATTAGCTCTTGTTGAGTTTTCTTATAGGGTTAATGTGATTAGATTTCACTTCGCAGAAAAAAATTCCATCACCCGAAAAAGAGTTGAAATTAGATCACTAAGGGAAAATTTATTATTTTCGTTTTGTATTTTTTATTAAAAATTTCTAGCCATCTCATTTTGAATGTATTCTTTTTGGCTTTTTTTAACCTCTAAATCAATATAGTATCTGGACTAAATGGTATATTTGCGAAGAAAGAAAGAGCAATGAGATAATTATTATCTTTAAAAGTAATTTCATTGCAAATAAATGCGGTGAAAAGTAAGTTCAATGTAGTTTAGATCAGATAATGGAATCGTATTGATATATATGGATTTATAATGACATTAAAGTGTGATGATTTTTTTAAGATAATACAATTAACATACCTTGTCCTTAATCTTATCTCTTTCAAAATAAGATACCTATGATAAGTATAGTTGAAAGTGCAGGCATTATGAAAAGTAGCCAATAGATAGTGTAGACTTCTTAAAAGAAAATGTTTTGGTAAAATAGTTATATAAAAAAATAAAATAGGAGGAACGCCGAAATTTAATAGTTTTCGAGACGAAACTTAACAATATAAAATAAAAAAGTGACAGAAAGTCGAAAGGTTCGTTTATCGTGGGTATGAAAGATCTGCCATAAAGACCTTTTGGCTTATGATCATGCTAAGAAAATGCTAGTGATATATAAAAATATGATTAATTACAATTAAAAGATATCCATCATCTATTCATATGGATGAAAAGCCCATCAAAAGGTTTAAACAGAGTTTGAACTCGAAGCTAAGTTTGCGGATCATAATAAAAACTATAAATATTATAGTATTTGAGTATATAAAAACACGGTAGAAGGAGAAAATAATGATAATAAATTAGAAATATAGCAAAAAAAAATATTTTTTGGTTTTTTTGGGGCGAAACAGAGCTGTGTTATACCTGCTGTCAATTTATATAGTCTTGAGTGTTATTTTCTTATAAAAAGAAAAATTCATAGAAATTCATTATTTTTGAAAATCTCTGCCAGGCAAGTACGCAAATAACTTATAAATATATGAATAATATGCATTATTACAACATAAGATTGCCTTTTTAAGCTTTTATATTTGGGTACTATAATACACCGTAAAAGACTCTTATATAAACTCTACGATATAGGTTTTATGAATTTACATTACTTTTTGAATTTCCTTTTTGTTTTTTTCCTATAAAAACCATCCAAAGTTTTCATTGCGACTAAAAGTAGCTCAAACGTATCACGCGGGGTTTTTCATGTGATTTACAGTTCATAATTTTTATTTTCAAAGTTTAGACTGTGATGTCATAGTTTTTTTACGGTAAATTTCCGAAATTGTGGCTCCTTTTCTACACAAGATCGAATACTGTAAAAGCCATTATAATACTTAAAAAAAAATGCAGGTAATGATCTGAAATATTTATGATTCTATCTTGAAAGCACCCCTGATTAGTATTTTTTTCTTAACATTATAAACTTGATTTTCAAATAAAACTATTATCTGCTTAATGTGTCGCTTTAAATTCAAAGAATTTAGTATTAATCATAATTAAACCTCTTTATTTTTTTTTACTTTTATTGAGAGCAAATTTTCCTTAAATATATATAATTAAAATAAATCTAAGCTATTTATTTAAATTGTCAAAATATATCTGTATTTATGGTCATCGTGTTGATAAACAAATAGAATTTAATTTGATGTAAATTATGTACGAGCTTACATTAAAACTAATTTTTATGATAGAATAACCGTGTTCTTCCCACATATGCTTAAAAATTAGTTAAAAATATAACATCAAACGCGGTATTTTATGTTCTAATTTAAAAAAAAAATATAAAAAATCCAAAACCTTTTAAATATTGTTCTTCTTCCATTATGCTTACAAATCTAAAAAAGCAACACAAATACTGATAAATTTATACTATATTTGAGTATTTTTTATGCCTTAACTCAATTTATTACCATTTTTTGGTCAAATAAAATACAAATTTTTAAAGGTTTTTCGGAATGGGCAGGATGATATTAATATAAAATATTATAAGAAATAATTACTTCACAAAATCATGATAGTAATATTAAAATATTTTTGCTCAAGTAAAGCGACTTGCATTTTTACTAAATTTTAAAACTAGGGATTTTATACTGTCTAAAAAATTATATAATTTAATTTGACCACTAGACTTTTAATTTATGCGTATTTATGTAAAAATACTTTATTTATAAAAGAGTAACGCAATTATTGATAGTAGTAACATTAAATGTCGTTTTAAAATGTATTAAAACATATATGGGCCTTTATAACTCTTATTTTGTCTCAAATTTCAAAAATTGAAAACTTAATAAGCGGTGAAAATTTGGCTTTAAATATAATAGATATTCTTTTAAAAATTTAGACTGATAGTTCAATATTGGTATTAAATGTGTAAATACTTAAATTATAATGAATATTTGACTTTTCAAACTTAACATAAAGGTATAAATATAATCTATATTGTTATAATACTCACTGTCTTAACCATTCTCAAGACATGAATTATATTTCAGCGATAAAAATTGGCACTTTCATATAATATTAAAAACTTTTATACTTAATTTATAAGGTTTAGCAAAATTAAAATTTTTTTAAATCAAAGCATGCAATTTTAGATACAATAAGATGTATATCATGCTTGTTTTATAAATATTATACTGTCACATAAAAATTTCCATTTGATTATTGATGGTATATAAAAAGAATATGGCATTCTTTTTGTTTTATGCAATATATAAACTCTAATTTAAGGTGAAAAAAATGATAATTTTACAGTGGTCTTATTTTTTTAAAAAAAAACCTTGAAATAATCAAGATTTTATTAATTTATATGACCCCATAGAGATTATAGTTGAAAAATTTATTTTTGGATAAAAAAAAATCATCACTTCTGATGTTTAACAGCGTAAAATAGTAGTGGACGTAAATTATATATCCTCACATTGCAAAAATGTAATTCTCAATTATTTTAATTATAACTATAAGCATTTATGCGATCGGGCGATTACATAAACTACAAACATGTGGTTCATGATTATTCTGAAGATTACTTTCTTCTGAGCCGGTTTGTGCAATTGGATTTCCACATTTACCACAAACAGCGGAATTTTCTTCAGTTTTGTTATTTTCATTTTTAGAAGAATTTGGTGTTATTGCATGGCCACATCTAGCACAAACATCTGAGGGTTTTTCAGATGCATTTTTAAGATTGTTTGGGGCATTTGACTCAATAGGTGTATTTGATGGCACAGAACCCCCGCATCTTTTGCAAACAGGTGCAGCTTTTTCGGTCATTTCGTTTTCCTTTCTAGAATCCTTTGATACTTTTGGACTTGTGGAAGTATTTGGGGATTCTATGGCTGATTTGGATGATTTTTCGGGCGCTAATGAAGTTGGTGGCGAAGATTTTGAAGGAGATACATTTGGAGATGCTTTTTGCTCTTGATCTGGTTTTTCTTTCGATACATTTTTTTGAGCATTTGAAGTCTTATCACTTTCCGGTTGACTTGAAGTACCCTTTGTAGAACGTCCACAATGAGAGCAGGTATGTCCTTTGGAGTTTATGGTGTCTTTATTATCATTTAAAGCCCCTTTATCTGGTTTTGAGATTGCTTGTAATGGCTTTTCAGCGTCGTTTTTTGGAGTTGGCTTTACAGTTTCTGGTTTAGGTGGTGCTTGAATGGAGTTTTTTGATTCATTTTTAGAATCATACGAAGGATTTGTTTTAAGTGCCTCTGGTTTAGGTGGTACTGGATCTTTATGACGTCCGCAATGACTACATCTATTTTCAGATTCGTTTTTTGGAGTTGGCTTTACAGTTTCTGGTTTAGGTGGTGCTTGAATGGAGTTTTTTGATTCATTTTTAGAATCATTCGAAGGATTTGTTTTAAGTGCCTCTGGTTTAGGTGGTACTGGATCTTTATGACGTCCGCAATGACTACATCTATTTTCAGATTCGTTTTTTTGACTTGGCTTTACAGTTTCTGGTTTAGGTGGTGCTTGCATGGGGTTTTTTGATTCATTTTTAGAATCATTCGAAGGATTTGTTTTAAGTGCCTCTGGTTTAGGTGGTACTGGATCTTTATGACGTCCGCAATGACTACATCTATTTTCAGATTCGTTTTTTGGAGTTGGCTTTACAGTTTCTGGTTTAGGTGGTGCTTGCATGGGGTTTTTTGATTCATTTTTAGAATCATTCGAAGGATTTGTTTTAAGTGCCTCTGGTTTAGGTGGTGCTGGATCTTTATGACGTATGCAATAGCAGCACGTATGACCACTGTTGTTTGTGTGATCTTGTTTACGCGCAGTTGTTTTTGAATGAGAATCAGCTGATACTGTAGGATTTTTTTTATTATCAGCCAGTGGTGCATTTATTGCGCTATCTTGTTTTGATGGTGTTGACTTGATAGGTTTTTGGCAATGACAGCAAGTATTTTCATACGAATTTTCATGGTTTTTTGCCTCTTCTTGAGTTTTATTCTGTAAACATGGTTTAGATTTAGAGTTTTTTGCAGATTGCTCTTGTGTATTTGATTGTAGTTTCTGTCCACATATTGGTGATGGTTCTAGTGTATCTCTAAATTTTCTGCAACTATGTCCTTTTTCACAAGAAGAAATTTCATCTTTTGATTGAGGCATTTGATCGATATTTTTATCACCGCATTTTCTACAACTATGTTTATACATGCATTGACAATTTCTTTGATCTTTACGATTAGTCTCCATTTCGGCTGATCCAGTAGAAGGCGGTTCGTCTGTATATTTTTCTCCTCTGGAATTGGTTGTTCTGTTACTATCAGAATAATTTTGATCATTTCCAGATTGCCTACTTTCCCTTGCAAAGTTAGAGGAGGCCATTTTCTGTTGATTAGATAAGCCTACTGCACTACTACTGTTACGTTCATGATTATTTTGAAAATCATGTGTTGATTTGCCTTGCATCCCTAGAGATTTATTTTTCGCTCTGGATCCCTGATGCCTGCCATGATTAGTTCTGCTTTTTCCGTCTTTCTGCTCATCAGATGTTTCTTCGGTCGTTTCAGAATCAATATCTATATTTCCTTTTCCTGCTTTTAAAGATCTTTTCCTTCTTTTTTCTTTCCTCATTTTTTCCTTTCTTCTCTTTTCTTTTAGCCTTTTTCTTTTCTCTTCTAGCTCTTTTTTGTTCAGCTCTCGTCTCTTTTTTATTCTTTCTGCCTCTTCATCTTTTTTCTTAGACTCATTAGTCTTACTATTATTTTCGCTTTCTTTTTCATTATTCCGTTTTATTTCGTTCGGTTTTTCGTTATTAGATTTGTTTATCCCATCTTCTTCTGGCTTGGATGTGCGGGTTATTACGGCCTCAACAAACATATAAATAACAAAAATTAGTTCATTCTTCATAAGATATTATATTCACTTGCATAAATATATATTATGACGAGATATAATAAGATGATTAGAATTAAAAACACTTGACAGAATTTTTACATCATTAGAATGACGCATTATGCATTGCTTGATTTACCTAAAAGCTCAAAAAGCGTTGATACATAAAAAAATACGACAGAGCTATTCAAAGTAAAAAAATTGTTGGATCATTATAATTCGAAAGAAATTGATTTAACGAATAAATTTAACGCACAAATTATTTAATTGAAAATTTTTTTATGATCCAATACTATTTTTGGTGCTTTCATCAAAGTTATAGGCTATTTTTATGACACGTAAGCAATAAAATCATTCGATTGTAATGTTTAGTCATAATTCATAAAAATCTATGTAAATATTAATTGATCGCAGATATGGCTTGGATTCTTCTAAAAACACGATCTTATAGTCTGAAATAATGATAAGTATGGTATTTTTTGTTTAAAAATAAAGATATACCTGCTTATTTTGCCTCAAATGTAGATTATGAAATGTTAAAATGATATAATTTATGAGCCGGCTAATATTTTGGCGTCATATGGAAAAGAAATGGCAGAGAAAATATATATGCCACCTCATCTAGCTTTCTTTTTTTTATAATGTAATTATAATCATATGATTACTTTACCGTATCTTTATTATAGCTTTTAAAATTAATATAAAAAAATCGTGCCGAGTCTTTATAATTTAAAAAGCCGTATATCAAAGATCAAAAATAAAAAAATATGATTCTATAAAAATTAAACTAAAATTCATGGAATAAATGGCACATTTTTAATAAATTAGCATTAAAGAATATTGTATTCAAAATAAATTCTTACTATAGATTCAAAAACTGCATATAAATCATAATTGAATCATTGATATGTCTAAAATTTAAATAACATCATCACCAAAAACTAATTGTGTCATGTAATAATTCAAACATCAACAATAATTGCCGGCAATTCGACGGGACTATTTTTTTCATATAAAAACAATGTTGTTTCATAATTTATTTATAAATCAGACCATTTGGAATAGAAAAGGATGAAAATTGCCTTTTTTCACAAATATATTAAGAAAAAAATTCAAGATACAGTTGGAATTTATATTTAAATGTTAATAAGTAAAAAATTATATAAGCTTGTAAGTGCAAACAGGCGATGACGAATATATTTATCATTTCATCCCCAATAGAAAATACTGTCCTGGGAAAGATATAAAAAACATTTAATAATTTATTTACTTTTCACATAGATTCTGAATCAACAAACATCACATCTAAATTGGTAGTATGGCTTAGCCCAGTTTATGCCTTTTAAATGTTTGTTGAATATTTAGAAAGTTGTAATATATAAATAAAGCACTATACTGGTTTATTTTCATGATGGGAATTCTTCCCATTTATAAATATGAATGAGTAATTTCCCTTAATTAATTAGCTTTATTTATTAAATCAATTTTTAATTATATTTTGATTTAAAAAACCTTGATCGTTGTTCATTTTATGCATGTAATATATTATATTGCATTAAAATTATTTTTTTATAATTTATAAATAACTGAATTTTTTTGATTGAAAATATTATAGATCACATAAATTAATTCTATTATTTTGTAGAATAGTTCGCCGCCCATGACATTGAGAAATTAATTATTCTGTGAATAGTCATAGATTTGTCATATTAATTTTGTCTACCATTCTATTTGAACATTAAAAAAAAGATGAAATTATTAAAAGTTAAAATCTACAAATAAAACTAAATGCGATGCTAAAGGACATTAGAAATTGACATGGAAAAAAATTAAAACAGAAACAAAAACAATATTAAAAATACAATTATCAACGATTTGAAATACAAAGCATAGTATCAGCGCAAAAAAACTAAAAAATTTATTATTATTTTTATTAATATATTTTATGCTCTGAAAAATCATTTTTTATCGAAAGTAAAATGTTTTCAGCAAGAAAAAATTTTGTTTTAGTAGGTTTGAGCCGATATTGGTTAAACGGCACATCTTTATATTGTATGCGGGTTTTCAGTCATTTATATTTTTAAAATCGATACACATCTAAGGATATGCTTATTAAACATGATTTGATTTTTCTGTATTCATAATATTCTGTTTTTTTGCAGCATGTTTATTTTTATAGTAGAAACACAATAATAATAATTTGTCGCGCTGATATATGCACACTATTCATATTTTCAAGCAAGTCGTAAAAATGTACAATATTAGTTGATTAAAAGTATCGTTGTAAGTATTAAAATATAAAAACACCAAACTGTAATGTTTTAAATTATTTTATATCTTAATTGTACCTATAAAGCATTTTGTTCAGAGCCATTACACAGTAAATTTAGGCTTTTAATCAATTTATAATTTCTCAATGCGATCAAGTTTTTACCCCATAATACATTAACATGAAAAAATTATTTCGATTCTTCTAAGAAAATAAAACATAATAAGTAGGCACGATAATATGGAAGATAATTTTCGTATTGTTGCGTTTCAACTGTGATATTAAAGAATTCAGCTTTTAATCTTGTAAAAAAATATTCAAGATGATAATAAATTCAAAAAGCTGAAAAAAAAATATCTAAAATAATTTTTTAAAAACTGGCATTGTTTTTTCCAAATAAAAAATTAACTAAATTTTATTTGTTATTATAGTTTTTTTAGTCAAACTCTATATAAATATCTATAAAGTTGAATTCTTTTTGACAAATGTAAGAATTTGTAATTATCTTTTTCGCATTTAATTTATTCGAAATAACTTTTTTTTTGGATAAAAACTATTGAAATAATTCAAAAGTAATAAAAGCATATTATAAAGTAATTCTTGGTTCAATTATAATGATTTTATTGTATTTTAATAAACTTAATAGGTTTTTACAATGTATTTAAAATCTTATAATGGGATTAAATGATGGAAAATCAATTTATATTTTTTAATACTATTATGAATAGAAATCCTTGGTTCTTTCTAGGTCATTTCTAGTTCTCTTGTTGAATATAAATCCAATCGAAAGTAGAATGTTACATATATCTCTAGGCTCTATTCAAATAGTTATTTGATATCTGATTTTTTTATGCGTCAGATATATAAAAATTCCGAGTCTAGAGGATTACTTTTATCTTTAAATGTTAAATGTTAATAATATTGAGATCAAAACTCTAAAAAACACCATGACTCTAGGTATATATTACAAATACAATAAAATATTCTAGAGAATTTTTAGTCTGCCAAATTTTTTTAGGAAAAATTCTTAACGGGAATGATACAAAGTAATATTGCACAATAATTCTTTTGAATTTTCTTTTTTATTTATATCTAAGACAATCTCTTGATTTTTTTTAAAAAATATCACCTTTAAAAAATTAAAACATATAAGCCAACTTTTGTTGTTTTTGTGTTTGAACAAAAAAATATTGCATACAATTATATGTTAGGTCTTTAGATGACATATAGGAAAAAAACTTCTGCCTACTCATGTAATAAAAGAGCAATTAAAAATCAGATAACTGGTTTTAGTTATACTTCCTTAAATTTACTTTTTTACGTACTCTTATCAAAATAATTTATTTACTTTATACTTAATGGCTATCATCTCTGTTTTTATTTCTATTGCACATATGCATAAGTGTTGAATTTGTTTTGTAAATCAACAAATAAATTATTTTTTAATTATTTTAAATTACTATGTATTTACTAATCTGAATAGCCAAAAATGAACAGGTTTCTTCAAATTTAATCCTTTTTATCACTGTTGTTTTTTAAATTATGATAGGCTGCGTTGGACAAACTAGTGTATTCATTTATTCAATTTTCGCATATAAAAGTACAATTACATCTATAAATTATAATATTTGGATCCAGTAAATATCATATTACCACAAATTTTCAATTAATAGCCCGTCAAACCGTGTTGAATTAGAACTCGCTGATTGTCATTTTTTTATGAAAAGCATCCAAATCTTCAGTATGGATTTACATTTTTTTTCCACATCAAAAAACAAAATATTAGATTCACGATATTTCTATTTAAGATTTTTACACAACTATATTAAAAGATTGAAAAGAATACATAAAATTTATAAGACTATATAAAAATCTAAATATACATGCACGATTGTTTCCGGGTTGGAAATATTTTCATATTTTTTTGATAAACTAAAAGGCGGAATAGCCATGATCGCTATTTTCCTGCCTTGATATTGAATAAAAATCCAAAAATATTGCCATATTTAGTTATTTGTAGCCTAAATTTAGATATAAAATACATGAATTTATTTTAATTGTAATTTTTATGATTTTTAATTAGGTAATTTTCTAATAATTTTTAACTTCTAAGGCATTTTTTTGTGCAAAAAAAAATTAAAAGCTTGAAAATAATTAAGATACTAAAGTATATTGGCTATTAACAAGAAATCATTTATAATTTCTTTGCAAATTTTTCTAACTTAAAAAGACAGCGAAGCCCCTACGAGGGGTTTTAAAATTTAAATAATAATGGTTGCACCCTTATGATAATAAATAAAAATCAAATTTTCTCTTCCAAACATACTATACAGTATATTTTTTTGTATAATTTGTATTATATGCATCTTTTCCTTGTTTTATATGGTTTGATTCCTAATCACACTTTAATCTACTAAATATTTTAAAAATATCATTTTATTTAAATCCTATCTGAATTTATTTTATATAAGCTAAAGTTTCATGAAAATTTTTCATGGAAGGGTAGCAAGAATAATAAAAAGTCCATTTAGTTAAAAAAAATATAAAAAGCGAATGAATAAAAAGATTAAGAAAGTTTATAACGTATGAGCTAAAAAAAATAAAAATACTGTAAGAATACTATAATATACTTTACACAATTTTGATGGGTAAAAAATATAAATTTAAAACTTAAATGATAAAAAAATTCACAATTATTTGTAAAGCCAAAATAATTTTAGAAAGGATTGGATTATGATCCCAGCATAATAAAAAGCGATGAATACTATGAACTTTCAGTTAAAATGATCATTATATATTTGAATTATACAGTTTACAATTAATCAACACGATAAATTTTAAGATGATAGATATAAACTAGAATATTTTCTTTTTATCGAGATTTATGGTGTTATTATCAGTAAATTATTCTAATATATCATATAAAAACGAGCGAAAACCATGAAAATTTAGTATATTCAATGTTGAATCAAAGTTTGCAACAAATCCACAGATGAATATACATCTGCAATATTGGATTAAATGTTAAAAAAACATTCAAAATTAAATTAAAATGCATATAAGCAAAATATAATCCAATAAAATAATAAAGTGTAAAGATAGTTTAAAGAAAAACAACATTTGAGAAAAATATTAATAGCTAGAATAAATTCTTGTTTATGATAGGCTAAAATGTCGGAGAAAAACTACTTTTGGCCGATCCCAAAGGATTTTCTAACACCATAATTTTTTATATGCTACAAATTATTGCTGTAATAGCTACACTTACAAAATAACGAAGGTAATCATAAACATAAAAAACAACATTTTTTTTTATACAAAAGACACATGGTTCATTTTCAAATTTTTGTTATTTTTGTCAAAATTGCTTTTAATCAAATATTTTTACGTCATCATTATATCTTTGGTAAAATTTTTGCACAAAACACAATATATTTTCAATAGTGTTAGTGTGACGCCATTTACATGGTTTAATAATCAACACTATAATCAACTATTTCGTAATGATAACAAGATGCATTCAGATCATTATAATTTATCTATATTTCAACATGCATTTTATAACAAAATTTATAATGTTTTAGGGATAATCGTTATTTTTTCTTTTTTCGTAAACTAAACTTAGAAAAATATTTATTACAATCCAATTATGCAAAACAAATTTACTATACATTCCGTCCCTTGCATTATTTTTATAAAGCCTAAATTGTATAATAGAAATATCGAATATCATGTTTAGATTGCCCATTTTATTTCTATTACGAAAAGTTTTCAATTATTTTTATTCTGATATTTGCTTTTTTTCTACACAAGTTTTATATCTAAACATCAGTTATATCACTAATATTCTGCTCACTACTTGAAAAATATCATTTCACAGGAATTAAAGGTATCTTTAAATTCAAATTAATGTGATGCTTTGTTCCTTATAAATTAGGCACATTTTCGCTATTAATTCACCCCAATTTAATCTTTAAATATAAGATCACATATAGATTTTTAATTAAAAAAATTCCGTCTTGTTTTTTCGAGGAGCCTCACTTAAAATTTCATACTTGTCTTTCTTTAATTCTTTACATCGTTTGATCTGTTCTTTAAATGAGCTCTTAAAAATGGGAATAAATAAAGCTACAAAAGATTACCATCGATCTTAAATACATTTTATTTGATTTTTCTTGAGAATTCAAACAATAATCACATGTAATAACCATTTTTTTTTATTAACTATATACAAATTTTAAGGGGTATATAAGGTTTAAAACGACTTGTATTTTTTACGAATAAAAAAATATGAATAGTAAAAATAATTAAAATTTCAAGCCGGTATTATTTTTTGCATTGTTTAATTGAAACATGCCAAGTCTTAAATTGTAAATTTTTTAATTCGATTCCTTTGTTAGAGGATCCGTTTACGGTGATATCTTTGCAAAAAACTAATATATTATATAAATAGCCCAATGAACAAGTTTAAGGTATTTAGATATAGCAATAGACTAAAATAATCACAATTTTTTGAAAATTTTTTCGCTGAATAAGCCCACTACCGGACGTAATTATGATACCCAATACTGTAGCAAACAAACCAGTAATAATTTTTCTTAATTGTGGATGTGTTGAATTTAATGCGTAAAAGTGATATGGTGCTCGATGCAATAATTTCATCTAAATGTCCATATATGACAAATTATCACTTAACTTAAATATACTGTTGCAAAAATCAATTTAAATTCTGATATCTTTATTCTAATTGAACTCAACTAAGGTAAAAAATATATATAAAGTGTTTCTAGCATAATAAAGCTATGATATGCATGCATAAAAAAATTCCGCGCTGAGTATTTGCATTTGAAATACCAGTATTTTATTTTTCTTGGTGTATTTGTAAACATGATTGTGGATTATTCTTGAAGGATGCTTTGTGGGGCAATGAATCTTATAAAATTTAGATTTACACGCTTAAACCAAGCCTCAATATTTATAGATAGAGCTTTATTGTTATAATAATAAATGTCAAAAGATAAGATTCGAATATCTTGCGAAAACCACAATATTCTTTTTATAGTAATAAATATGTCGAAAAAGTAATAAATTTAATGTTAAGATTAATTTATAAGTGTATTTTTAATTTTCAAGTAAAAAATTGGAATGCTATATAGACCAGATTGAATTTATACATCATTTAACTTAATCAAATTTACATTTTATATAAATATATCTTTCCCTTTAGAGTTAATAAATTCAAGTATTTTTTCGAGTCTAATCTTTGTGAGTAGGTCCGAAAATACATTATCTTTACAATACAAACAAATAATATTTTATACGTAATTAGATTTAAAACCACCTGATCAATATATTTAGTTTGAATATTGATTGAAATCACTTTTATTTAAAGGGAAAATAAAATAGGGGCATTTTGATTTACTACTCTAAAAGCTTTATGCAACCTCTAGTTCTAAAAAAGGATAAGATATTGGGGTCTCAATCAGATTTTAAAATATAAAAAAATATTTTATTTAATATTACAGCAAACATTGGCCATCAGATCAGATAAACTAGATGTTTAGCTAAATAACTTTCGTAAAAATTAAATTGAAGCTACAAGAATAATGTATTCCAACACAATTAAGAAAATTTAATCGAATTTCTTGGTAATTATAAAATGAAATAATCATATTAATACATCAAAGATACGGTTTTTAAGCGATTTAGCGTGTTTAATGAATTGTAGAGGCTATTTAAAACTTTGTATCTTATTAGAAGGCTTTGCTTGACAACAATATAGGATTATGCCCATGTTTGGGCGTATATTTTAAATATAGAGCTACCATAGATAGAAATAACAAGTAATAAAAAGGGTTAGCGATGATTTGTCAAACACTAAGGTTATAAATATAATAAAATGGAATGAGATGAGATGATAAAAATGCAATTAATACAGTTGAATTTTATTAAAAACAAAGTAACATCAACCATTTAATGCTTTAAAGAAACGATCTAAAAAATACCAAATTTTCCATATTTATCTTCATCTAATATTTTTTGTTCGTTGTACTAAAATAATTATTAAAATTTATATTTTAATTTGTTGTTTGTGCATTTTTTATATATACACTATATATTTTTTCAATAGATACAGAGCAATGTTATTCAAAATTATGTCATCTTAGACCATTTTTATTGGTTTAATGCGTATTTATAAAAAAATATCCATCATTACTATTACAAAAAAGAAATGTATAGAGTAATATTGTAACGTATAATGAGACGGAAAGAATAGAAAGCCAAATATGGTCCATAAAGCAAATTAAAGTTATGCTTAATATTATTTTTATTAATAGGTTAAGTTTCTATTATTCATCTATTTTTCACTAAGACGTAGTTAGCCCATTGAAATATTGATAGACTTCTTGATGAATCTTTTGGGATCTTACCCTGGTCTATCCTCATGAAATGCACACTTTATTTCGCTTGATATTCTTTCTGTGTCAATAATAAATAAACTAATTTACATTCTGTTATATTTTAATCACTTAGTTATTAGATCATTTAACAATTAAACAACTTATATTTTTTATTTATGGGCCATATTTATAGTCGTAATTTTAGTTTTTGTTCTCAGGCACAGCTTGCTTGATTCTCTGCACGCACAGCGTATTTATACTTTCGGCTATCTTCTCCTCACCAAAGTCTTCTTCAATACCCCACCTTCTTTCGAGACTTATAAATTCAAGTGTTTTTCTCAATCCTAAGGTTTTAATATATGCCTCAACCTGGTTCGTGACATCTAGTTCCTTCGGATACCTTCTATGATATCGTGTCACCACACCGTCCCATGTTATAACATATGGGATAATTAACAATTAAACAACAATAATTTAATTAATTTATTTTATTTGTTAAATTATTTCAGTGCTAATCTAAAAATATATATTTGTTATTATTAAGACTGTAAAATGTATAAAATGATCACCGGGGGACGATAACAAAATAGGTTTCTTTTATGTATTCATTTTTATACACGTTACAAAAATCCGTGTTATACACTATGAATTATCCTATAAGGTTTTTTAAGAGTATAAACAAATTTAAGTTTACATGCTGTACGCAACACGAAAAGATGTAATAGCATTTTCGACCGAAAATAATAGCTGATACTTCATTGTTTCTAATAGATGGGTATAGGCAATATATATTAATATAGAGAGATAATCTTGTAAATTGAAAAAAAATTACAAATTTCTTTGTTTTTTCTAAAGATTATATGATATAGAATTAATCTTATATTGTCAACTGAGTTAACAGTGGCGATAGTTTATTAGTGTAAATTTTTGATCTAATCTTCAATTTTTAAGATTGAAGAGGTTCGAATCCTCCTCACGTAATAATATTGACAAATATCCGAACTGGTAATTAATTCCACCTAGCTTCAATGTATAACGCAAAAATGTTAAGCTAATTTACAATAAAAAAACCTTTCGGCTTATATCATTCACTTGATTGTGGCGATGAAACGAAATGGTTCTATTACCGAACGCAATGGTAAGCAATAAAATTCATATTGGTATGATGGGGATGTTTCCCCATGGTGGTGGCCCGATTGGCGTGTTCAATGCAGTTACTTTTTTTTGAGCTAGTTTGTTTTTTTTTACATTTTCTAATACTTATATGTGGAGAAGCATACAACTTTTAAACTATCTGAATTAAAAAGGCGGAAATTGAACAAATCTATGGTATAAAAGTTTTAGATTAAATCCATTAAACTTCGTGGATGAGTAGATCAAATATTAACATAAATAAATGAAATATTATAAAATTTTGTTTAATTAAATGCATTTTATAAGGTTTTTAAAATTAATATTCACAAAAAAATAAGTATAAAACCTTTTTACATAAAAATATTTTGTTTGCATTTATATTAAAAATAGTTATATATGATGTCAAAAACGGATTCTTCTTACTATTGATATATGTCACTGTATACATAAAAGTATTTTAATTTTATTGTTATTTCAGATAATTTATATTTGTATGTATTCATATTTTCATTGATTAATTAATTGTATGTGAATCAATAAATTCCATAATATAAATATAGTGTGTGCTTCATTTAACATTATATCATAATAATAAAGAATATCTGCATCATATAAGATTCTGTAAACAAAAAATTTACTTTCAATTGGAATAAAAAGAACCATCTCAACAAATGCTTAACAAGTTAAAATTGTGATTATATTCGAATCTTATCATTATAAAATATCCTTAAAATTATGATTAGAATAAATCTGATCGAATTTAAATAAATTCTAATAATAGTAATGCACGATAAATATGCCAAAAAATAAAAATTTGCTCATATTAGGTATTTATATGTCATTTAACAAAAATATATTGGTCATATAATATTCAGAATTGTAAATTGTCACATTCAACAAGATAAATTATCTGATATCTATACCATACCGTATTTTTAGACGATCCTATGGTAAATTTGAGCCTGCCAATAAAGTATCTTATCATAGGATTAAATTAAATTCCCGGATAATTGATTTTTATAGATTTATCTTATCCAATATACAGACTTCCACTAAATATAATGTCAAAAAAAAACCATTATCGATTGTTAAGAAACCTAAAACCTCATTTACTGTCTTTATATATCTGCATATTCAGTCATCATTCTATAAATATAAAGTTAATAACTTGCCATTAAAAATATTTGACTATATTTATATTACAATGAAATTATTTTTATATAGCATCTCTTTTTATAGCTGCGTTCTTAATCATTATATTATGAATATAAAGTTACAAATTTGCCACCAAAAATCTTCAGCTTTTTTTAATAAAAGATGATATATTCATATAAACTCGCCTCTTCTTATATGATATCATATTTATCATTATATTACAAATCAAAGTTACAAATTAGCAATTAAAAATATTTGACCATATTATATTACACGATTATATGTTTACATAAACTCTCCTCTTCTTATATTGTAACTTATTTTATCATCATAGTATAAGTAAAACGTTGCACATTTGCCATTGAAATTTGTGAATATATTTATATTACACTGGTATTGTTTTTTTAGAAGCTTTATTTCCATGTTAGCGTTCTTAATCATTACGTTATAAATATAAATTCCCAATTTAATGTCGAAAAATATACATTTTTGTTGAGTACTCATAAAATAGCTTTATATTATATCACATATTAGGATTTAATGAATGCAAATTTACCATTAAAACCTTTGAATATATTGGTATTAGATATGAAATAAATACATATAAACCCTCTCGTCATAGCTTGTGTTTCTTAATATCATTTTGAATATAAATTTATAAATTCACACACGTACCGATAGCAACGAAATATTTACAAAACGCGCTATTATATGCTTTATTGAGCTATATTTTATCTTGTATAATCTATATCAATAGAAATGATGTTTATCAGATAACAAAACAATAAACATTTAATTACACTTCAATTCAACTAACAATGCATTAAACTCTATGACAACAAAATACTTCCAATTATTATGTCATTTCAAATTATTATAAAAAAATCAAAACGAGATAACATATATCTTTAAAAATTTCAAATTCCATATCTAGTCTAATTTCAAAAAATCTCCATATTTTCGTTTTTTAAAAAAAGATACCCATTATAAGCATCAAGAAGATAGAAATCGAGCATTTGAGACAAAAGAGTATATATTAGTAGACGACAAAAAAAAAGCAGAGAGACATCTTATCGCGACATTTTACTTTAAAAGCGGGTATATTTATAGTAGAGAGGTTAACATTATTTTATATCATTACCAGAATAGGAATTTCATAGGCGGAACTTAATTAATTTATTGGATATTTGAATTCATCATTTTTATAAAAAAATAAAGAGAAACAAGAATAAATACATACATATTAAAAAAGTAAATAGGAATAAATAAATATAAAAAGAAATATAATAACAGATAAAAAAAAGATAAAAAGAAAGAAAAAACTAAGGAATAAGAATATATAATACGAAATAGCTCAGCGGTAGACAATATTAAGATAAAAAATACCAAAGACGAATAAAAATAGTAAAATAAAAAAAACACCGAATAAAAAAAATATTGGTAAGAATGGCCATAAAATCAGTACAGATAAAAAGACACATAACCCATACATTCATCCAGAACACAACAGTACCATTTATTTCACTATCAACAATAATATACAAAACCCTAACATCATCTCTTTTGCCCGATGAGATTGTGTATATTAACAGTATGCATCGTTATGGGCGTATAGAAAAAGCGGAATCCGAGCGATCAAAGAGCACAAATAAACCTCGGTACAAAGTAATATTAATTGCCAAAAAGAGTGATATTGTACCAATCACAGATGCCCAATTTTTCATGCTAGAAGATTTAGAGCGAATCGAATCAATTTCCAAAAATGATATAATGAATTATTTGTTTACTATAACGAATGATACACCATTTGGAAAAGTATTGAAAAACAATGTTTTGAATGATTTGAAAAGGATGGAGGAAGAATTTCATTCAATAAAATTCGAAGATATTTTGTGTGATCATAGTAGTGAAGATTCACAAAACCTTCATTCTAAAAACAATAAAGGAAAGAATAATAACAGAAAAGAAAACAAAACTACATTAAAAAATAAGCCGACAGGTGCTGAATCTAAAAAAATTTCGAGAGAAGTTTTTGATAACCGGAAGCATAATGCTTATGGTCCCAAGAAAAATGATATTTGTGGAATATCAGATATAAATCAACAAAATTCGTTGAACGGGAGAAGAGGACGCGGGCCATCAATTTCTAAAAACGGGAATTTACCGCTTGTACCAGATGTAATGAAAGTTATGGGAAAGACCCGAGATGTAGTTCAAACCTTTGGATTAAAAATAAGTTTTTTGGGGTTTAATCGAAAAGAAATTGCATTACTTTTTGATTCATTCGCATTTTTAAATACCTTTTGTGGGTTTTTAAAAATTGGAGTTTCTAGTTTCGATACCTTTGTGGTTGATTTATCAAAAAAAGGATACGATAGTGATTATTTCTACGAAGTACATGCCAAGATTTTGAGTTCCTTGGCGGCAGAAAGGAAAAAAATAGGCGAAGAAAGTTTTAGAAATTTATTAGGGTCCATTGCAGAGGATTTAAGAGGAACAGCACTGAGAGATTCCGAAAAGAATTCCAATTTGGTCAGCAACGAGAATGTAAACGAAAAAAATAATTTAAAGGGGGAAGAAGAAAAGAATCAACTAAAGGAAAAATCGAGTATTGAGAGTAATTGGTTCGCTATAAATATAACCAAAAATAATTTGAAGATTGTATTGAATCAGTTTATGACAATTTATCTAACAGCAACTGTTAGATTGAATACAAACACTGGAAGAATCAATATACTTAAGTTTATTATCGACACGCTTGTAAATACTAGTGTTTTTAGAGGATATATTGATGATTTGATCGATAATTATAAGATAAAAGAAAAATCAAGATCAGAACTTGCTAGTTCTATAAGAAAATTAAATTCGGAAATAAGAGGTATTGATGAATCAATAAGATTGTTGGAAATACAAAGAATAAATGAAATGAAAAAAGCTAAAATTAGTATAAAAGACAGCTTAATGATCAATAAAGAAAAGGCCGGTGATAAAAATAACACAAGCACCGAAATGAATTATAATTCAAAAGAGGTAAATAAAGAAAAGGCTGGTGATGTTAATGATAAAAACGCTAATATGATCAACAAAGAAAAGGAAATTAACAATAAAAGTACTGAAATTAAACCAAAAATTGTTGATTTACAAGATAAAAATACCGAATCAAACAAAAGTACAGACATAATCAATAAAGAAAAGGATGGAGATATGAAAGATAAAGAAGGAGATATGAGCGATAAAAGTGCGCCTTTAAAAGAAAATAGCAAGAAAGAAGGCAATGTTTTAAAAGATGATATTACGACTGATAAAAATATTGAAATGAAGGGAAAAGTCGAAGAATCAAAAAAGACGGGGGTAAAAAACGGAAAGAATTCAAAAACTCAAAATATAATCCAGTTAATGCAAGAAAACAAAATTGAACAAATCCCTCTAAAAAATACTGAAAAAGATACCGGGAAAATAAAACAATTGATAAAGGAAAAAGAACAAGAAATACTTAAAATCGAAAAATGGATGTTAGAAAACAGGTACAGAACAGAAATAGGTAAAATTTGGGAAAACACTTTTCATTACCTCAACAGAAAAATTTATTGCTTCCAAGAAAAAGACATTTTGTACGTCGAAGAAAAAAATTATGATTATGTATATCGACAGGCGAGACATTCTAACACAAAAGACGGAAATTTATTGATGTTAAATCTTAAAATCCTTATGGACGTTACTAAAGAAAAAGCTAAAATTGCTTGTATGGAGGAGGAGAGCAAATTGCCGAAAAAAGATTAAATTTAGGATTTCAACGTAAAAAATAATTATTATTACTATGATAGTAAAAAACTTTAATTTCATATGCTTTAATTATTAAGAATGCACCCTCGAAATATTAATACTATTATTTTATTTGGTTAAAATATTTATATTGCCAAAAAATATACGATTATGTGTATGATTTATAAAGGGCTAGTTTTATCTTATTCTTTTTACCTTTTTTATCCAAAAAAAACACTAAACTGTTTATAGAGCAGAACATGTAAACTTCTGCAATCACATCTTCTTCATAACCTTAATTTATACAACGTTTTTTTACAAAATTTTTAAAAGGTATTATTCAACCGTATTGACTCTGTGTATGCTTTTGCCATAATTATATTCTTAATTCATCAATTAACATTTATGGTTCTTTTATATATATCTTATATTAATAAGAATCTTTTGATGGGTACAACAGAAAAATCGGAAGCAGAGCACTACAAAGATAAATCATTCAAACTGCGGCTGTAGTCGAGCAAAAAGATGTAGTGGAAACAGAATATTCACAAAACACTTTAAAAACATCGACAAGATATTTAAACTTGGAATCGATATTCACTTCAATGGACACGTCTTTGTGTTAAGGTGTTTAAAATCACAGATGAAGTAGAAGTATATATGCAAGCTCTCACACTTCGAAAAACACTTGAACTCTATTCATTTGACAGAAGAGACGCACTGACGGAGACAGATCTCGGGAAGGTGACATTAAATGCATTAAGAAGTCATGCAATATTCTTAATGGGCTTTCTACATCTATTTAGAAGGAATTCCTAAAAGAATAAACTCAGCCTATAAATAAAAAGTCGAATATGAATCTTTCTATTAATGGCTCAATTTTGCTATTGTAATTTTAGATTAACTCTTCAAGCATAATTTATTTGATTTCTCGTAGGCAAATCATATCTATACTCTTGGCTATATCCTCTTCCCACACATTTTCTTCGATACCTCTTTTCTATTAATACTTATTGGTTCAAAGGTTTGTCTTAATCCTATAGTTTGAATATATCTCGATTCGATTTGTGACCCTGTCAATATCCAATATTCTAAACTATTATATATTATATGCCCTATTAACCAGGTTGATGCATATATACAAGCCTTGGGATTGAGAAGAACCCTTGAATTAATAGGTCTCGAAAGAAGGTGGGGTATTGAAGAAGACTTTGGAGAGGAGAAAATAGACGAAAGTATAAATACGCTGTGTGTGCAGAGAACAAAAACTAAAATTACGACTATAAGTTTAGCCCATAAATAAAAAATACGTTTATATGCCCTATTTAAATTATACAATGGACGACACCATAAAATGATACAAATAGATATAAGATTCAATTTAATAGGCGATTTCGAATTGTTGACTTAGGCAACATAAATAACAATAAATTTTATTGTTTATTTTTCATATGAAATCAAAATTTTATTGATGAATTGTATTTTGTTTTTTTGTTTCAAAATTATATATAACACAATTAAAATTTTTATCAACATTGGAAATTCTTTTTCTTAGACTTATAATATAAAATGAGATCTCTCGTCATTTTAATTAAATGAAGGGATCACATAAAATAACATTTCTAAAAATTTTATTGTAAAAATATTGCTGATATCAGACATAAGATATATACATGATGTGTCAACGGGAAATCAAAATAATTTATGCCTGAATAGAGAATATAAAATTGCAATACCAAAATTAACCCATAAATAAAAATATCATTAAAACACTCAATGATCTTAAAATTGTAAAATAAATTCAATTCTAAAACTTTCCGAGGCATTTCTACGCATATAAACAAAAAAATGGAATCGGATATCTTTGCAAGTGCATTTTCTTATCAAAAAAATACACAGGAAATTTTTGATCGCTCATTTTAGTTTAGTATAGGATATAAATAGTACATCATTCTTATATATAATCATATATTCATTTAAAATTTAGCAGAAAATTATTATTTTGAGAGCATCTAAATTATATTCTTTCTGAAATTAGAGAGGTACTTTTTACACATCTTTCATAACAAGATGTTTTTTTCTAAAACCATACCGATCTTAATCTAACTGAATCAATATATTCCCGCCACACTACGAAGAGTTATTCTTTCGTTCTGGTTATAATTACAGACAAATTTTTTTAAAAAACATTCAGCTTTCAATAAAGTACGTCTATTTATTCAATTATGCAATAAGATTGATTGAAACTTCTTTTAGCACGAGTTATAAAAAAAAATTTTAAATTTATAAGAATTAGCAATCTGATCAATCCAATATTTTCATTTTGGTTTTTTCTATTATTAAATAACCAAAATTTTAGATTTATGAATAGAAAAAAAAGGATGTTTGAAAATGAAAAAATTAAGAAGAAGGAATATTTAATGAGCATATAAAAGTGCTTAGTGCTTATTTTCAACAACTCGAGATTTTATTTGCTAAAATCATATCATTGAGAGTAAATTTTAGCATGTATTATTATAATTGTATATCACGCATAGATTACTAATATTTTACTTCGTGTATTTAAAAATTTTGTATATTTACACACAAATAAAGTACCCCCTCAAAATATTTACTAAGGCAATAAAAGGTAAATGAAACGATATTATTTTTTCAAGAATATAAATACAAGATTGATTTAACACATTATCTGAATTTTTATTCTGTTATGAATGATGATGGATTTATTTTAACTCAAATTTTTCTAAGTCTTTTTTTAATGTGTGTTTGGGAGTCGATTATATTTTTAAGATTATCCTTATTTCTTTAAAAATCTTTTCTTATTCATTTCTTTACCGATAAATTTATATTCAACGTTATCAAAAGATAAGCAAAAGGTATGCAGTTTTTTTATTAACATTCTAACACGATTTTCTGCTGAAATAATAAAGATGGAATTTACCCTCTCTTCCACAACTATTCCATCCACGATTTTACCATTCAAATTTACCATAATTTTAGCACCCGTTAAACATGATTTATATAATATTGGAAGAAATGCATCTGGTGACATTTTATCTTTTAATTTACGAAGATACTCCGTGTGCATTTGGTTTATTATTACAAAATCAGCGTATTTTAGATCGGATTTATTTACAGGTTCTATTTTGCGGTTCAAATTCTTGTTCTTTCGTTTGTTGATGGGTTTATAACCTTGGAGATAGAATACCGATGAATATGTGTTATTTGCTATTTTATTGAAATGGTCAGATGGTTTAAATGTGGTCTTCTTTAATTTAGTATATATCATATTGGTCAAGGGGCAATAAAATTCATTAAGAATAAAATTTGAAATTAAAAGTAGAATGCTATCAAATCGTATCTTGTTTTATTTATAAATTAAGAAAATCTTCTACATCTACATTCCAATCAGTTTTTAGAAAGAAATCATGTAATATTTATATGAAAACCTAACCAATAAAATAATTTAATATAGTTACACAATTATAGAGCTTATAAACCGAGAAAAAAGAAATAATAAAATATTCTGCAAGTCAAATCAAATTCAAATTTTTAAAGTAAATATTATCACATGCTTCAAAAGGAACATTAGTCCACTTGGGTCACTGTTTGCTTTTAAATCGTATACCATCGATAGAAAAATTTCGTTTAAATGTTTCTGTACATTCGTTTATATTTTACAAGTATTTTTATGGCTGATTCTAATGTAAACTTAGGATATAATCAATCCGAAATTTTCCAGATTTTAATGGAAGGCGATGGTTTAGTGGTGTAAATATTGATATGGAATCTTTAGATTACATCTTTAAAGGCTCTAATTTTCCACACGCGAGGGTATTAGTAAATTAGCAAACTGGTAATTTATGCCGTCTAGCTTAAGGGATACAACAAGCACTGTTATGTCAACCCACAGTAAAATAAGCTTTTGGCTTTAAACATACACTTTAATATGGTGCAGAAACAATTTTAATCCTTTTCCGAAGGCAAGTGCAAGTAATCAAAGCCAGTATTGGTATGATGGAAATGTTTCCCAGCTTGCATGATAAAACCGTTAATCTTTCTAATTTTAGTGAAATTAAATTCAAGTCGAATTTTTTGATCAATAAAAAAATATGACACAAGATTAATAAAGATATTACCCCGCACGATTCTTGCAATACATTTATAATTGTATATAAGAATATAATTTTATACAGAAGAAAACTTTGGAGAAGAGAAAATAGTTGAAAGTATAAATACGCTTTGAACATGGAAAAACAAACAAGTTGTGTATGAGAACAAAAACTATTATTATAACCATAAATTTAGCCTTGTAAATAAATTCAATAATTTTTATACTAAAATAGTTAAAGGCTGATAGAGAAAATCAGCCCGTATAAACGAGAAATACCATGATAATTTTTTCAAGATACAAATACTGCCAAGAATAATCGTAAGGGCCACATTCTTTGTTGAATCTGAAATCCAAAAGAATATAACTTTAATAAATACTAAAAATAATCACAAATTTTAAAAGGATGTAAAGAACGCAAAAAAAAGTACTTAGAATTGAATAGAGCATTCAATCATATCAAATAAGAAAAATTCTTTCATTAGAATCGCTGCATAAAGATGGATTATGATGTTTACAGCGAAATGAATGCAATTCGAAAGTAAACAATGCAGAAAATTCATTAGTTTAAATTCCTAATACCTATATGTAGAGATCGTGTTGGAAAATTCAACCCTATTTATAAAGGAAATATATGGACTTTGATCTAAATTTAGTGCCAGAATCTGATGGATAAAAATAAATATCATGGCTTTTGTCCATGAAAATGAAGACAATATTTTGATTTTAAAAATTTTATATCCACAGCTTCTAAATTTAACATTTTTTTGTAAAAATACAAGCATACATTTTTTTATGAAAGGTGCTAAAAAAAATATTTCTTATAGCCCCAGTTTCAATTATAAATGAAATTAGGTTTAAATATGCCATTGAATTTAAAAAAACACACTAGCAAGTTCTTTATGTTTTAAACCAGAAAGGTATAAAATTTACGAACTATCAAGGAAAATCTTAGCCGTTTATTTGTTAATAATAATTTTTAAAAAAAATATTTTACAATGTGTCTCTAACTATAATAATCTTTCTTATATTACACAAAAAATTAGTAGTGTTTTTTTAGAATTGATTATCTTCAAATTCATTAAGATGGATTAAAATGTAACATGTAAAAATAAAAAAAAAATTAATGAATGTAAAAACAAATATTGAAAAAAAATATGTTAAATTGCACCACCGGGAAAATTAATTTGAAGATTCTAGTACAATAATATAATTTTATATCTTGTATAGCATATAGGAGAAACATTAGAACCCATTATTTAAAAGTGCACTTTTTTGTAGAAAATAAATTAAAAAGATTAGCTTTAATAAGAAAATAAAAAATATATTTACTGAAAATATTTCATAGCTTATATTGGAACTTATCAATAAAAAAGTCACACTTGAAAAATATACATGGAAAAAATATCAAGCTTTGGTTTTTTAAATTTGATACTTAATACCTATTGATAGAAAATAAAATATTTATGTCTGTTGAGATATATAATGATGGCTTAGAATAGATATCGATTAAATAACAATTCACATAAAACAAATTAGGCTGCTACAAGCTCTGATTTACATAAAAAAATTTTTTTTAATGAATTTTGGAAATATTCCGATATATCATGAAATATTACATTCATTGGAATATATGAAATTTATATGTAGGAGCGTTGTATGCATGATATTTTTTCTGATGTGATATTTTCGACCATATATGAAATTTTAATAAAAAGCAAAGATAATTGATCAGTTGAGCACAATTTAAAATTTTAAACATGTTCCAAAGTATATAATTTATGTAATTTTTACGTTTTTATCACTTATCAATTTATAAAAACTTTGATCTTTTGGATAAACCGAATAAATACACTATATGTTTCGGAAGAAATTTTTTAAAAAAAAGCTGCATTGCATTGCATTGCATTGTATATGTTTTTTTGTTTCTAATCCTATGTTGCAACATATAATCTTAATTTATTAATGCTAGAAAATATATTTTTGCTTCCATCTAATATTAAAAAAAATTGTGTCGCTGAAAATATAGGTAATATCATTGCATGATTATATTTTTTTAAAATCTTTTTTCCAAATGAATATAAATTTTCGCTAAAAAAATTATATGGTGACATCAGGGTTAGCTCTAAAATATCACCCACACTAAAGCCATTATATTATAGCATCTATTAGTAAGATAAGAAGTAATTTTATAATGGACGCTTTGTATAATATATATCTGAAACGTAAAACTATCTTCATGTTTCTATTTGATCAAATTATTGATCTAAATTTTGACTATTTTATAATATTTTAAAATATAAAAAAAATACGCAATATTTTTAATATTATAAAACAGTTGGGAAAAGAAAATAATTAATATATAATTTTTAGATCCTTATTCAATAAAAAAAAATAGTCAGAGATTCTAACGTTAAATTTACCCTAAAATATGCTATATCTGTTTTATAAAATTATAGTTTAGATAATTCTAAAAAAAATCGTGGTTTTTGTGCGTGAAAGACCTTTGTGCCAGCTTTTTTAGAAACACATTTTTATTTTTTTCTCTTTTTTTGACTTCGATGTAAATTTTTCTCTTAGGCTAGTCCACAAAAATATATCACCAACATAAAAACTGTGTAGTAATATATTTTTTTTAAATTGATAATAATTCACCATAAAGCTATTGATATACATCATTTTTAAACTATATTAATCTTGCCATATGAAATATCTTTTGAAATTTGTGTAATTCTTTATTTTTCCAGCCTATTTACTGTCATATTTTGTCTTGATTTATGATAGAAATTCTGTCATACATATAAATAATAATATTTTTTTACACAATATTTTTGATACTTTTAGGCTTGATTTTATATATCTTAACTACTTTCCAGAATTTAAACATTTATTTTTAGGTGGATAGATGATAATTTAAAACAAGCTGCATTTAGCTTCAACATAAATTTTTGCTTGTATAACACATTTTTTAGATTTATTGCTCCGCTTAAAAGTTTACTTTGGCATTTATTTATATTTTTAGAAATCGCTTGATTCCTATTTGTATATCGAAATAAGTATGCTATTTTTTCTTTGATTAATATATTATTTAAAGTCAAAAACACTGGATATTAATCCTTATGTATATCTATGCTTCTGTTTTCTTGGCTAATTCATTGTGATTTAGCCTTACTATATGTTAGCATCACTATACTTTTATTCCCAAAAACCATTTACTTACATCAGAATATTGGTAATGAGCAGAAAAAATTATACTTAAAAGCTCAAGATTATTCTTGTTTATTTTTACTACCCTTTTCCCGTCGTAATTGTATTTAATCATTATTTTCGGTCTATATAGACTTTTTGTATTCACCTTTCATAAAGTATCACACCACGTTTTATGTATTAAAATTTTTAACGACAAATATATTGAAAAATTTCAGTGTTTTTTTTTAAATTTGAGAGTTAGATTTTTACCGATGATTATACTGGTGTGTAAATTATGACAACGTAAATTAAGTAAATATAAAAAACTATTTTTAGCGTAGCTTATTATTTGTATGGATCATAAACTTTATACATATCTTTTCTTTGTTTTCTTATATTTAACACATGACCTTTTACTTATTATAGTTAATATAAGAGATTGAAACTAAATGAGGATCTTAAAACTTTATGTATAGGAGATTCAAAAATATTAGAAAGGAGAGAATCATCATATTAAATAAAAGAAGAGAAAATACATCTTTACCTAACAACCGATTACCTTGTGAATAAGTATAACTTAGATGAGATATGTTTCGGTTCAATCTAACAAAAACAAAAAGAAAGTTTAATCTGCTTAGTAGAAGATATACAATCAAATAAAAGTCCCTGGCATTATAGGAATTTTAATGATTGACACAACCGAAATTTTAAGATGATTAAAAATTGGGGACATAAAGCCAAGCGAAGAAGAAATTATTCTTGATGCTGGATATAGATGGTTTTTAACGGAAAAACACATGTGCCATTGCTGTAGAGAGAAGTATAAAACTGTAAATCACTTATCAAGTAGATTCAAAAAAGGTATGGTCAGATCTAAACACGGAAACATACTGAAGAGGTAAGATGCATATTCGTGTTCTCAAAAATAATTCAACTTTAAAGGATCAAGGAAAATCTGAAGACATACGAATCAAGGAATAATAGGAAACGAATAGCTGAGATAAAGGCCAATACCAGAATAAAAACGTTGATTGATTATTGCATGATCGATCACATATTTTTGTGTATTAAAAAATGAAAGTTAATCACTCTAATGAGAATAGTTGATACGGATATGATAAGCCGACTAATATTGGACATTCTAAACATAGAAAATATGATTTTTAGTAAATTTACTTACTCTAATTTGCTAATGTAGAAAACAAGTAAATCATACGTCATAGAATAAGATGATACAATCTCGAAATTCGATAATTGTATAACAGAGTGCTGGAAATGACAGCAAAGGCATAAATGTATGCATAAACAATAGAATTGATGAGAGAAATGGAATATAGATAACTTAAAATAGGATGGTGAATTGAATAGGAATCTGAGATGATGTGACGGCTAGCTGAATTATTATATCTGTTTTATAGACCAATCATCAGAGTTTTTCTTGACCTAATTTCAATAGATAAAAATAACATTGTCCTATCAATAAAAAACACGTGTGTTGAACACGCAGCGTGACAAGACTAGTGTTTTAATTATAATTTTAACTATACTTTCAATCTTAGCTTATTCTATATTCAAAAAAAATTTATAGTAGGATTAATTTTGACAATTCTGTGCTTTTACCCCTATAAAGTAATATAACTAGACCATTAACCTATATAATTTATAAAATACATGATAAAGCTTCTATGCTTTTATAGAAATTGTCAATTAAAAGAATTTTTTGCCATTATTCATACTTATCTTAATCGATATAAATTTACTTTCACGTAAAAAGGTGAATTAAATAAACCTTTATTGATATTAATGTTTCTTTTTGTGTATAGCTCGATATAATTTTTATTGAAATCGTTGCCACAATCAATGACATTCAAAAATGAATTTTAAAAAGGTGAAAAAAATGATTTATCAATATTAAGATATCATCGATTAGGCGGGTTATAAAAAAAATATCATGAAACTCAGCAGTATTACAAAAAGCAACCTAAATCCAAAAAATTGTATAAAATTTAATAGATAATATTCGGAATGATTGGCTTTGCATAAAACTAACAAAAAAAGGGGGAAATTATATAGTAGGAATATGAAAATATAAAATGAATAGCAATATAAAGGAAATATTTTGTAGGAAGAGGATAAAAAAACATGATTAGAATCGAAAACTATTATACAAATCACATAAAAAAACGAATATCATTAGATTTCTATTCAATTTAGGATATTTTATAGAGCATTTAACTCCAAAGAAATCGACTCAAAAACAAAACAATTTAAATTGATAGCGATCTAATATGTATTAAAACTGACCCCTAATCATCATAACTAGCCTTTAGAATGTATTTATGCATTTTGAAATTGCATATTTTATAGTTTTATGATTGCCATAAAATAATTTTTTTTTGAACTTTCATACCCATAAAACATATACTTAGTAAATACTTATATTGTGTATGTTTTTTTCTACTCAATTATTACTTTTCGGGGATAATCTATATTTTTGTGTTTAATTAAACCTTACTAAAAATGGGGCTGCTTTGATATGCCTTAATGATATCATATGATAAATTCTAGCATCAGTACAAAGAAAAATCATTTTAGTTACATATTATGAAAATATGTTTTATATTCAAACCGTATGATTTTTCTAGTTATACTTTCATAAAATAGAAACTTTAAAATTAAAAATCCATTTAAATATTTGTGGGTATTTGTAATATAATTTGTAAAAGACAGAAAATGTAGATAAAAGCACAATTACGTTTAAGCTTGAATTTTTTTAGTTTAAACTCGTCCACTGTCAAAAAAATATTTATAAAAATGTTTTAAAATGTTTTTTTTGCGTTTAAAGTGGTTGGTTTAAATAATAAAGCACAAATTAGAACATCCTAGATGGATAAATTACGATCTTAATTAGGTTGAGAAAATCATACTGCTATATAATAAATTTGTGTTTTTCTACTATTAAAAAAAAACAGAATTTACGTAAGTCGAATTTTCTTTGAAATCCTATTAAATTCCCTTTATTAGATCAATTAGCAGACTGTGCCATAAAAAAAATCAAATAGTATTTTTAAATTCTAAAATCATCAACTTTTTTAACTTCTTGGGCATAAATCTTGTATTTTTAGACTATTTTGGGCTATTTCTGGTGTTTTACCTACCTTTACGGCTATAATACTTATTGATGATAATGATTGTAATAATATTATAAAAAGATCTCAAATAAAAAAAGAAATTAAAAGATAGCAACATGTAAATTTATAATATTTTTTTATTCAAATACATTTTAAACTAGAAATCCTGAACAACAAAATTTATACAGAGCTGAATCAATCTTAACAAATAGATAACAATTATTCTTGCTCCAAAACTGGATTTTATAAACATCTTGATTTTAAATACGCTAAAATAGTTGTTTCTAGAATATATTTTTTGATGCACATTTTTTATCTATAGACCAGACCTGGGCCGATTTCATGTTACTTTTAACAGTGCGCTTTTATAAACTTTTGTTTTTGTTCGTTCATTAAAGAGTTTATAAAACTACAAAAATCAATAAAAATACATATTTAATGCGAAAAGACATCCCTTTTATGATTACCATATAATTTTCTAAAAAGTAATGTTCCATTGTGATTTTTATATCATGAATAGTTTTTCTTCATAATGCCATCATGCATTGTATTTTTTTATTGGAGAAAGTGATAGATAGTATATGTTTTTTTGAGATTAAAATCCGTGCTTGTGCTACAAAATATTGACTTGATGGGTAATAATACAGCTCTGCAATGTTAATCAATTTTTAAAAGTGCCCACATACGATCATAAATTAATCTTGGTGGTCGGATTTATAGAATTTTAAATCCCATGTGCATAAAAACTTTAACACTTTATATTCTGTTCCCTCCCTTTTTAAATATCTTGGGTGAAAAATTGGCGATAAGCATTTCGCTATTGATTGACAAAAATGAAAAAATGCAATATTTAAAGTTATAAAGAATTGATTAGGTGAATAAACGTTTTGCTTTCCATAAAAGTTGCATTGAATTATGAAAAATATTAAGGCATAATGTAAAACATGCGACTAATTTTTACCATATCAATTATATATATTTTATGATTTTTTTAATAAATTGTGATTCTGGCTTTTAGACTTCTAAAATAACATTTATGTGTTAAAAATCTTGTATCAGAGTATATGATGTACAATAACTTATTAAAATATAAAAATATTATAGCTACAAATTAATCTATAGACAATCGACATATCAACAGATAAATTATTATAAGGTTAAACAAATAAGAATAATTATTTGTGATATTAAATTTGAATGAAGTTCTTTTTCCACAACTAAAGATTACACAATATAATTTACACACTTATTTTAAATCTTTATTCTATTTTACAGTGTAAATGTTTGTGAGAAAATTCATTCTTAAAAAAAATTTGGTTCTATGTATTGTATGCCATTTTTGTTTAAAAAAACCAGGTACAGAATGCAATAGATATATTCTTTAATTTCGAATGTTATGAAGCTTACTAAATAAAAGAAGAGAATTTGTGTATAATTTTTTAATTTCGAACGTACCATGGAATACTAAAATTTTATTTTTTTCCACCAATTAAGCCCATTTTAAGCTATAAAGATGCATAAAATGGCGTCTAAAATTACGAAACATTTATAACTATTTAATAAGATAGATAAATCAAGTTTTTAAGCGGAAAAAATGCATATATAATCTAATTGTATATACTTTAGTCGTTTCAATTTATAAAAAGCTGACCGAATTAATTAGAGATATAGTTAATATTTACAAGCATATTTGTCGATAAATTAATATAATAAGTGTTATTTTTGTATTTTATTTGCTATGTACGCTATTGGTGGGGTTTCTGGAACTGTGAGCTGCATAATTGTACCAGTTTATCTATTTTATAATTTGTAAATTTTTCAAAACTTCGTAAATACCCCAAGTTTTAATATATTTAACTTGTAAATCTATTCTTTTTGCCAAAATTCTTTGTCCCGATAATTTTCTTTCAATTTATTTTGTTGTATCATAATTTTGATGGATATGCATTTTAAGCAAAATACTAAGCGGGTAGGGGCTTTATATGATACAAATTCTGTCTTAAAAGCGAAATTGTTTTTTTAAAGATTCTTATGATAATATAGTCATAATAGAGGATATTTGTAATAAACCAAATTGGATTTTAAATTTATCTAGGTTTATAACCAACAAATTTTAATTTAGTTTAATTTAAATGATTCATGTACCCAAAAATATTAAAGGATATATTATAGATAATTGCATGAATCTCCTTTCATTATCAAAGTTTTCTAGACAAAAATTGTATTTTCGCCAACCAAATACACGAACAGAAATCAGACAATTTAACATGAATTTATTTTTTGTGTTATATTAGTGATTACAGAATAAATGATCAATTTATCAAATTAGCCATAAAAATATAGTGAAGAGCACAGATTTTTTTCAAAATTTTTATCATCTAGAAACATCAAATATTTATTTAAAAAATAAATGAAATATTCAATAATCCTTCCACAAAAAAAACGTGAATTAAGCAATTATATTTTGTTTTTTTAAAGTTTCTTGTATGAGTTTATCATAGTTATATATATTTTACATCATTATTCTTCACAATGAGTTAAAATTTTATCATGCTAATCGAAATATAATAATATTTACTATAGCCCCTGAATATAGTTTTTGAAAGAATAGTAACTAAAAGTTCAATCATAAATTTAAGTAGCAAAACAAATTATCACATAAATAAACCAAATATAAAATTAGAAAGCCAAAAAAACCAACAAAAAAAATATTGAGAAAAAAAAACCAACATTATATAATAAAAAAATAAAATGCAATGTTATAAATTAGAAAAATAAATAAGCTAATATTATGAATTCAAAAATAAGTAATATGGTCATACGTATGAGATTTTCTCATTTTATATAATTTGATCAATAAAATTAGTAGGGATTTTTTCCTCAAAATAATATTATATTTGAGTTTTTTTGTGTTTAACAAAGTTATCTCTATGAATATCACCAAGAAAATAAAATGTACAAATAAAGTTTAATGATACACAATTTATAACAAAAAAAACAAAAGATATTAATTTATAAAATTTGAATAGTGATTTTTATGGCATCATATTTGAATTATCAAAAAATTAAGATTTCACAATGTAGCAATTATAGTAGTATTCAATCATTCCATAAATATAATGTGACAGAAGTCAAAACAGTCCAATCTTAAAAAATGTTGTTTTAAATTTAAGGGGCATTTGAGCTATGCATACGATGTTCTTTTTGGTGGTTTAACAATTAAAAATATTATAAAATTAGCAGTGGTTTTTTTGTGTAACGATCTCTTAAATAAATAATTTAGTCCAGTAAATTTTTATTAATCGAAAAATCGATTTTAAACAGAAAAAAAGTTAGCTCAACAACAACAATAGTTACTAGAATAACGTAACGATGTGGATTTTATAATTTAATAGAAACAAAAACATAAATTAAAAAACAAATACTTCATGTATAATATAATGTGATACAAATATACAAGGATTTTATTAAGATTCTTTGGTATATAGAAACAAAACATCTTTTCTATAACTAAATAAAATGCTATAGCATACAGAGATTATAACCAATTATACATAAATCCAAGATACTCACGAATAAACATGATATAAATGATAACGATATTTTAACTATGGTGTGAATAAACATTAGACTCGACTATTTCATAGAAAATATAATTAGTCTAAAAAAAATTGTAAAAATGAAATCTAATTTTTGGCATAAAGTTTTTTGAATATACATCTATAGATTTTAACATGTCTTTTTGGTTGGATTTCATTTATTACTGAGGATTAAAAAATTTAACTTATGTTTAATGTATCTTTTTAATTCTTATTATCTTCCATATGTATATGAACTTGTTTTTTGTGATTTTCTTGAACATACGATATCGATTTAAAAACAATCTTGGGATTTTATATATATATTTGTGATGTCTATTACATCATAAGAATTCAAATAAAAATAGCATATTCTTTGTAAATTAGTTCTAAATTATTGAATTTCAGTTTTCCAATTTAAAATTATTGTCAGTTTAATTATACAGAGAATTTTTAATGCTATGTTAATATTTTAAAAAATTTGATGAAGAAATTTCAATAAGAACATAATAGGACTTAAAAAAAAATTACATTTATATTACAAAATTATCATTTAAAAATTAAAAATATAAGAAGTTTTTTTTATAAGATGGAAACCACGCTAATGGTTTTCCAATTTATGATTTTATTAAGAATACAGTTTGTGTTTATATTTTTAAAATAGTGTTATGTCTATTACGAAAATAATTAATTCTCAAAATCTATTGGGTTGTATAATTTAGTCGTAAATAACTCTTTTTGCAATATAAATAAAATTAAATGTTGGACTAAAATAAAATATAGAGGCTTGTATTTTTTTATTTATGGGTTAAGTTTCTTTTTATCAATTTTATCTATTTAAACGTGGTCAGCCTATTGGGAACATTGGACAACTCTTTGATGCATCTTTTGACACCTTACCCTAATCTAACTTCATCCGATCCTTTTCTCAAATGATCGAGTTTAAGTGTCTTGTATAGAGGCGTGTACATGATTTCTTAGTTATAATGCTTCTATATATATTTTCATTAATCATACGATCCAAACAAATATTGTATTAATTATATTTTACTCTTATCAAGTGATTCTCGAATTTCAAAATTGATTTTTTTATAATTTTATATTTGATGGAAGCTTTTTGATTATACATGAAACATTTCTTTGAATTTCAAGCCGATTTCAGAAATTAAAATTGTAATAAAGGTTCAAAATCAGTATGTCCCGATGTTTTTTTAGTAGGTGAATACATCTTATATTTTATATCGTGAAATATTATGTTTTGACCTATGATTGTTGATTCTATGTATTTCTATATTTTCCTTTCGAATAGACTTCAATTATTTTGATCAAAGACCAATAAAAATAGAATAAATTTTCTTTTTATCAAATTATATATGTTTTTTAGATTGGAATTTTTCAATGGAAAAATCTTGTTCTACATAATGAGCAAGAAATTCATTTGTTTCAATCAATTAATTTTGTTATATGCCAAGTTAATTTTTGTTTTTTTTGACAGAAAGGGATTTTATTCGTTCATTTAAAAAATAATTGATTTTAAAATATGGTAAATATGATTATTTTTAAAAAAATATAGATGAGAAACACGTATTTATTAAAATACCCATTTCTTAATCTGGATCATTCTAAGCAAGAAAACATCAATTTGAATTTATAAAGTAATCAAAAAATTAAGGAGTATTAAAAAGGGTACATATTTAGAAGAAAAAGAAAAAAACAAGATAGAGATACGAAATGTTTAAAGAATGGTATTTAGAAGTAACAGGTCCATATTTAAAGACTGTTCTCAATAGTATACACCGATTTCCGATAATATCGCTACTTTCCAGTACAATACTGATACTTATGGGATTGTTCTTTATTATCTTACCGAAGAAATCAGTCAATTTTATAGTTTATAATCATACGTCAATTCTAGTAACAATAATCGGATGGATGATATTAGAAAAATATGTGGAAACACCCGAGTCATCGTCGTACTTTTTTATCGGTTCATCGTGTGCACAGATCACTTATATTTTAAATAGTAGACAGTTGATGTCAAGAAGAAAGAAGATAACACTTGTACTGATTTTATTTTACTTTCCAATAATTGATATTTCTTATAATTTGGGTGATTATTTCTTTGCTATTACGTCTGTAATAATTTTAATTCTGTACTTTCAAATGGCAAAAAAGCTTTTTGTTATGTTTGTGGTAACATTTATAGGAAGCTGCGTTTTAAGTGGCACTTCAACATTTCTTTTACTGCACTATGCAACGAACAAAGATTTTATTGCCGAAACTTTAAGAAAATTTTTTGAGACTTGGGATTGGAAACTTCTTTTTTCTGCGCCAGACGCGAGTTTAATCAATTATAATATCGACTTTATTAATGAATATGCATTTATTTGTCTTATCGTTATTTGGTTTGCGGGAATAGTGTTTAATTACTATGCTTTGGGAATGAATAGAAAAAAACTCAAGATTAAGGATAAAATAGTTGAAAATAGTTGTAACTTGATTCAACAAACAAATCATCAGATACCACCATGTAAAATATCCATATAATAATTAAATGGGTAAATTATCTTCCGAAAATACTCTATGGTTTTTTCAATATAATGCTTTAAATGGTATCTTCTAATTAAAAATAATGACATAAAACATTTATAAAATTTCGAATGTGCATAAATTTTCTATGAATTTTTCAATATAATGCTGTAAATGGTTACTTCTAATTAAAAATCAATGACATAAAACATTAATAAAATTTCGAATGTGTATAACTTTTCTTTGAATTTTTTCTAACACTTTCCCTCATAAAATTATATTTGATAGAATCAACGATAACTTATTTAATACAACTAAAAATAATAATAAATATATGGTTAAAGATCCTTAACCTATCAATTTAGGGATAAATACATATAGCCCTAGTAAAGGAAGGTCTATAGCCATCAATTGTATAAATAAATACTTATAGCCTCACCAACCGAAGACATTAACCTATCAGTTTAGGGATAAACACATATAGCCTTACTAAAATAAAATCTTTAGCCATAATTTAGGGATAAATACATATAGCCTTACTAAAATAAGGTCTTTAGCCATAATTTAGGGATTAATACATATAGCCCCAGTAAAGGAAGGTCTGTAACCCCTGTAACCCATCAATTGTATAAATAAATACATATATCCTCAGTAGATAAAGGTCTGTAATCCATCAATTATGGGATAAATACTTATAGCCTTTGTAAACAAAGGTCCTTAGCAATCAATTATATAAATAAATGCATATAGCCCCATTAAAGGAAGGTCTTTAAACCATAAAAATAATTAGTCAATCAATATAATTTTAAATATTTGGTTTCTGCTCGTAGAATTTATATTAAAAAGATTTTACTTTCTTGAAAAAAATCTATAGTGCAACGTAATTTTTTAAACAAGATTTAATAGAAAAAAAAGGTAATAACATTCATAATGAAATTTTTAATAAAATTAAATATTATCTTTAAAGAAGGCGATGCATTGAGAAAGATTGTAAAGATTATGTGTCTAAGAAGCATTAAGCAAATATAGTCTATAAAACAATATAAATTTTGTGAACAAATTTAAATGGCTAAAAATTTAATTAACCATAAATAGAATTAAATTGACGCAAAAATAATGTGAATATTAAATGATTTGGTGATATTTAAATCTTTTCATACACATAGCATTTAATCAAAGAAAAATTGATTTTAAAATCAGTATTTAGAACCAAAAATCTAAATTGCTAATTCTTCTATATTTATAAACAATAAATATTAATCTATAAATAAATATATCGATTGCTTTATCGTAAAAGCTAGTCGATACGCTGAAAGGTTATAAATTTCACCAATTCTATTAAAAAAACAATTGGGTCCATTATTAGGAATTTAATTATATATATAATGAACGAATCTTTTCTAATTTAAAATAAAAATATTTATAATGTTTTGTATTAGACCACAATAATCATGTTTGATTTCTAATCAAGATTTTTATTCCATTTTATCGGATTAAAGAAGTAAATTGATTAGATTTTTAAAAATTGAAAAATTTCACATCAGTGAAGAAAAAATCTGAAATTACAATACTAAATCAAACTATGAGTAAAAAGTTTATAATTTACATCTGTATATAATAAAATAGAAATCAATTTCCTGACACCTTCTAAATTGAACTAAGTTCTAATGTGTAAAATATTCTTAAATTAAATTCGATTAAAAATATTTTTTTATGGTTCCGAGGGTATTATTTTAATATATTATGCCAAACAATGCAAATAATATGCAGTAATTGTGTAAAAAACTATATTTCCGCGACTTATCAATATTTAATACAAATTATTATTTTCAACTAGTATTTTAGGGTTAATTTGAAAAAGTAAAAAACTAAAACCTTATTATATTCCAAGAAATCATTATTTTCATGTCATTTCTTAATAAATAAATAACAGCAGGTTTTATAACACAAATTTTTTTCTTAATATAAATTTGATATTTTATCTTCCAAGATAATTATTCAAGTATTTCAAAAACATATAATTATTTAATAAATCAAAATTAAATCATTCAAGTGGATTAAATTTGCTAACAGCAGTTTCTACTAGCATTGTAAAAACATCTAACCAAACTAAATAAACAAAATCCGCTTTCTTTAATACTCTTTTTTATATATTCCCAAAATATCTCAAATATTCAGATCCCAATTGGATATAATATTCATCTGACATATTTATATTATTTTGGGATTATACCTTTTATAGATAACATTATGTAATTTCCTACATCGAACAATATTTTTACAATTTATATGTTAATTTATCTTTTTCTTATAATACGATAATATTTAAAAGTCTTTTAAATTCTTAATTCATCGAATCTTTGAAATGGTAAATAATCTGAAATTAAAAACTTTGGCTTAAAAATATAATAGAGAATATTTATATTTATGGGTTAATGTGATTTTTAGCTTTTAATAATTGTTCAAGAAAAACTTTAGATTGCTCTATAGAACAGATTCGTTTGATCTTCTTTACACCTCATCATATTTACAATCTTCTTCTATCAAGACCTATTAGTTCAAGTGTCTTTCTCAATCTTATTGTTTGTGCGTAAGCTTCTGCTTCCGTTGACATTCCCAACCCCTTAATATACGATTTATGGTATTTTGTAACCAACCCATCATAATTTATTAAGTATGGCAATATTCGAGTTCTACATTTGTAAATAAGAGAGTATTAATTTTCTAATATATCGTATTTTATAAGCTTCAAATTTTGTAAAAGTATAATATATGGGGTTTTTACTATGCTTCTTGTTTTAATAATAGTTTGATTTGTTCTAATTTATTTAGTATTTATGGATAAATTTGTTTTTTGATTGTTAATTTTGTTCATGAAAAACTATGGTTTTCTTTTTAAACCTTTTTCCAATAATAATGATTAATTACCCTCATCTTTTAAAAATTATTTGTTTCATCTCATATAAATTGGTAAAAAACATTTTTAATCTGTAAATGATTGCAAAATGAAATTCCAACATATTAAAAATTCATTAAGATTTATCCCAAATGTTCTTATATAAAATATGTGGGGCTGACCACGTCTAAATAGATAAAATTGATAAAAGGGAACTTAACCCATAAATTAATAAATTGTAAAAAATATTTGGATTTACTTCATTAGATATATTTTAGAAAAATAAGCACAAAATATCGTTCGAATAACACTAAAAAATAGATGAAGAAAATTAGAAATGTATTTTTACTTAAAAACCTCGAGAGAGGCATTCCCAATCATTTTAAAGAAGATTTTGATATTTTCATTATGGTATTTAACGAAAATTACAAGCTCTTTGCTGAAATTTAATGTATTCAAGGATAATTATAAATTTTTATGGTATTTAACAAATATTAGTATATGCCCCATGCTTAATCATATATAGCCAAAACCCATCAAATAGTAGAAAAGCATCAGCCAATAAAAAAAGAATACCGTATGTTTACACAAAAACTATATAAACCTATATTTAATATCTACCAATATGTGTTTCTTATATTAATGATATTTATCTTTTAAGATAAGACACAAAGAAATATTAGCGTCACCTCGAAAGTAAAATATATTCATAAAATCAAAAAAAAATGGTTTTAGATTTATTTTTTAAGTCAAATATTTTGATTTTCTGATGTGTGTCATTAATATAATTCATGCACGCCGATAAATTTATTTCGCATGTACACAAAAATCACTATGCATATAATTTCTGTAATTTAAAAGCTTATTTTGGCAATTATATATGTTTCCGATCAATTTATGTGTAAATTTTGTATTTTTTAAAATGTGAAAAGACAAATGGGCTCTTAGTATTAATAATTATAAAAAAATTTGATATAAGAATATAGCCCAATTGTGGGTTTCAAAATCATGGAAATTTATGTGGATAAACATATCTATTTTCTTTTGAATTCAGTCTCAAAACTTCTTTTTGACGAACGCACTGATACCAGTATGAATGTGAAAAAAAATTAATGGTCGCTAATACCAGGAACATAACATTCGATTTTTAAGCGATGAATGATCAATAGCATTCATTTTGTAGTATATGTAAGATAGAAATATGAATATAAAGTATTTAAAAATGCACTTTAGAAAAACATTATTATGCTATAAATCATCTTTTTTAATTATTTATTGGACCGAGAAATGTGATAGTAGTGTCGTTAAAAAAATACTCTAGAAAAAATATTATAGCGCTATAAATCATCTTTTAAAATTATTTTATTGGATTGAGAAATGCAAACAAGAAATGTGATAGTAGTATAGTTAAAAAAATACTTTAGAAAGACATTGTTTTGCAGTAAAATACGTTTCAAAAAACTTTTGATTTGATGTGAGTTTTCTTTTTATTTTAAGAAATCCATTTTTGATCTTCTTTTAAAATAAATTTTATGTAAACCATAATAGATTTAGCCTCAATCACATATATTTATCTTAGTATTCATTTAAATTTGTAATTTTAGAGATAGATTTTTGGCTATTTATTGGTTTTTTAAATAAACAACGGTTTTTACCGATATAGTATGTTTATTGATTTACCGCAATTTTATTTATATTGTTTTGGTCGTGTTATAATTGTTAGATTAGGTAAATTATTATTTAACTTAATGTTTTGGCAAGTAATATGACCTTCTAATGTATTTTCTGATTGTATTACCATGTATTTTTACTTATTAGTATGATTTAAAATCGGCGGTCTGCCTTTTAAATTATTTATGGATTTTATAAGTATTAATATTTATATTAATATTGTTTTTAGTAAATATATATAAGTAATTGTTAGGGTAATTGTGGATGAAAAGATATTTATTAAAATTTTCGATCTTGTAATATTTTAAAGTACTTTTTAATTATATTATTGGAGAAAATCTATTGATTTGGTTTGATCTATTTATTATTTTTTTAACTTTATTGTATCTCTTGGTTTTTTTTCATATTTTATCCGACAAAGTAAACATTTCCCTAGCTTTTGTGCAATTTAGCTAAGAATAAAACATAATATCGTAGTATTAAACTATAAAGGCATTATTATTCAAATATATCGATAAAAATCATAAAAATGTAGCGTTGACAAGTTTATTTACATCAAATGGGAAAATAAAGTTTAAATTTATATCAAGGGGGTTTAAAGATTTTATAATATCAAATAGATACGTTTAAGATACGTTCTAAATTTATTGTTAAGACAGAATTATAAATATCTCCTATAAAATGCTCAAAGTCTATTTAGATATAGTAGAATATTATGCCTAAGATGATATTTTTTTGAAGATTAAAGATATGATATTTATTAGTACCAGTCATAATATGAAAACATAAGTGTGCTTTTCGAATCGATTGATCGGTATATACGATTAAGAAGGTAAAATGTCAATCTTTCAGTGTTTAAGTCTAATCTATGACTGATTGAGTCAGTTTTTTGATTAATCGTACGAGAAAATTGATAAAATTACAGATATACGAGAGTACTATGACCTAATAATGCGGAACTATTATAAGAATTTTTAAATAGCAAATATTTATCTGCACTTTGTAATTTTTATCGTTTAAAAATGTATACGATACAGTAAAATTCGTTTTTTTTCTATGTTTTTTATATTTTAAAAACCATTATAAAAAAAATATCATGCCTATGTCAAAAAAAATCACATTTTTTTAATTCTCAATATAAGCTCAAATTAACACATTTAAATACATTGCATTCTTTGAAATTATAATTTTACCTATAAAAATTTGATTAAAAAAAACTACAATTTAGAAGCATTTCTACATAAATAATATTTATATTATCCAAATGTATATTTTGATTCATGTTATATCAATCCTATAAATAACTGCTTTATAGTCATTTAAGTTGTATTTTATAAAATTCAAAATAATTATACGATCATGATTTCTATAACCCCTGACTTTTATAAATTAGCATATTTTTTGAATAAATATGAATCTAATTCCAATTTATTATCTGGATTTCATCAAAATATAACGTTAAAGGTACTTTAAGGTGGGTTTGATCAACAAAATTATGATTTATTCAAAATTTCATAGCAAAAAATAGATTTTTAGATTCATGTACATAATAAATTCTTATATTATATATATAAGTATTGAATAATGAAAACCATAAAGATTTACTTAAATAATATGATTTGTCTCACAAAAAAATTATATTTGAAAATATAGTGTGCCGCGGAAAACTAGTAAGCAGAAGTAATGTTAAAGGAATGATAACACATATAAGATTTACAAAAATAAAAATTAAATTCGAGGATATGATAATTTAAAATCTAGATTTTCTCTTATGATTTAGATTGTTAAATCAATATATAATTTGCATACTTAGCCACCAAAGTTAATGATTAACAATCGTTTATAAAGAAAATTAGATAAAAATCTTTATTGAAAATTTATTGTCTAAATAAGATTCTAAAAGGTTTGCATGTAGATTTCATTTATTTTCACATATATTCAAATATCAAATCCTCTTTTTAACTAGAAGTGCAAAAATTTGTTGTAGAGGTACCTAGAATAAAAATTTTCATGAACTTAAGATTTATGAATTTACAAAAAAAAGGTATTTTTTTCTTGATATAGGTTTATCAAAACACCTGTGTGTTGTAGAAATAAAATACATCAAAGAAATGTACAAAAGAAATAATTCTAAATGGCATAAATGAGTATTGATTTTTCACTCTTACATATCGAGTAATATAACTTCACTTAAATAGAATCATTAAAAAATCATAGTTGGCATATTTTTAAAAAAAAATATTCATCCATATACATATGAAATTATGTTGCTCGTTTTAGGAGGGAAGAACTTATAAAATACATTTTTTAATTTATTTTTCATATCGTATTCAAATTCTAGCCAGGATAAATGAAAAAATATTTTGTTTTAGATCTTTGTAGTTTCTAAAAATTAGACACATTTATACCTATCTGTATTTTACAAAAAATTCTGGAAAATATTAGAAGCAGTTTAATGCGTTAGGGTATTATTTCTCATTAATTATTTGCGGATACATACATTTATATGCAAATTTTAATGCAATATATCACCAAAATAAAGTTTAAAGACATTTTAATAGTGGTAAAGTTTAAAACTATTTAATGGAAGCAAAATATATGAGGTAAATAATTTAACCATTAAACAAATAGTTACCAGAAAGAAACATAATAAATGGTAACATGAACAGTATTAATAAAATTACAAAAAAATAGGAAAAATTGCATTATATAGATTTTTAATATTTCAGATATACTTCTATTATAAATATAATATTAATTCTATGGGTATTACATTGTATATAAATAGATCTATGATAAAGATTTAGGCAAATAGCTGCGATAAATATGATTTATAAATATTTTTAGCCAAAAAAGGTGTTAATTTTTCAAATAAAGAAATCTTAAACTTTAATCAGTGTATTTGCGCGTCTTTGTATTGATTTTCATGGAAAAAAATCACTTTTTAATGGTATACATATGTCTTAAAGCATTGCTATATATATTTTACTTATAAGTAGTTTTCAAACGTGCAGTAAATACATTTTTTTTGTATATATTTTCTATATATATACAACTAGTAAAAGTTACGTATCTCTGAATTTGTGTTAATGCATTGAAAAAAGCCTTTAATTTTTTTATATAGGTTTAGTTCTATGTTTTGTTTGTCTTTTCGATATAACTATTCATTTATAGCCTATAGTAACTATTATTTGGTTGTTTTCTGAGTATTTTGTAATGAATAGCATAGTAACTATATCGATATATCAGCACATTAAAAATGCTTACACATTATTAGAATGTATTACACTTTCGCACATCTTTTCAAGTATAAGTTTATAAAATTTCAATTCCATTAATCAATAAATAATTTCCATGTAATATTTTAGGTATAGATTTTAACTTACTAGCTTATATAGTGTTTTTTATACATCCATATTTACAGGCAAAAATCTTTGAAGAGTATGATAAACTTTTTATTACTAAAACAGAAAATTGTATTTTTTTGGATACGACCTTAATAACTTACTTGTATTCAAATACACGGCTCTTTTTATCAAAAAATAAAACAATAATGTAATTGATATGCTAAAAGATTTTTATATGGGGATATTATACAACAACCAAGACAAAATACAAAAAAATAGGATAGTATGTATATATAAAGATGCAAAGAAGTTATATTGAAAGAATTACAAAGACAGTCTGGTTAAAATAAATTTAAGATTCTTCAATTATAAATGGTAAAAGTAAGAATTTCAAAAAACCACATATAAAATTCTGTGTTAAAATAGGCCGAAACACCTTATTCATATTTTTTCCTTTTTTTTGCTTGTATATTTAACGAAAACCAAATATATAATACTTTAGCATTACATATTTGTGGTTCTAATATGAATAACTTGTGCCATTTTAGCTTTTATTTTTTATATAAATTTAAAGTTATGAAATTGTAAAAAAAATAAAATTAATGTGATAAGTTTTAAATGAATAAAATATTACAACCAGAAATAATGGAAACATTTTAAATAAAGGCGGGATGAAATAATTTTGAATTTTTCTGAGATTTTTACATATCTAGGAAGAAATAAACCCATGGAATTATTTTTATTAAATTTATCAACAAAATGTGATTTTTTGACAGAATAATTCATAAAAAAGAAGTTTGAATATAAAGAAATTTCATTTATTATTTTTAAACATTTTCGGGATTCAATTTTTCTTTTTGCTGAGTTTTTATTTCTATGATTATAGCTTTTTTAATTTATAGAAATGACAACTTTCATAAAATTTTCATTCTTGTCTAGGAGTACGTCTAGATTTATCATTTAAAAAATTACAGCTATAGCAGTAAAATTTCAAATCATTCAAATCATCTGGATGTTTTAATCCATTATGAGTATGGCAATTTTCACAGATCAATGCATACTTAGTTTCAGAATCCTTTCCCAAAACAACATCAGAAACAATATCAAACAATCCTTTTTGTCTGGAATCGCAATCCTCTGTGTTTAGTGTCAATGAATCAATCATTTCATTACCTCCAGCTTTCTTTTTAACTCTTCTCGATTTCTCGTATTTATCAAAAATATCTTTCGTTTCTAGAAATGATTTGTCATTCTTAAGCTCTTCGATATTCTTTTTTTGTAGCACTTGTAATTTTTCAAGTACTTTTTGTTTCCTACTTATAAATACTTTTGAAATTAACGAAGTGGTGTAAATAACCAAAACTTGTATTACAAATATAATAAATATGCTGGATTTTGAAGATAGTTCGTTCATAACATAATTATATAATAGACTGGCCAGTATTATTACAATACTGATTGCGTATAACTTTTTTTTGAATGCGTTTGTTCTTTTATTGGATGTTTCTATACTCTGTTCTGTTTTGGAAATCTTTTCTTCAAGTGAAAATAAGACGTCTCGTATGTTCTTCTTTTTGCTAAATATTGCACCCATTTGAACGTGGGCTGAATGTTTTTGAAATTTTATATCCCTTTACTGAACCATAATAAGTGAATGTGATTGAAAGAAATATTAACCAAATCTTTTCTATATAGCAATCTAAATTTTTATTTAACAAATTTTATATTCCTTCACCGAACCATAATAAGTGAATGTGATTGAAAGAAATATTAACCAAATCTTTTCTATATAGCAATATAAAGTATTATTTAATAAATATAAAATGTAAAGATATTATAATTTTTGAATAATACATTTCTAACTAAAAACTATTCCAAAGATGTATTTTAGTAGATATAAACTAAAAAATACATATGTTTAGTCTAAGGTATGAAACACATAAAATCTTTAATTAGCTTAGCTATGAATAATAATTATTATTTTTTATTTATGGGCCATATTTATAGCGTAATTTCAGTTTTTGTTCTCAGGCACAACTTGTTTGATTCTCTGTACTCACAGCGTATTTATACTTTCGGCTATCTTCTCCTCTCCAAAGTCTTCTTCAATATCCCTCTTTTTTTCGAGACCTATAAATGAAATTGTTTTTCTCAATCCCAAAGTTTATATATATATATGCCTCAACCTGGTTCGTGACATCTAGTTCCTTCAGGTACCTTCTATGATATCGTGTCTCCACGCCGTCCCATGTTATAACATATGGGATAATTTTTGTCTTGCATGTGTATATTAATGACAGTTCAGATGCTAGCAGGTCATATTTTCTCAATTTTTCGTTTTCAACTATGTTTATATTATCAATACTTGTCACGCCAATTTCGATCAGAGTGATGCAGTTCTTCTTTTAGATATATACAAAAATATCAGGTCTGTCATTCGATAACTTGATGTCTGTTTTAATTCTTGTATCTACTTTGATCTCCGCGAATTCGTTTTCCATTATTTCTTGTATAGAGTGTCTGCGGATTTTCTTGGTTTTTTTGAAATTGTATTTTTTTGCCAACATAAAGTAAAGACATCTTACAATCTCGTTGTGCCTTTTTGTATAGTCATGACCAAGCATTTTTTTACATCGGCTTGCTAAGTGGTCGAAATAATAATAATATTATTATTTTTTCTTATAGAGCATAATTCATGATATTATTTATAAACAGTGTTTTTTTAATATTTTTAGAGGGAATAATTTTCGCACATTTCTAAAATAAATTAAATCTGTTTTTTTTTATCTTAAGGAATGATTATATTGTTATTTCTACAATTCCAAATTATTGTTAACGAATTGAAAATTATTTTCGAATCATGCTAGTCTATATGATTTATAAATATTTGCACCTTTTCCATAAAAAGATTGAATTGCACATTACAGTACGATTCATATGTATAGAAATATCTTATATATTTTATCATTTCATATTAATTTTAATATTTAAATGCCAGGCACGTAAATTTTTTTCCCTTCAAAATATCATTAATTTTGCTAAAGCGTGCAAAACTTAAAGATACAATAAAAACTACGCATATTTTAACATTAATATCCATTTATAACTTTATAAAAGAAATTTTCTATTTTTCTAGTAATTTTCTTTTTTAAAAAATGAAACAATTTATGATTAAGAAACTAATTATTATTTTAATATAAATTAAAATGATATGTGTAATTTCGGTCGAAAATATTTTACATAGATGTATAAAACCTTTGTTTTTTTAAATCCTCAAACATAGATTCAAAAATAATGAAATTAATAGAATATACTGTTACTTTGTATACTATTTTACAAGTATCATGTTTTTAGTGTACGTTTTATTTTAAACAGCATGTTTTCATAATTTATTGGGGTGTCTAAGTATTTTTCTTAGGTCAATAACAAATTATTCTTTTATTTAGGGGTTGTTTTTAAAATTAATTTTTAGATTTTCTCTTCAAGCATACGTGATCGCTTTACTATGGCACAAAATATCTATAATATTGACTATCTTCACTTTTCTTACACCTTCCTTGATACCTCCGGTCTTTTCAAGCCCTATATGTTCAAGGTTTTTCCTCATCTTACAGTTTGAATATATACTTAAAGAATTAATAGCTATTTAATAAATAAAAGATCATAATTTCAAATATATGTACAAATTGGTACATAATATGCAAATATAAGCTTTATATGAACGAAAATCAGAAATTTAGATTGATACTATCATGTAAAAGAATATATTTAGAATTAACATGGCATAAAAAAGATTTGTTTTCTATAATTATGTACCTTAAGAAGTTATAATTGCGTAAATAAATTCCATCGGAAACTAAAAATACCTATATGCACAATTATAGATATTATTGGAATGATAATACCATATGTAATGACTTTGGGAGGCAGCGACTATTAAATTATATAAAACATATGTTAAGGAGTTAAAAATCCCGTACGAAATAGAAGCATTACATGTAAGCTCACACACTCCAAAAGACACTTGAAACAAACTCGTTTGAGAGAAGAAGAGCAGTTGATGAAGATAGATTAGGGAAGGTGTCAAAAGATGCGTCAAAGAGTTGTGCAATGTTCCTAATAGGCTGACCACGTTTAAATAGATAAAATTGATAAAAAGAAACTTAATACATAAATAAAAAATATATTATTGGAATATAAAAGTGAGACTTAAAATGAATTGAACCGGTTTAAACCCTTAAATATAATTTTCACGAATACCCAAAAAACTAAACATATCAAGCCATTTTTTCCTGTTATATGGAAGAATGTCAAATGATATTTTATAAACTTTCGTTTTATTTTCATTATTTATATAAAGAACATTGGAATATTGAAGCATAATTTAATGGTAAACTAAACATATGTATTAATTTAATCTCAAGCTATAAGTATTAAAAGATTTATTCTCATCGATGTAATTTTAAATAAATTCATAACTTTTGGTGAGAATTAGGCATTAAAAACAATATATTTGGATTGCTTTTTAAACTATATAATTTTACAAATAGTGTTTATAAATATTAATCGAAAGTAAAAAAGCACAGAAAATGGTACTTGGAGCTCATTAAGCTTATAAGTCTATGTCGAAAAAATATACTGGCTTGGACCACGAGACGCATTTTTACTGTCTGTTCTTTTGAGCCATTCAAAAATTTTCTTTAGACCGGCATTAAAAGTGTAAATAATAAAATAACCATAAATAAACTACTTCTAGATGTAAAATTACCGAAACGGTGTAATTAAACCAATAATATCATAATTTGAACCATTTTTTCTGCTACCAGACATGTGATATATTAAATATTTAAAGAAAAATAAACTTTATTTGATTTCGTATTTCAACAATAAAAACCTTTCAATATATATTTTTAAAATTTATAATTTGAATCGTTAAAAATAAATTATATTTAGAATAAAATTCCATCTACATCCTCTATGATCAAAATCGTATATTTTTTCTAATCACAAATATTCTATTAAATAAAAATCACTGTTCCCTCTTAAAATGAAATTCGAAATCGAAATTAAAATAAAGTGTAATAATCCTCAAATAGTAAAAGACAGTGTAGAAATAGACATAGAAAAACCAAATGTTGTACTTGATTTCGAAGTTGAAAAGACGTATGTGATATGTAAGCTATTGTCTGACGATCAAAGAGGAGTCAAAAAGACCCTGAGCAGTATTGTTGATCGAATGTGTTTAAGTGTAGAAACGATTGAATTTTGCGAAAAAAACGATGAGTTATAATTTTTATATTAATTTTTTTTGAAATTATGACCATAAACATTTTACATAAAAACGATTTCTAATATAAAAATTAAACAATGTTTATCAAAGTTCATCATTTTATAAATAAAATAATGCAAATTATTCTTGCTTATATTTCCATTAACTATTTTCTAGACGAGTGATTAATCATAGTACAGATAAATTAATTATATTATAAAAAATAAAATTTATAATATACTAAAATATATAGAAATTTATCAACTTATATGCATTAAGTATTGATGAAATATAATTTTTAATGCATTTTTTCTTTTATACTATCAGATTTCTTGATTAGATTTATAATTTTATATTTTAAATAAGCTTTATTTCCAATACCAAATATGCTCCTAATATAGGCATATTAAAAATCAAGTTTTTATAGAGCATCGTTAAAGCCGAGTTCTGAGTTAATTTTACACCCTGAATATATTGTATGCTTAGAATTAAAATTTGATTGCTTTTATGGTCTAAAATATATATACGGCTCGCTTTTAAAAAATAGTGATATTAATAATCAAGAATGAATTCTTATAATGCAAAACAAGAAATACGTTTATAGGGAATAAAATACTTTAGAGAGTTATTCGTGTAAATTTGCAGAATACAGTAAAGATATTATGCTTCGATTATCTGCCTATATTACTTTCAATAATTTAAAAAATGGTCTCAATGGCTGTAAAAAGTCGGTGATAATATCAAACGAGCTGTAGAATATTTGTGTATATTATAAAAAAACTACGGTACTCCATATGACAAAATATGTATCAACAAAATTAATACATAAAGGAAATAGAAAAAACACATTATAATGTATGATTAATCGAAAAACACGCCTTCTCTGCGTGATTAGTTAAAAAACATTCTTAAATGTATGATTAATCGAAAAACACACCTTACCTGCATGATTAGTTAAAAAACACCCATAAATGTATGATTAAAAGAAAAACACACCTTCTCTGCATGATTAGTTAAAAAACATTCTTAAATGTATGATTAATCGAAAAACACACCTTCTCTGCATGATTAGTTAAAAAACATTCTTAAATGTATGATTAATCGAAAAACACACCTTACCTGCGTGATTAGTTAAAAAACACCCTTAAATGTATGATTAAAAGAAAAACACACCTTCTCTGCATGATTAGTTAAAAAACATTCTTAAATGTATGATTAATCGAAAAACACACCTTCTCTGCATGATTAGTTAAAAAACATTCTTAAATGTATGATTAATCGAAAAACACACCTTACCTGCGTGATTAGTTAAAAAACACCCTTAAATGTATGATTAAAAGAAAAACACACCTTCTCTGCATGATTAGTTAAAAAACATTCTTAAATGTATGATAAAAGAAAAAAATGCCCTTAACTATATTGTCCACCGAAAATTTTTAGGATCGATCACGATGATATTTAAAATTAACAAAATTTAAAAAGATTGCTATAAAATTATAAATCCTATGAATCCTGATACACAGTAATAATTTTTTTTAAAATAAATCTATTCCAAGTTGTGGAAACTCGATTCTAATGGCGTATCATGAGTTAGAAATCTATGTACTTGACAATAGAAGCCGTAGAAGGAAATAGAAGTGTGGCAATCTAGAAACATATAAAGAAGTTTCGCAATTAGTAATTTGTATCACTTTCGGCAACCACTATAGAGCCTATAACCTGTTAATAAAAAAAATGTTTAAAGCACCATTATTTTCTTGCAAAATTTAAGTCCGAGAAGAACCTTGAAACATAATAAATGTAAATTTCAATATAAAGCTCGATTGTCGTTATTTTACCATTAATATCGGACTATTTTTGAATAATTATAGTTTTCAGAATATCATTTTCTATTTTGCAACCTATCTATTATTCTACTTGTAAGATCATTCAATCATAAAAAATTTATATTTATAAAAATATATAGATATTTAATTCGAAGATTCATCTATTATATCGATCTTATTATATTTTTTTAGCATAACAGAACCAATTAGGTCTTTTATAAACCTTTTTTTTTAAATCGGTATTTACGTGTTAAAGGCAAAAAATACCATGGAAATCTTGTAATTACAATGTAAATAAATATATTTATATTCTTTTTGATTATCATCGCATTTTTAATAACTAAGAAAGCCACGACAAAGGAGGCTCAATTTTTAGGGAAGGCGTCTGCACATAGCGAAATCGTACATAAAGCTTAAATATTATATAACCCGTAGTACCGCAGCCCATAAAAAAATCGACTATTTTTTTATGTTATTTTTTTACGCGTATTTTTTTGAAAAAAAAATCCATAAATTTCAATCTAATGCTTTTTAACCAAAAATCTTGAATTTCCGCTATAAAAAAGTTGACACTATATCTTATATTTTCAAAAAAAACTTTAGTACAATAATAGGTATCATTATATAAATAGCTTTTTTTGCAATATAAAATATTCAAGTGTGCACTATTATGGGCGGGAAATGAATGTTAGTATAAAAAAACCTTAACTATATATTTTAAAATGATTATTTGCTATTTTATGCATAAAGATAGATTCTTTACATCGTTTTTTAAATAATTTAAAGGTTTTTAATTATGAGATATTTATTTCTTTTGATGAAATAGTCAAGAAATAGCATTTATATTATTGAAAGATAATAAAAAAATATTAAGACAATGCATATAAACTTAAAAGGAGAACATCATGCTTTTTTATGCTTTATTATATCACATGGAGCTTATTCACTGTTATAAATGTTAAATACTGTACTTAAAATGATAGAGTGTATAATTAGATCTATATTTCTAAAAGTAGAAATCATTCGTATTTAATATTTTTATGCATAAATTTAATCACCTTGAGATATAGTTAGATGAAATTTCCATCAATAAAAATTAGAAATTTTAATTTGTTAATTTACTCTGATACGTGATAATTTTTTAAAAAAATATCTTTCATTGATAAAATATGCTAAACTGTATTCATATAATATTAATGTATTATAAATATATTAGTGCGATAAATATTTAGAAAAAACATTGATGTATATCTTAGAATGGTTCTAAAAAAATATAGATACTGCATATAAAATCAGAAAATACAGAAAAAACTGTCTTATACCAAATAACGTAATTTTTGGTTCAATTCTATCATTTCGACACGATTTTTATGTTTATAAATGAAAACATAGTCAAGACAATCCGCATATTTACAGCAATTTATAAATTTCTATATTTGGTTTCAAACACATTACATTCAAAAAAGATCGATGTCTTATAATTTTATTATAATAAATTTTAACTTTGTCTAAACTATCTATATAAAAATTCAATTCCTTTACAGATCAATATTGTAAACTTAAAGCCATTATAATAATTTTTTTTTGCAGTGTTAATTTTATGGAAATAATTACTGATTTTAAACAATGACCTTTGCGATATGTTACTATATATCAAAACTTACACAAAAAAACACCTTTGCTATAATTCAAATCATTATCATATATAATTTGCAAAATGTAGTAGAAAGTTTTTATTATATTTAGAAAGGAAGATTTCATTACAATATTGGGATTTACGTTCATGCTTATATTATAAATTTTCTTTTTGTTTAACACAGAGCTTCACTGCCATATATTATGCAACGTATGCACATGAAATTAAGATAAAACTACAAAGTGAAAATATGAATCCAGAATCTAGAAATTGTTTGAAGCAAGAAAACTACGTATTTTAAAATGGGAATAAAAATTTGTATGATTGAACCACAGTAAATAATATTAGTGCTAATATTACATATTTTTATTGTGAATAAAATCAGTCATAATTTACCATTTAAAATCCAAATAAATCTATTACAAGTGTAGTATAAAAAAACTGATAAATTTTTTTATTATTTTTCTGTGGTTTAATCCATGCTTATTTTTAATTTTTTATATTTTTGTTTCGAATCCCTTTTCAGGCATAAAAAATAAGAAAATTTAAGGTATAGTTTCTTTATCATTTATTTTTCAAACATGATCGTCATTTTAATCTTATTCAGCAATAAAAAATTCAAGAAACTTATTTATGAATATGAAAAATTGTTTTTTAAGATAACATCTTCTTTTTATAAATTTTTTTTCTTAAAAATCATAAAAAACACGACAAAAATCAAAAAATTTGCTGATTGTGATATGGTATATAATAGTATAAATTGATTGCCGTCTTTAAATATAAAGATCCCAAAATTTAAATTTAAAACGCAAAATAATATATGTTTATGTTGTCAAAAATTTTATAATTTTTGGATTTAATGATCTCACAATTAAAATTATGGCATGGGTTTAGATAATTAAAATCCATATAATATGATATGAAAAATCATGCACTATTGTGGAAAATATACTATTCATTTGATTTATACCGAAGTATATCGATAATTAGATAATAATAGCCTATATCAACAGAGAAAAATGCAGATTTATATTTGAGATTACATTTTTATATATGAAATCAACTTATTCGCATAAAATACAACATTTTATATAGAAAAACAAATGGAGTATAATGGCATAAATAAATTTTTAAAATATATCAAGATTCACACAATATGAAATACTCACCAGGATTCAAAGATATTTCAAAACAAATTTTTTTTTTGCACATAAAAAACTGGATTTAAAAATATAGATAATAAATAGATTTTATTAAACTTTAAAATTTAATTGAATCAGGGGAAATTAAACAAAAAAGTTACTACAGTTGATATAAAAAACCTTTAATTACCCCATAGTGGTTAAAATATCTGTTAACTAGCAATATTGTATTTTAAGATATTTTTAGAGACTCGATTATAGGTTTTACTTTCTTTTAAGTTAAAAGTTTTTTACTATCATGAAAAAAAATAAAAAATACGACTAAATATAGCTACAAGAATATATTATGAGCATAATTTCATATGAAATAATCGCGGCATGTTATATCAAGGTACTCTTTTCTATTTTAGATTCTAGAAACACCATTTTATTTTTGAATATATAAACTAAAATGGTATTATTACCAAGTCGTTTCTATTTTATAAAGTAAATAAAGGTAAAATTTGTATTATTATCATGATTTATAATCTTTTCGTTTATTAGAGCTTTTAAAAAATCTTTTAATTTTTATATATTATATGCGTTAGAATTCCTTTCTTCCTTTAATGGTCATTATAAATGAATTATACAATTCGACCCTACAAGCGTAATTTTTTTTTGCAAATGACTTAATTAAAATAAATTTTTCTTTCAAGGTATATAATGTTGAGTATAACACAGAAACACAATTTATAATCTCAATCATAGCATATTATATTTTGAATTGATCTTTTATATAGTACAATGATAAATAATCTATAGATTTTCTATGCACAAAACATAAATTGTTTCTTACTCGAAAAAAAAGTTTTTTCAGGCATTTATATATGATATTGAATGTGTATTAGGAAACCACGTATTGAAGTTTGTAAACATACATGCTTAAATATAAAATTATTTTGGGGTAAAAACCAACACCTTCCATCTTTTGTATATAAAATTGAAAAGTAATCTTGAAAAAGAATTTGGAAAATATGTATTTTAAAAAGAAGTTAAGATAAGATCTATATGATATATTCATTAGCAAGCGATTCTACTCATTGAGTGTATCAAAAAGAGAAAAATTTCTCTAATTGTTTATTGTCCTTTTTTTCACGATACTATATTTTATTCAGCGAAACACGGTCAAAGAGTTATCTTAGAGAATATCTAATAAAAATAAATTGATCGATAGTTTTATAGGCGCACATTTAGTTTTATTTACTATAATATGCTTGGTGAATCTATATATTTTCATGACTTACATAGTGTTCGTAAAATTGTTTGTTTAAAAATCCTATTGTATAATGGGTTCTCAACACATTCTGTTTCTAGATTTAAATTTATTTATAGGCTTGTTTGATTTTTGGCAGCTTAAATCAATTCAGACTAAACATGTTTTGCTTTTTAGAACATTTTTCTTGTAATATAAAAACATCCCATCTTTAAAACATCAAACTATGTATAATCTTCTTTAAAACCCTTTAATTCGTTTTTTTACAATCCTGAAATTTCTATTAACATGAGCTAATTAGTATTTCCAACTCTTTAATTTACGACATATAGTGTCTAAAATAACACTAAAATACGACATTCAGTGTAGTACTATTGTTTAAAATGATATTTTTATTTATGGTTATAGATAATTTTAAACTATTTAATATTGTTTAGAAAAAAATTCAGAATGCTCTTTAGAACAGATTTAGCTAATACACATTTTTACTTTCTCATCCTCACAATATTATTGTATGCACCTTCTTCTTTCCAGAATTATTATTTCCTTTGTCTTGTATTAATTCCATATTTAGTGCGCATAGTTCTGCTTCAGTTAGAATTCCCAACGCCTTTATATACGACTTATGGTATTTTATAAACACACCAACCCAAACTATGATGCATGGTACTATCACAAAATATTAATTTAATTAATTTAGAATTTTATATAGACAATAAAAACCTTATATTTACTTAGTCCACACATAAAAATATAGAATGATTAATAATTATTTCTTAGGACGATAAAACGTTATAGTGACTTAGTTGACACTTAGAAATGAAATATCTTTTAAAATTATGATTAAAATGTTCCAACCTCATATTTACTTAGTCCAGACATAAAAATTCGAGACTAATTTAGTTAATTACCTTTTAATCGAGTATATCTTCTTTATAAGAAGTTAGATTCAGACTATTAGGTTCTTTTCCTATCTGATGCACCCCGCATGTGGACCTTCACATTTCCTGTTACCAGTTTGATCTACGTGGATTTTAACTATTTGGCCCGGCGATAGTCGATATGGAGGAGGAATGTGATTCCATCTACTTACCGTGCAGGCTAATTATGCTAACACTACCACAAATCCACATTTACCCATATTATTACTGAACGGAGGAAGCTTCATTCAATGTTCGGGTATATTTTCGGATTTTTAAACAACAATCTCCGAATTTTTCTCAGCTTGTAAATATTTTTATGGTTTTAATTTCTAGTTTTCACAGTTCGCGCTTCTTGCTGGTATTTCTAATTTTGAATAAATTCATATAAATCTTGGCGGGGCGTTTCGGTTGGAACTCAGGCCACCTATTTAAATGTTTCTAAACCAGCTGCATCGCCGCAACCGTCTACATATAAAAGAAGAATTTATTTTTAGATTATCTCTTACGGTATTATATCCTTATATTAATTTGGTCTAAACATAAAAGAATAATTTTCTTTTTTTAGGACTAAAAAATCCTTTAGAATTTTAATTATGTTCAAGCACAACTTGCTAAATCTCACGTTCGCACATAATCATCCCTACTTTTGGCTATTTTCTCTTCTCTGAAGTCTTCTTCAAAACCCCTCCTCCGTTCAAGAATTATTAATTCGAGGGTTTTCACGATCCCTAGGATTGTATACATGCCTTAATCAGGTTATTTACTTTGAGTTCTTTCAGATACCATTTATGATATTCTGTTACCACACCATCCTAAGTTATAAAATATGGAATGATTTTTGTCTTGCACTTGTATATTAATGACAGTTCAGATGCTAGCAGATCATACTTTCTTAACTTTTCGTTTTCAACTATGTTTATGTTTTCAAAACTAGTCACACCAATTTATAAGGGTGATACAGTTTTTTGTTCCATACATGAAATTTTAGGTCTATCGTTTGATAATTGTATAACGGATATAATTATTTTATCTATTTTGATCACCGCGAATTCATTTTAAATATTTTCTATTACTGTGTATCTACGTATTTTTTTGAAATATATTTCCTTGCTATCATAAAATGAAGACACCGCACTATTTCGTTATTTATTCTTGTATAGTCATGCCCAAGCATTTTTTTACATCTGCTTGCCAAGTGATCGACAGTTTTAAAAGAGTCGTTAAGTGCGGGCATCTTTCTCGTCCACCTCAGAAAATATTATTATACCGAATAAAACAGAACCTAACATCTTCTGAAGGTCTTGTATTTTCGTACAGCAGCCACTTTGATGATCCTAGTATTTCTAGCGTTGAATTATTGCGCACATTGAAGAGTTTATGGTGTAGTGTTTTTATTTTACACAATAAACTCTCTTTTTACTTTAACTCGAGCTCTGAAAGATCAGGTTTACTATTCCGTATTTTGTATTCAAGAAATAATTCAGTAAGACCAGGAGCATTGTGTTGTATTTTCAAATTTTAGCATAAACATAAAAATATGGTATGATTTAATATTATGTCATAGGATGATACAAAAATTTTATTGTTTGGTCTACAGATAGAAGAATACAGCAATTGATAAATAATAAAAGATCAAAAATGATAAAATAAATTTATTGACCTCTACTCTATGTATTGTATACTTCGATATTAATAAGACATTTATTGATATTATAGTCTAGAAGCTATTTATAATGATAGCCCCAACATTTTGACTTATTTACTCCACAAAAAAATCATTACATTGTTAATTATAGGTATACTAATATATATGAATATACTAATCAATATAGGGTTCAATAGAATTGGCTCACCTACATCTTTTTCTAAAGCTTATAAACTCGTCTATAGATGAAAATTTTTCATTTTTATACACCAAATAATTTCCAACTTTGAGATACTCTTTACCTTGTCTTTCTCCGTACATAGTCATGAAAGTGATGTATCCCGGATATTCTCTCGACAAAAAGAATCCATAAACAGTTTTTCCCACCCCGCTGTTTATTTCCAAAAAATCCATTAGTAACTTTTCAGATTCAAAGAATCTTTTATGAGTCTTTATACTTTTGATAATTTTAAGGGTATTCTTTATAAATACACTAAGAATTTCGTCAATTTTTTCGAATTCAGTTGTGTGATCTTTTAATAAGTACTTAGTTACGCCATTTTCCTCATTTTCTTCGAAATTGAAATGCCAAAAACCGTTTTCGTTATTTCCCAATGATATTTTCACAGTAATTACGCCATTTTCTGACGAACCGCTGCTTCTCACCATCACAGTTTTATTATTTGTTTCCAAAAATCTTTCAGCGTCCTTTCGATTTAAGTTTTTGTAAAGAGAGTGTGAGATGAACTTTATTTTATGTTTTTTTGCAGGGGTTTCTGTTTCATGAACCGATCCATTATACGATAATGATCCATATTGGGGTTCATCGATAACAATTTTCACCAACTGGTTATTATGGATTTCATTATGGTATTTTTTAACAAAAACATCAACAAAGAATATTTCAGGATTATTGGAGTCTTGGTTTGTGCTGTTATCAATTTTAGTAGACACGACATAACAAGTTTTGAATATGCGCGATATTCTTCCTTCATATGGTTTTCCGAAAATGATATTGGAGTTTCCTTTGATGCATTCGTTGAAAATGATTTTGTCAGGTATGCCATCGAATCTTTTACGATTTCCGTATAAAATTTGTTTTTGGATATTTTTTATTATGTTTTGTTTGTTTTCTTCCAGTCCAGTTGTTGTTACATCGAGGATTTTAGTTGGTTGAGTGAGAATTAGGTATATTTCTTCGTTTTCGTTTTTAGTTTTTTGGTCGGGATCGAGAGTTTCTGATGTTAAAGCAGTATTACATATTATTTTTGTATATGGGTAGTTTTTTGGGTGTATCATTGTAGAATCAAGAAGATCGTAATTTGGATCGAAATAAACTTCATTAGCAGCGCAGGGATTTTCCTTTATTATTTTATTATTGTCTTTATCATTTTCATTATCACTATTCCATCCCTCATCGTCATCATTATTATCCGTTTTATTATTAATGTAATTTCTATTATGACGTGTGAGATCCCTTTTGATTCTAAGAAAAACAGCAGCATTATCGAAGTCGACAATTTCAGATTCAACGTATTCATTTTCAGATATTTTAATTTTACCGGCGTCCATATGTTTTAATAGGTTACTCAATTTAGAGACATTACCTTGTCCCGCCAAAAAGACTGAAAAGTCGTCATCGAGATTAGCAGCCCTAAGTAGAACACCGTTCCATGCATATTTATTTGAAATATCGATTCCGCAAAAAGCAAGTGCTATTTTTACGCCTATCTTCATCGTTTCTACGATTTCGCTGCAAGTAAGAAGCTTATTATATTTTTTATAAGATACAGGGTGTTTATTTTTTTCAATTATTAAGCTGAATAGGTATTCTGGACACAGAAGTCTGTGACATATTGTTGAGCAATACTTTTTTGATTCCGTGTTGCTGTATAATGTGTCTATAAGATCAGATTCTACTAAAACTATAGATGTTTTTGTGTTTATTTTCGCAACAATATCGGTAATTCTTTTAAGATTGTTTTTTAGTGATTTATCATTTCCTACATATCCAATAAATACTGGTTCGTATTTTAAAATGTTTTTTTCGAGTTCAGGTGCAATATGAACAGTGATGTCTTCTTGTTCTTGTTTTTTTATCATTGTGAATGTGAAATATGTCACTAAATGGCCTATGTTGTTGATAACAGAACAATGAAATACATTCTTTTTGCAAAATATACCGAAACAGTTATCGTTTTCTTGAAGCTGAATGCTTCCATTCAAGATTCTATCAACCGTTTCGTTTACTAGCAACTTTTTTTGTTCATTTTTTTGTTTTTCGCGCGTACAACCAATAAAACAAGACCTAAAAGAAGGTGTTTTTATACTACGAGATACACATTTCTTGATAAAAACTTCACGAAAATCGTTAAATTTCGAGTTTCGCGAAGATCTAAATAACGAAATTATGTTATTAATATCAAATTCACAGTCTAAACAATCCAAAGGATCGATTATTTGATCAAAATCTAGTGTTTTGATTATTTCTTGTGATACCATTTTGTGGAAAAGAGGATGATCAATATAAAAATCAAGGGCTTGATAAGTTAATTTCTCGTAATCCGTAATTTGTAAATCTCCTTCAGGAGGATCATTTATTTTTTGGGATGAAATATAATTTTCATATAACTCAATCGGAGTAAGAAATATTTCTATTCTTGTTGGTTGTGGTAATCTTGATATTTGATGGAGCTCGTCTGGGCGTATATATAGGCGGAAAGCCCTTCCTAACTCTTCACAAATCCATCTTGAATATGCTTCATCACCATAATCATTTTTAAATTGATTATTATGATCAGCACTGATATTACAGTCTAAAGTAGTTTGGTTATTATGCATGTTAACTTTTTTTGCTTTTATATTCTTCTTGATATTTTCAAGAACAGCCAAGGTCTTTTTAAATTCCTTTACCCTTAAACTAATTTCCAAAAGATCCCAAAATTCAAAACAACAATCTCTATGCAAAAAAATATACAAAACAGATTTTCCACTAAAAATATCAATAACACACTCCCGTTCACTTTCAGTAAGAACACTTCTCCCACACACGAAATGTAAAATATCATCACCAACATAAGAATATAACTTCGGTACATAATTTAACGGCACATTTGTATCAGCAACAACTTTTGGATTTTCTGTATCTTCATATATGTAATTATACTCCGTGCCATCTCCAAATATTTCTAGAAGAAGCTGAGTATGCTCGTTCGCCACCACTTTTGTTTCATATAAATTTGTTTCGCTGTCGGAAATTGATGAATCATCGTAGGATGACGAAAATAAATGTTCAAGATTCTTTTTTTGCGATTTTGGAGTTGTGTCTGATCGGATTTTTCTACGGGTAAGGATTTCTGATTCTTCGGATGAGGATGTCATTTTCTTGGGGCTTCTTTATTCAAATCTAATTACTAGAAATATTGCTTGTGAGTATTGTAGAAGATTTAAATAAGTGAAATCGAATTCGACTATATATTATTTAAGCTTATAAAAAAATATTTGAAGTTTATTTATTAACTACAAACAAAATAAATATTTCGAGATTCGGTTATATTAAGGTGTTAGAAATACTACCGAAACGGAGGGATAAGTATTTATAGCTGGATGGATAAAAAGCCTTAAAAAAACAATAAGATAATAAATGTAACACAAGTATATATGATCAAACTATCACATAGAAGAATATAAAGTTTTATTTAGTTTAAAAAGAGTATTATGATAAAGCCAACTCTGATATTTATTAATAATATACAACAATATGATCAAACCACCTCATAGGACCATCTAAAGTTTTATTTAGTTAAAAAGAGTATTATAAAAAGCTAACTCTGATCTTAATTAAATTATTTACAAACAATATTATTTTATCCATAGGAACATCTAAAGTTTTATTTGGGTTTTTAAAACAATAGAATTGACCAACCCACGAATAAATTGTATGGTAATACGGATATATCGCAACAATGTATTGTGTAATAAAATTTAATGGAACTGTTTTATTATGCATAAAAAATAGAATAATTTAAGCCACGTAGCTTCTTTTTTGTTTTTTAAATAATATACAATACAATACAAAATAAAATATTTATTATATATTTTATGGGTTAATTTGATTTTAGGATATTCAAATTTATTCAAGCTATACTTAAGAAATTCCTTTAAAAAATATAGACAGATAAATATTTTGACCTCATCATCTTTACAATATTCTTAAAGTAAAATTCTTCTTTCTAGACGTATTAGTTCAAGTGCATTCCACAATCCTATTATTTAGGACTTGAAAAATTTGTATTTATCATAAAATATTCGTAAAACAGTGAATATAAAAGAAATATCTTTTTACTGTATGCTAAAATAATTAAATATTTGCTTTTTTATGATATCATTATAATATGTATAAAATCAAAGTATATTCGCGGAAAATTTCTTTTTAAAGATTTATTTGGAAGAATCGATTTTTATTCATTATTGTCAGGATGTTAAAACTACACAAAATTAAAAATACCAATAAATTAGTCAGTATAAATTTTTTTTATATGATACCTGATATTATTATTATTCCAATATCTGTTTCATTATTGTCAGGATGTTAAAACTATACAGAATTCAAAATATCAATGAATTATCCAGTATGCATTTTTTCTATATGAAAACAGCCAGTTATACCATACCAATATCTGTTTCATAATTATCAAAATTTTTAGTTGCAAAATTCATAATATTAATAATTTATTCAGCATGGTTTTTTTCTATAATGAAACCAGCTAGTTCACATTACCAAAATTATTTTCATTATTATCCTAATGTTGAAACTATACAAAATACCAATGGATTGTACATAAATGGATTTTTTCTAGGATAAAATTAATTCAATCTGCCATATAAAAATTATTAGTTTAATATTTAAAAACATTTTAATATACGAATTAATAGTTTAATCATTTAAATAAATCATGTAAGTCATTTCTAAAATACTGTTCTTTAAGTTAAATTAATATATAAATGTTCACAGATAGTAATTGCACATTTTTTTAAATTACCTAACTTATTTATAACATTTCTGCGTTCAAAAAAAATATATTTTTTAAATATCCAACTTTATTTCTTTTTCCAAAAAAGAAGCCATCCAAAGTATCTAGAAAAAAATCCCTTTTTCTCTTCTTTTTTGCCAGATCCACCAACGGACTTTGTATATTTTTGTGGATCTTTGTTTTCCGAATCAGTTTTATCTTTATCTTTCATCGAAGCATCTGAAAGTCCCGTGGTTTGAGGTGTTGAATCAGCATCTTTTGCATCGGGAGAAGAACCAGAGTTACCACCAGATGGTACTTCTTTATCTGGGTTGGTACCACCACCTACATCTTGTTTATCTTCATTTTTTTCCGACACATCACCGACTTCTCCACTTGCTAAAGAAAAACCACCATAAATATATAATACACTAAATAAATCAAAAGCTATCATACTTAAAGATCGAAACTTCATGTTAAAAAAAATTGCTTTACTATTTATATTAATATACTGATGAAATCATAATCAAAAATATTTTATTGGTTACTACCATAAAAAAACAAATAATTTGTACAAAAATATCAAGCATCCACTCAATATTGTACAAATTTAAATCAACTTAGTTTTGAATTTCTGTTGGCTAGTTTTTTGTTATCAATAATTTACATCAATCACTTTATGTATTTTTGTCCAATTAGGTCTTATTGCGTTGATAAACATCAAAAATGCTTATAATCAATGAACATTTCTATTTGTTCTGATTCAATTCACGTTCTTTTTTGTGCGGGTTTGGGGCTTTTTTTTTGTTCGAGTAAACATAAATTATTATTTTTCAAAAATTTTAAAGGGTGAAACGCTTTTTAGAATCTACTAGAAGAATGATACTTTACATTTTTATTTATACCATCAAATCTAGTTCTAACATAAAAATCAATAATATAGAACGAATATAAGTTTTTCTTCATAGTATCACATTTTCTTTCAACTCACATTAGAATCTTCTAGAATGACAATATAAATTTCTTATCTATACCATCTAATTTGTTTAATCCATATTAGAATCTTTTGACATGACATACTTTTTTTTTGCTGTTAATGTATTTTCTTTTAACCCAAATACACGCTTTTTAAACGCAAGAATCTTTTTTAATGCAAAACTGCGCTGCAATTTTGTTATTTTGATTTTAAATCGTATAATTTTTATATTTCATTAAAATAATTTTTAATATCAATAAAGCATATAATATTTCTATAATTCTTTAAAATACGCTTTATAACTTTTACTTTCTAATAGATCCTACTGTCTATCTTATTTAAAACCAATATTTTTTCTTAAAAGCGTCTTAGATTGTATTAAGGGTGATCCTCTGTTTTAATTTATTACATACAAAACACTAAAATGTCTTTATTTCTAATTTAAGAAAGATTTTTTTTATTGTATGACATCGTATCTTTGTTATCTTCTGTCTAAATTAACTATCTTTATATAAATAATTCTCGTTAATAAAAAAACTCGATGATATGAAATAAAAAACAGTAATTTTTTACAACTGTTGCATTTACATATCCCAAAACTTATATACATATTCAAAATGAGTGCGAGCAATATTTTTTTTTATTGCAAAAAATTAAATATGAAATACTTCTACATAAGTAGAATTGACTAATAAGTCTAGAAAAAAGAAGATGAATCGAGAAAGATAGTAAAATGACAAAGTAGATAGAATAGCAGTAAAATATATCCAGAAGTTTAGCTTGAAAAAGGTTAAATAGCTGAAAGCCAAATTAACATATTTAAATAAAAGTAGATTTACCATATTCATTCATTACATATTTCTAGCGAAAGTAAAATATTTTTAATTTAATTCATCTATAACATATAAAAATCAAAGTTGTTTTAAATTATTGAAGAATATAAGCTATACGCATCAGGACGTCGGATTTTTTAAATTTTCATACATAGATATGCCCTTTTCACTCCATAAATCCAAATCATAAATTATTCCAAAAAAAATTTCGCAAAATATAATTTAAATATTATTTTCCATGGTACAAAAAAATTATGTACTTTAAGAATTTTGATTATGTTTTAAAATATTTTCTTTGTATATATAATGCAGATTTTTCTGCAAATTTTGTTATTTATATATATGTAAATCGCTAAATATTAAAAAAAGATTTCTGATTTCAGATTACTTCAAGGTGCAAGATATTTTTTTTATAAGAATAATCAAATTTTTCTAAAATCATCCAGTGAATCTCAAATGGTATCGCTTCAAACATAATCATTATCCGAACATTTTTTTATCGTATTAAGGGGATTAAATCATATTGAAAGAGCAATAAATCAAGCAGCTATTAGCACATTGCACAAGGAACATATATATAAGAAAGTAATGTATCCAGGGGCCAAAATTTTTGTATTTTCTTTCAAAATTAGTTATACACTTTTATTATCGCTCTATCAGCAATTACCATATTTCTATCCTCATTAATAATGCTGATATGACCTTCATATTTTCATGCTAGAAAATAAAAATTGTTAAATCCACTAACGATTTACATTTATTTCGTATAGAGAAAACCCAGTGAGATCGCATTCGTATGATAAATTGATAAATTCCGCAGAATCTGCCAGAAATATTCAACACAGGCAAAAATAAGTTCGAAAAACACCCTTTAATTATGATTTATCATTAAATTACACATATTTGGGCGTTCCGTCGTAAATATCAACTAATCAAAAGGACATATTTCTTATAGCTTTAAATTGACTTTTGTTAAAAATTTGTATATTAAATGTTTAGTCCTAAAATTTAACTTAACGGTATTTTTTACAATATTTAAATTCCTTATGGCACAGGTTGTATAATTCTAGATATATAATACTTATAGAATTGGCAATAAAACGACCATAAACTTGTTAAATCAAAAAATAATGGTTTGCATGTATAGAATAGCGATTCTAGTATTTTTGTTTGAAAAAGCAATTTTATTTCCATTGTGTTATTGAGAAAAGTTTAGAATGCATAAAACTAAAAAAGGCATTATTAATAAATAATTTTTTTATTTAATTAAATAAACATGTAATTTAAGCTATATTTTCAAATATTATTTCATAATGATACTATATATTTTTATATCAGATCCAAAATATAGAGAAAAAGTTATATATAACCGATTTCTATTTATAAATATGTAAAAAAATAAAAATAAAGTTTGAAAAAAAGTACAATTACTTAATATTTTATTTCTGAATTTGTAAAAAGATAAAATTTACATATAAAAAATAAATATTTTGCTTTTCTATTGAAATTTTGTTAGAAAATTTAGCAAAAATTCATATTTTTCACATATTAATCTTTCTTCATTTAGAACATTTAAAAATATATTATTTTATATTTCGTATCGAAAATTAGAAGATGCATTGAAAAAATAAGAGAAAATGATTCAATTTTCTTGTCCGTAAAGTATGTAAACAAAAAAATTTACAATTAAAATATTTATTTACATAAGCTGCATGCAAAATGATAAAAAACGTATTTTGTAATTACTTATGTTTACATGCATTGTAAAACTATTATGATAATTATAAAGATCTAAAAATATAGTAAATTATGTAAAATGCCACATTATATTTATTTACCTCAATACTTATTGTTAATTTATTGCGTGTAAAAGTAACTGCAAGACATAAAATTATAAAACTTTGTAAAAATATCAAAAAGTCATACAAAATTCTAAAAAATATAAATGATTAGTTCTTCACACAATTAAATATCATTTTTTCGTTTTAAAGAATTAGGTAAAAAAATATAGGAATTGCCAAAATAAAAATTTCTTCTAAAGAAACAATAAAATTTTTTTATCTTTATTGGATTTAAAGTCTATTAACTGCTTTTTAATTTTATAAAGCTCATATTTTTCATATTATTACAATTTATGATCAGCACATAAATTTAAAAATTTGACGATCCGTAGATTTATGGAGCAGCTTTAGAAATATTTTATGTTTTATTATGAAAAAACAATTGAAAGACTGATTGGCAACAAATTTCTATGAAAAATTACTTTTCGCTTTTTTATTTTTTTTAGGATAACTAAATGAATCATAGCAAACCTGCAACTTTCTTGTTAATGATAGCTTTTAAGTTGCAAAAAAACATTTTATAGATGGTCTAATATTAATTCTTCCGTAAAATTCTTTCTATTTTTATTAGATTAACCGAAAATTTCTAGAAATAAGCAATATTAAAAAAAGATTTAAGAATATAAAATTAAATAACAGATCAAATATAAGGGTATATATGTCCTTAAAACGTCCATAAACATAAATTTTACTCAAAAAAAAGTTCCTCAAGTTCGTGAAAATACAATTGAACGACATATCGTGTATTTTGAAATCTATTATTGCAGGAACAAAATTTATTTACCTCAAACAGACACAGATTATACAAAATGTACTTTGATATTTCTCTTCAAAAAAAAATAGTTCCAACTGCAAATAATCAATCAGCCGTATCCCAGACCTGCTTTTCTTGAAAAATATAAAGCTACTATATACAAAATCTACTAAATATAATGTTCCTCTTATAATTTAATGTACAAATTAAGTTATATTTATGAATTTTTTTTAGATATTAACGAATATATTAGTTAACAAAATGTATGGCTTCTATTGGATATATTTAGTACCAAATCCATGCGAAACTATTTTATAACCATATAATATGATTTTAATAGTATATATGATTGCAAGTGAGTTCTATTGCTTCATGTGGATTATAATTCGTGATGATATATATTGTTTATAAATTAATCAGCGATCCGAATTTAAAATTACCAAATAGATTGAATTAAGAACTTCTTCTAGAAACTAAAATCATTTAAAGCTAATAAAAAATACTTGACTACTTATAACAAAAACAGAATGACTATAGGACCATCTCGCTCTACATGAAAGTCTTAAATAATATTTATAGCCATTAAAATATATTATATACTACCTTACTAAGAGAATTTTTATGATTTATTGTTTTAGGCTATCAATTTAGATTCGACTTTTGTATTTTTTGCATTTTTTTTGGCTGAATTTTTTATATTTTACATCACAGTATCATTTGAATCATAAATTTACAGATGATGCCATAACACTTCAATATATATAAATCATAATAATTTACTAATTAGAATAATTTCTTAAATTTCCCAACAATTTATTTTATTGATAATTTATGGCTTTAAATACCAATTAAAAATTCTTTTTTTATGTGAATTTGGTTAAATCGTATAAACGTATATAAATTTGATCTATTTCCTCGTTTTTTATGATCCTTTGGTTCATCTATAAAGAATTTTTATTATATGAAAATAAAAAGACGTATTTACAGAATCTTAGAAAGTTATAGACAATAATTAAAGTTTTTTAAAGCAATAGTATGAAGATATTTTCTAAAGAGAAAGCACATAAGTGATTTGATTTAATATATCCTTTAATATTATATATAATTTCATAACGTTAGTATCTTTAAGTTAATTGAAATCGTTTTGACTTTGATTGTATAGTTTTTTTTATAAGCTGTAATATTTTTATTTGATAAAATAAAATTGATTGTGTCTTTAATTTAACATCGCTTATCCTAAAACATGATTTCTTGAAGAAAACCTTTAGCAAATTGAAGCTTAATTCGGCATGAGAAGCTTATTTTACATTTTTAACGTCGTAAAAAACATTTTTTTTTATTTCGTTTTAATTTTTGCGCTTTTGTTTAAATAATGAATTTTTTTTGTATGATTAAAATTTACATTAGCGAATTTTACTTTTAATTATCTTTAAATATTTCTGTTTACCCCAAGTTATTATAATTCTTGTCTTAATATCATAAACGATGTTATATTTATATATATTAGCTTTTAAAACACTTGAATAATATACATCAGCATATTTTATGATCGTGTCAAAACAGTACCATAATAGAAATTTTATTATATTACACAGTAAATATAAAAAAATATCTAACCTATTTAAACTGTTATATATTTTAAAAAAAAATTCATTTTTTTTGGGACTTACTAAGCATTAAAACGAGGTCTTTCCAATAATATGATAGAATTTTCTAACTTATTTAGAAAATTTTTAATGTATAGAGATTGTAATTTTTACGGTGAAAGGGATCATTTTATATTATGAACATTCGTTTTTTTGGTATTGCAAATTAAATTTACAAATTTAGCAGAATTTGAGCGCATGAAATCTATTCTTATAATAATGATGGGATAAATAGACTTTATTCGTTTTTTTTGGTATTTTACTTATAATTACATAATTTTTGTGCATGAAATACATATTTATATGGAGTGATGCAATGAAATATAAATCATGTTATTTGAAGTTGTTATTTATCATGGAAAAATATAATTTTGGTCATACTTTTTATGCTATACTTAGACAAAAAAATAATAAATTTACATAAATATCGATCTAAAAAATAATAAACACACGTATTCTTTTTTTTTTGATAAAAAAACTTGAGCCTTATTTATCCACGCTCCTTTATTTATTCTAAAACTCTATTATTATTTTTATTCTGATACGGATTGTAAAATAAAAAATGCTTTCTTTTTACCAGCTTTTCATTCTAGAAAAATGCACTGAAAAGTTTAAATCGCATATAATTTCATATAAATAAGTCTCAAAGTCCATCATAGAATATATTTTTTGCATTGATTAAAGTTTTACAAATTTAATTTATAACACAACGTGAGTTTCAGGGATAACCATGCCGAATTTTCGATTCTTCAATATTTTTTATTTGAATTAATAGAATACACATAGATACTACTCTTTTTAAGCGTTCATATTTTTTTTAGGCATTTAAATCTATGGACAAAACCAAAAATTCTGTTTGGTTTGAATTATATTTTAAATGATAACCGACAAAATATATTATAATTTATATAGTAATACTTCTCTTTAGTAACAACACATGATTCAAATCATACTTCAACATTAATCATAGGGTTGGGGTTATATAATTTCCTATTTTGACTTAAAAAGCGGATATATATTGCATTGTTTGTGGCTACTTAAATACCATTTATATATATATTAGATGCGGTATGGCTTTAATTTGCCTTAGAAAATAGTAATTTTACATATATTTAAAAATTTATCAACAATATACGCTTTTTTTGGAATATGCAATAAACCGCCCAAAAATTTCACGAATAGATTATGTATATTAGATTTAGACAGATTCATTTCGTGGTCTAGTAATAATATATAGGGTGTTTCAAAGGAACAATATTTTCGTATATTCCAATTTAAAAAATGAATCTAAATACATTCTAAACTAGACTAAAATTATATTATTGTACAATAAATAAATATTTATGTCAAATATTATGTAATTACATGCGACTTCAATGTGTTTAAAACTAAAAAGACATTTTTTTTATTTCATTTACATAAGCGCAAGAAATAAACTTAGAAGAATTTATATGCTTGGGCTCTTTTTCTGACTTATTGAAATCTTTTTTTAGTATTTTTTTATGTTACATGATGTTGATTGTATTCAAATATAATGTTTCATACATTTCTGTATGTATTTGTAAATTTTTTTATGGATGGGTAAAATTTTTATGCTTATCAATACACAATAAATTAAATATAAGAGTACATAATGTTGCTTTTATGGTTTATTTTGGACTTAAAAATCACCATCAATCAAAAAAATCGCAATTTCACATAAAATTATGATAAAAAAATAATATTTCTAAAAATGAACCAAAAAAATAATATACGAATATAAATAATCAAAAATATTTATAAAACGCTAAGGCGTTTCAGTCTTATATTGATAATTTCAGATTCCTTTTTTACACTTTATACATATTATCTTGTTTGCAGGCACATTCAACACGATTACATTAAAATAGGTTATAGATTTACAGCCGGAAAGAAATAAAAAATAACCACAATATCTTGAAATTTTATTTATAAAAGAACTAAAAACATACCTTTGAATTATGTTTTTGTTTTCAAATATAATTTTTTTGTGATTTCGTTTTTTGCCGTACTTAACTAAAATTTTCAATAACAACTATGCTTCGATTTTGGACTTAATTTATCGAAAAAGACATACAATATAAACAATCGCATATTTTTATTATCTACTAAAAGAATCCTTCGAGATAAAATTGTCGATGAATAAGGCAAATTTTATCTTAAACTTATTAACTTAAAAATGATTTTTATTAGTTCATCGAATGATTTTTACAAAAAACAATTATATTCATAATTAAATTATATGATGCGCACATTAATTATTAAAATAATCTTGAAAAATCTTTTTTTTTCGAAAAAAAGAATATAATTGTTTTTTACTTTATAATGCTAATTTAAAAATATTTTTTTGATTGGTGATGTAGCTACAAAAATCCATATATAAATGATTATAAGAGAATAATAATTATTTATAAAGCATGATTATGATTGAAGTTTGTATATTTATTCCATTTTAAAAAATTTCTAGCATTTTCTGAAAATATACAAAGGATGCATATTTCTTATAGTTATCACTAAAATAATAAAGTTGTTTTCATGACAATTTTTTATGTATTAGTTATGAAAAACTGTTATATGTTGCTTAAATGTATTATTCTACGAGATAAAAACAAATATAGCAGATAATATATGGTTTTCTAAATCAGTCATACTATAATTTCTTCTCATGCCTAACACTATATGTTAAAGCATAACAGTATTACATAAATAATATATTTTTAAATGAGCAATAAAAAAACGTAAAAAACCAATTGATCTATAATATATATATTTTTCTTTTAAAACCTTTTTTATGGGTTTTCATTTTATAAAAATTAATAACATACATTTTATGACTTAGCAGAGTACAGACACATAGTATTCATTATTATTACTTTTGTTGACTATGATGTCAGTAAATTACGGCGGTTTATCATAAATATTTCTTAATAGTAGATTTGTTGCAATTTCATTCTAGTCATTAAAATTATATTTAGAAAACACAAAACTATTGCAAAAGATTCTAGTTGAAGTGCAAAATAGTATATAAAAGATTGCAATTTTAGCAACAAAATACACAATTTCAAGTATGAAAATTGATTCTCACTTAGAAAACACAATTTAAAAAGTTGGAACATATATTAAATATCTTTTTATTATTCTTTAAATATTTATTATGTTTTTAATCTAATGCACACTAAAAGAACCAAATTTATATACACAAAATTATTTATTTATATTTTAATAAGGTATTAAATCATCATCCACAATATTTTTAGAGAGCAAAAAGAAAACCTTAAGATAAACCAGAAGAAAACATTTATTTGGCAAAAAAAGTACCATTTTGGCTTTTTCTTCATAATAAAATGAGACACGTGCATGTTTTATAATATTAAATATTTAAAAATAAATTTTTTAAAGATGAAAATTATCAGTTTTGCTATATTTTCTATAGAAAATAGAGAAACTTTGTGAAAATAATTCTTGACCCAATAAAAATATAATAAAAACCTTTACCTATTTATTTGGGGTTTCCGCATACACTATATTACATAATACATATTATATAAATTAATTTAGGGAAGATTGCAAAACCCGCAAAGGAATAAATATAGTGTGTTTTTAATTTGAAAAGGTCACTTATATTTAACTAGTTCCTTGGATTCATGTTTTTTGCAGTATATTTTTTATTTATTTATATGCTTCTCTTATTATATTTATTTGAATCATTGTATTGTATAATATGATTAACACCATATATTTTTATCTTATTTAAATTTGCCGTGTTTGTAAAAACCATACAACTTATTTCTAGAAAAATAAATTGGTCTATTATAGTATCTGAGTACACTTGAAACTACATTTAATTCTTCTGGTTTAATCTCAATTAAATTCTAATGAGCAGATTTCAAAAAAACCAAGAAGAACACAATATTAGTTTAATTTTTAAATTTATCAGTCTTTATACTGTAAATTAATTTTATATAACATATTTGGTTGATTAAAAATAAAAAGTAATTCATTTTTGATTACAAATCTAATGTATACATCGATCAATCAACCCCATTATTAGAATTACATGCAAGTTCTCAATTTTGAAATCATAAAGCATCAGATTTAAACATAAAAAGAAACTAATCTATGTAAAATCATGCTTTTATAACTAAAAATGTGATTTATTCAGCTCAAATTAGCAAATGATATTCGTGTTAAATAAATGAAGAAAAATATAATTTAAGTTCATAAATTGAATATACCGAAATATATACTAACAGCGCAAATAAAAATAAATGTAATAACCTTTTAAACATGAAAATAAATAAAAAAAGCAAAAACGAACATTGTTAAACAATATAAAATTTCCTTTCTCAGTGTTTATGGGGGCTTTATACATCACATGCGAATCATGTTGTGTAAGAAGAGGCATTCCCATATAAAGATACCTTTTTTGCAAAAACTCGTAATCTAATGGGATAAAAAGTAAAATTGAAACTGAAATTAATATTATGAACTCATAGATTATATGTTTTTCAGCTTCGATTATTTTTTATATACATTTACATAGAGGTTTCTAGCGAGAGGTAGATTTTCTGAGAAAATACATATTATAGCAATTTGTGTATGATAAACAGCATGGTACGTGTACAATTTTTTTATAGCGATATTCCGGCGGTTAAACAGCCTATAACAATGAAAAATTATAATAAGATACGTCACTCGTCATATGCTAGCTGTAGCAAATTGTTATTTTTATGGATTTAATGGTTAGTTTCTATAGTATTTAGCCATTTATAATAGAATTTTGCTTTATTGTAAATCTAAAATAAAAACACTGCAAGTTATATTAAACGATTTCAAATTAAAAAAAAATTACATCTTTTAATAAAAAAAAATGTACGAATAAATTATGATGTGTTTCATAATAATAATATTGCTTATGAAAAAATCTAGAAGCTACGAATTGTGTTTGTACATTCTTTAATTAATGCTTTAAATCAAAATTTTCCCAAGACATAAAGATCACACCATTTAAAACTTATAATGTATTTAAATATTCAGTTTCCCTATTTTTTTGACAAGGCGTAATAAAAGACATATTTCGATAAAATAGAATAGTTTCATAAAGAATATTTAGTCACAAATATTTTTGCAGAGACTGCTAAGGTTATAGACTGAAATTATTTATCTTTATGTTATTTTCTTAGACGAGAAATCATCAAATCACATTTATTTTGTAAACCGAAGTTTTTTGTTGATTAGACAGAGTTTTATCTTCTTTTGTGGTGAAACTAAATGCAAATATAACAGCAATTATGATTTTGACCAGAATCCAATCCACTTCAAATATTATGAGAATCTCTACCGGTATACACCACACATGAAGCTCTGTCTAATAATAAATAATTGTGGATTAAATGGTGAAAATGCATACAAGAAACTATGTATATAGAAAAAAATGCATTTTATATAGCAAATTTACATGTCAGTCACATATTTACACCATGAATAAATTTTTCATAATTAATCAACTTCATATAACCGTTAGAATTATGGTATTAATAAAATCAGAAAATAAAAGATACAAAAACAAAAATATCTATAGATGGTAGATATATTTTATTCATACAAGAGATTATTGTGTATCATATTTGTCTATAAATATGTAGTAAACAAAATTCACAAGAAGAAAGTCACCTATGGGCATATTTTTTTAACAATAAATCATAATTGCGTTTCTAATTGCACATATTTTTTGATTATTGTATTTAAACGCTATATTGATTTTCATTTATAAGATATTGACAATATTTAAATTAACATGTGGTTTATTCGTAACTTATCATCGAATACCGATAATTAAGGCAATATATTAGATGCCATTTACTATTACCAGTCATTTCGATTGTTTTCTTTAAATTTGATTGAAAAGGCATATTTTTTCCCAAAAAATATTAAATAGTATAAAGCATTGATTAAAGATAAATAACAAGTATAAACACAATAATAAAATCGATAATAGTCTTAAACCTACATATATTAACTTAGTGTCTTTCAAGAGGTATGTATCTTTTATATATCATTATTTATGATTACTAAATATAAAATGACGTTAGAAAAATATTTTAGAAATAAAGCTATTTTAAATGCGTAAAACCTTTATCTTATTGGCATTAAATGGAATTACAAACAATATTCGAGGTTTTTTTATGTTATAAAGAACATATTAGACAAAAAAATATTAAAAATATCCAAGCGTTTTTATTCAAAAACCAAAAATGTTCATGTAAAATCTATAATGAAAGAATTGTATTATACACTCGAATCACCAGCTTTTATACAAACTTACATATAAAAATTAGTAATATATAGCATCATGAATTTTCTTAGAACGTAATATACTAATTTTAAGTCTTTACTTCATTGTATTTGCTTTACAAGCATCTTTGAAATGTTAAAATTAAATGAATTAACAAATTCAACTATTCTATTGTAATCATCGACATATCACAACGGCTTTTAAATTGAAATATATTAGATTTTCAAAAGAATTGAAAAAATACATTTTTTTTAAAAAGATTGCATTAATATGCAGTAATAAAATTTAGAAAACAAATAATTAATGATAATATTTAAAATAAATGTATCCATATATTAGATTGATGTTTGTAAATATAATATATCTATTTCTTATTCATTTAATCATATAAATATAGTTTAAAATTAAATTTTTGGATTTTTTACGCATTATATTATTGGATTGAAAACAGGAAAAAGATGATAACTGTATAATAAAAAGGTATAAAATCTACAAAAATCGTAGCACCTGTTGCATAATTAGCATACTTGATTTTCTTATGTTAAAAACTTATATATTTATGCTTAAATGTGTCTGAAGGAAAAATATATAAATTTTTACATTTATTTATATAATTAATGAATCTAGAAATTCATTTTCTGTTTGAAAATAAGATTCCTATATAGAGTGATAATTTAAAATTTAAAACCATTTGAATGTATATTTTATTGTTATTGTAGATAATATAATATCATTGCCTTAATCATAGATCTGATAAGATTTATTATTTTCTATAAATGTTTACGTATAGATACATTTAGGTTTTAGTATCTATGCATTAAAAAAACACAATCATCTAAATAGAACAGATTTTATAAAACCTATTATATTTCTTATATTTTTAATGTGTCTTCTTCGATTAAATTTAAATCATATTTCTAAACACCATCATATTATTTGCCACATACTTCAGCTCTAGTTGCAAAAATACACCTTGGTGAGATATTAAAGTGACATTTTTTGACCACGGTATCCCGTTTTAGGACCCAAGAATCCCATAAACATTCCTTTTATAGACTAAGCTCTTTCTATGTATCAATTTAATTTACAGAGACAAGTTTAGAAGATCTGAAATCTTATAACACCACAACACATCCTTTGACAGCTTTCCCTTGATAAAACCTCGAACTTAATTTTTTTTTGGTATTAAATTAAGCGATATGTGTTTGATTATTTGTAAAAAGTATTGCAGGAAAATATTTTAAAATGCTAGATTTAGATATAAATCGCCTTATTTCACCACAAAAATACAATGAAGAGAAAAAATAAATAGAAATCGTAATATTCTATATATTCGACCACTAAATGTAGTTTAAAAAACAAAATAAAGAAATTTAAATTGAATTAAAACAGAATCGATAACCAAAATAGAACTTATCATATGCAAAATATAAATTGACCAGATTGTACTTACATAAAATATTTTTGAATGCAATATTTTTTATAATCTATATCAATCAACTTAATTTGAGTATTCAGCATATTTATAGCCTTTACGATCTTATAAAATTTATTTTTAGCTTTGAAGGCTTATGTGTCGCAAACTTTAACGCCTTTTTAATTTTAAGTCTATATTTTTAAAATATAAAATATAAAATATAGCAATATAACAATTTTTCATTATACAGGAGTAAAAATTCACTTTAATGGGGTTTTAAATCGAAAATAAATATATTTATAAAATTTTTATAATAGTACATTGTAAAAAAAAATCATCCGAATAATACTAGAGGATATTCAATAGCGTAAATATTATATTTATATGCTTTTATGGTAAGGAATATATTTTTTATAGTATCAAGATGTGTCTACTTAGATAATATCAACCATGTATATGGCACATAATGTTAAGTTTATTTTGATATGAAAACTATAGTAGCGACTTGTTACTATTCGCATAAAGCTCTTATGTCTATAAATTTTTTCAGAGGAAATGAGCAGCAATTATTTTCTTAGAGTTATGTATCAAGATAAATTTTTCCTATCAACATTTTCTCCAATTTTTGTGATTATAATGAAAAAAAAACCACGTATCAGATCAGATCACATCTTATCATTTTTAAATTTTGAAAATTTTATCAAAATTTACCAAAATAAACAAAAATTCACCAATACCAATAAATTAATGAACGAAATAAACTAAAATCGATTTATTTGTCTAAAAAAAATTGTTTGCATATACAAAATTCTTTTATTGTTTTAAAACAAAACTAACCGGAAATAATTTCAAAAATATCATATTTTAGCCATAAAAAAATATTCATTTAATATTTTGAGATTAAAAAAAGTTTTAAAAGATTGATTTCAAAAAATTTAAAAAAGTCAAAAAGATCGTATACATGTTTTTGTATACCTCAAAATCCCCCAAAATCAATCCTGAAACTCTCAAATATATGTAAGGCACATGCTAAATATTTTATTAGAAGCATAAATATATAATTTTTTTTTTGACAAAAATACCATTTCAAAGGTATTGTGCAGAATAACATAATAAAATTAAGCGTTTTAAATTTAATTCTCAATATGATATATAAATAAATATGAAGTTGAAGATATATAAGAAAATCTATAAAATGGGAATAAAAACACAAAATCACGTTGAAAAGACGCCTAGTCATTAAAAATACCCACTAACTATATTTATTTGTATAAAAAACGATTTAAATCAACTTTTTTTATTTTTTTGGTGTTTTAATGGTTTTTATGTCTTTTAGGTCGATGTAAGTAAATGATTTTGATATCTCTGATCCATCACGGCGACTATTTTTAAAATTTTCTGTTTTGGACTTGAAAATGGCAGAATACCATTTTTTTGAAGCTTTTGATTCATAAAAGCTGTAAGAATTTCTATCATGTAAACTTTTAGCACATCTATTTTGAAACCGACTTTCCTCGCTTTCAGGAATCGTTGATCGAAGTGTAAGAGAAAAAAAAAGCAAAAAATTCATTGTTATTCTTATATCTAAAATAAATTCGTTTTATATTGTTTTTGAAAATGAAATAAATCAAGATTATTATATGAGAAAATAGTCCTATATGGGAAATAATAAGAAAAATATCAGATGACACTTTGAGATTTTTGACACAAATATTGATGGTTATTGGGTCGCCTCGACGATTAATGAATGCATTTATATCTAAAATACAAAAAATAGCTCTGATATTTGTTCAAAAGGTAAAATATAGTTTTTTATCGCTAGTTTTATATTTTATTCTTTATATTTTGTTATTAAGAAAAATTCTTAACTTATTATATTAAATTTGCATATTTCAAGTGAAATTATTAATAGAATTCGGTTAAATCATAAATATCATCTTTTGACAATATTTTTGTTGTAGTATATTTTTTTGTATTGAGCTTAAAAAAGAATCTAAAATAGTCATTTTGTATGATATTTGGCTAATTATTGGAAATTTCAAATCTAAATAGATAAATATAAAAAAAATTATGATCAGTAGATGTAATTACGGAAGGGATATAAGTCTTTTTTTTCATAGAAGAAAAAAATAAGCGGCATAACACACAAAATTTTCTAAGCCTGTAAACTTGAATATTTTGGCAATCAAAAATATATGGATTTTCTTTAGTGTTTAGAAGTCTTGAAATATCATATTTAAAACAATGTTAATTCATAAGAGTGATTCTTTTATTCTTTCATATAACCGCTTTATTCAGTAAGATGTTTTTTTTAAACCAAAAAATATATTTATTATAAATTAAAAATACTATCCCAATAGTTTTCGTATTTTTATATATAAAGTAGATATTATGATAATCGATGTGCTAAATAAAGTCAATTCTTATACAGGTAAATATCATTACTTCAAAGAATATCGTAAATTGTAGAAGAAATCACAATATTAATTGTAGGCTATGCTTTAAATGTATATTTTATGATTTATAAAATAGATTCCTTGTATTTATTACAAGTTTTGTACATATTTTTGCTTTCTAGAAATAGTAAACAATGCTTTTATAATAAAAATTTTATATTTTCGCATACGGCCCAAAAAAGAAACTATTATTTCAGCATATTTTTGCTTTGATATATTTTTCAGTGAATTATGTAAAGTATACCTACATTTTTACTATGTTTATCATACAATGTATCTATTTACGCACACAAAAATGTATATTTTATCATAAAAAAATATAAGATAGAGATAAATAAAAAGCCTTTTCAGTATATCTTTATGATAAATAAACAAGATTTATAGGATAGTAAACTTTTTTCTTTTTTATTTGTGGAAAAAAAAAGAATGAAGCTAAATTCAAAAAATATAATATATATGGCAAGAAAAAACTAGGTCAAAAATTCACATATTTTTAAGTGGCATATAAAAACCAAAAGATACAAGTATCAAATATAAAACTACGAAAAATATGTTTTCGAGCTAATTATACTGGAAAATATTATTTTATTAATTCTATACCTATTCTATCATACGACTTTAAGTACAATTTTACACGGGAAGACCACATTAAAAAAATATTTTTTCATATGTTTTGCCTATGAAATTTGAATAAGTATATCTTTTATAGATTAAGGATATAGTTCAATATTTCCCTAAAGAACACAAGGAATATATTACTATAAAAAATAATACTAGTATTATTAAAGGATGAAGCAAAAATTTATGACTTTCTAGCAATAAATGATGTAAAATAAAAGGAATTAGTGACGAATTTTTCATAACTAAACGTATTATGATCACATTATATCTTAATGAATAAAACTTCTATTAACAGACAAGTGTAATGTAGGGAATGGGGGCGAAATTCGTCTAATGGTAAAAATATAAAAATTCAACTGTTAATATTGTTCAATTAGGATAGTCTCTTTTTAAAAGACGTATTTTAAGTACAAAACATCCTATTCAGTGTAAATTAATTTTTTCTTCGACAACCGTTTTAATCAATCAATACTTCCCTCTCGATCAGTAAAATACAATTTTTGAATCAAAAAATCGTCACATTATAAATATTCACCTAAAAAACCTTTTAAAAATCAAATGATAAGACCATTATTACTAGTTTAAGTTAATTAAAGCATGCTCGATTATAAGTCAAAATCGAAACAAAGACGTTCCCTGAAAAAATTGGATTATTTATTTATTAATTTTTAAAATTTATGCACACATTATGCTACTTTCCAATTACAATTTCCGACAAAAAAGAATTTACCATAGTAACAATTATTTGCACCAAAAGGTAGCCAGAAAATATCATCCATAAATTAGCATGAGTTTATCGCGACTTAATAGCTTATATTATACAAACAGGATTGTATGTCGCATTATTATGTAAAATGTATAATACAAATTAATAAAAGGGTCATGTAATCATTTTTTAACAAATTAAAGTTTTTGACAAAAGTACCAAAGGTATAAGAACTGATAAGAGAAATAAGTTCCTAAGGGATTTTTTAATTTCAAAATCGCATAAATAACTCGTCCACCATCCTAAACATAAATAAATGTTGATCTTTATTCATTTATAAAAGATTAATTTTATCTTTAATTTTAGTTTAGAAGTAAAATTATTAAGTTATGAATTAAAAATGAACAATACCATCCATCATATCTTGGTATGGAACAATTATAAATGTCATAAGTTGCATATCAAGGGGTTAGAAAAGTCAACGGAAGCATACAATAAATAATAGGATTGAGAAGAACACTTTAACTGATCAGTCCTAGAATTAAAAAGATATATCGATTTAGTTTGATAGATGACGAGGATATAAGTTTTAGCTGGATCTGTTATATAATGAAACTCTTAAATTTTGCGTGAACAATATCTAATGGCCGAAAAAATTTGCAAATATAAATCAAAACATTAAGTAAATTTTTTTCTGGTCACATGTTTAATTTTGCAACCCGGAAAATGGATGCCATTGTTTTAGCATAGACAAATTTCAAATAAAACCAAACTTTCTATAATATACTTTAACATCTACTACTGTTTTGATTATAGTTATAGACCTTGTTTTGTGAATTACAGGTTATATTTTTTTCTGTTTTTTTTTTGCTTTAAATTCGGAATTGTCAGTTCGATAGACTAAAGTGTCTAAAACAGCATCATTTTTTTCAATTATAATTTATACCACTTTAGTTAATATCGTTTCATTGTTTAACAATAAAGGATAAATAAAATGCTTTCATCAAGTTTTGGCAAGTAAATTTAACGCATGTTTTTCTGTTATTAGATAGTTTTGTAACTTATAATTTCCCCGATAAATTCTCAAGTGACTTAATTACTATCTTATTCGTATTTTTTTGGCATTATTTAAAATTAGATTTTAGGTGAATAGATATGCTAAATTTATTTTTGGCTTATTTATGATATTCAAAATAAAACTTATAAAAACATAAAAGTGGCTTTTGACCCTCAATCAACACTGGCCAATACATATACGAAAATATTAAAATAGACAGAAAGATCCTATGTTTATGAATTTTTTTTAGAATTCACTGTTACTTTAGCGTAAAAAAATAGAAATTTATATTTTATGAAAGACAGTATTATAAAAAAACAATAGACTCTTCTTCTTATATCCAGTTTTTATACTTTTTGGCAAATTATTTACTAAATCTTTATAATTTTTATCTAAAAGTCGAGAGATAGTCTATATACCAAAAAACAAGTAACTTATAAATTAATAATATAAAATTACCTTGCATCCTTTCAGCAAACAAAACCACTTGCATAAGAACCTTTCAGAAACTTCAGTAAGTAAAACGATGCTTTATCTGGTTATTTACACGATAATGTATATTTTTTCCGAAAAATCAACTATTAACACGTATAAACATTCGCCTTTACAAAATATTCATAATACATTCCGTAGAGGGTTTTAAGGACAGAACATACTATTTATCATTTTAATGCACATTTTACGTGCTTGAAACAAAATCAAATTTTTTAGATGAACCATTATATACACTTTTTTATTTTCTACATGGATACACAATATTAATCGTTTTCCGCCATTTTTAGATGATTTTTAATTTAAAAAATTCATCGGAATTTTTAAAGATTTATAATCGACATTATCTGTTTTAGTTTCAACAAATTTTTTTTAAGAAAAACTATTGAGCCAATTTAAACTTAAAATAAAGTTAACGCAGAAACCAATTTACTGGATTTTAGTCAGTTCTTTGGGCATTCTGTGTGAAATACATAAATCAGAGAAAATCCAGTTTTTTCACATACAGAAAAAAAGAATTACTTAGCGTCACAAAACATTTTTTTTTCGCATCATCAGCGCCAGTTTAGGCGCCTTTGACTATTTCAAATTTAAAAGACGATATTATATACGCCCTTAAAAAACCACACCAAATGTCAATCCTGAGAAAATAGATTACCCCTCTATTCTACGTTTTATGTCATTCAAACCCCTTAAACACAATTATAACATAAAACTTATCAGATAGCTGTGTTGAAGTTCTTTTTATAGATAAAAAAGATTAGTTTTTTATACGTGTCTGATACATTCTATAAAAAATTGGTGTGATTTTTAGATATAATATTATATATTGAAGATCAGAGGCGATCTTCATTTAGTGATTTTAGAAAGACATAGAGAAATCAAGAAATTATAAGTGTTAAATATAAGAAAGATACAAAATATTTGAGAGAAGAGTAAATTGCCGAAAGTTAAAATCAAATATATACATGAGAAAAAAATAAATACCCCAAACAAAACCTTAAAATTTAAAAATTGAAATATAAACATCTGTAAAATATAATTTATATAAAATTAATGTATTTTACTCTTTTTAAATCGCATTTTTAATGGTCACGACAACTACAATTTATATACTTTTTATAAATTTTTTTGGCACTGGTTTTTTATATTTATACAATATGCTATTATTTTCGCTAGATTTGAAATATATAAAACATTTTTGATAGAACTTTTTAAGTAATTTTTAAAATATATAAAGTTATATTTTTTGGCCATATTCAAGAGATTTCGCATTTGTAATGCGCATTTAGGGAATTATTCTGATATAAAAAAGACATTTCTAATAATAAGTGATCAAATTATGAAGAATTTATGAACAGCATATTTAAAAGAAAGGGCTCACCCCAATCAATAAATTCTGATAATGTTAAGTATTATGCGAAATGAAATATGATGGAGTTATCAAAAACACCATAAATATTTTAATAAATAGTTGGCGATGTATAAGTGAGGCAGTAGCATACATAAAATCAGATTGACTAAATTTGTAGATTTATTTGTCTAAAAAGATGCGGATGCACAGAGAAAAATTGAAATACAGTGAAATCGAAGGATAATCATAAACCATTCTACAGAGAATTATATTTCGTTACTTAGAAAATAAAATGTGACAAAAATCAATTTAACAAAGAATTAAAAAAATATTAAAAATGAATTTATGCTTATTTTGAAGATTAATCTGTTAATGTGTGTTTGTAATTAAATTAATGATATTTTTTCTCGATTTAATATTTATGTGTGGTCGAAGAGTGGAATGCGTGGGTGTAAAGAAATATATACATGCCCTTAAAAATAAAAATATAACTTGTAAGGTAAAAAATTGTAGATCTGTTATAAAAATTATTAAAAGGATTAGATATCAATTAAACCATATTTAAAAACAAAAAAACCATGGTATTTGGATCATGGTCATAGAATTTCGTGATGAAAAAATTAATAAAAATAATAAATTAAGACTTCATCTACAATTCATTTTAAAATGTTTTTAATATACAGAAAGTGCATTTTAAGAACTAATTTTTTTGAATATGATGATAAAAAATCTTCTATACTTATATTTTTAGATTTCTGAAAAAATTGTGCATATGTTTTTAGAAATAATTTATCATGGTTTATTAATGATACTATATATGGGTTGTACAGTAATTTTGATGAGCATTCAAAGATTCAATTTTATTATCAAAAAAGCAGAATTTATAAAAATAAAATAAGAATACAAAACTCAAGTCAACTATGAACAATACTTGCGAAAAAGTTATTTATGAAACTTGATATTTACCAAATTACACATAATTTTTTTTTAATGATGTAAGTTTAAAATGAAAATGTTATAAAAAAAGCTTTTTCCCCAATGATAATCACACGTTAAATTGCTGATATTTATTGATTTGTATTGAAATTTATAAATTATATCTTCTAAAACACCATATCATGATGGCAAAACAAAACATGATAAATTAAACTATTATTAATTTATTTAAAAAAACATCAATTTTAATGCCCGAATATATATTATTTCGCCTTTTAATGATTTATATTGGTCAAAGACTGAACATACAGCCGACCTGTACAAAAATTTGAACAGATGATTTAATCTAATTTGAAACTTTAAATTTTTTTTGGATATGTAAGATATTGAAAACATTGTTTTTTATATATTAGTAATATTTTTTTTGTCCATAAATCTGTATACAAGCTTATTTGTTCGGGCTCAGATTTTTTTTTTATAGAGGTTATTGTAATTTAAAATATAAAAGAAAAGTAATGGTATATGGCTTCTTATATAGAACTTATTCTTATGTGTAATTTATTTGAAAAGCGACTATTAAGAACAAAAAAAAATTTAATAATTCAAGAGAAAAATAAATTTGACATCTGGCTCTTTATAATTTATGTAAAAACTTTACATTAATACAATTGCGCGAAAGGTTTGAAGTTTAAGGAATTTACTTAAAATTTACATATCCATTACACGAATAAACTAATAAATTTCTATATTTTTTATTTTTCTAAATAGACAAAACTCCAGTATTTTATTATTTCCGATTAATTTTTTTGTGATCTTAGAAAAGAAATGCACAAATTTATACTTTAAAAGGTAGTTCTTAATGATGTATTAGAACACCTTTTTTTTTTAAACAGATTAAATATAAACAATATATTTTTTTGTATTATTTATTTGCTCATAGGAATACAAAACCTTTGAAATTTTTTATAAACCAACATCAGCCGTATACCAGACTACATCAACGGGATGCAAATCATGGGTATGATTTATAAATAGTTATTATTAAAGAGAAACACAAAAAAACTTATAAAATTCTTTTATAAATTTTTATAATCATGATATTAAATTTTTTTCAAATTTTTTTTTCTGGATTATACAGCAATTTTCAAATACATATAAACGACTGGATATAAAATTCTTATGGTTTTTTTGCTCAAAAATTTTGGCAGAGTTTTATTTAAATCCATAGAAATCATAACGTCTTATAAATATTGAATATTTCATAAATTGTAAAATTATTCTTGCTTGGAGCTTTCATATCTGGCTTTAGTGGCGATAGCCGAGTAGTATAAATATTCGACCTAGAATTGTAAATGTAAAGGAAAAAAGATACGAATACTTGTCCCACAAGACATTGATATACTACCAAACTAGTAATACTGTGATCTTAGATAAATAGGATATAGCAAAACTGTCGGGTCGACCCTCGGTCAAAAAGATAATCTTCGGCTCAATAAACACATTGAATTCGACACATAAACAATTTGCTTCGATATTCAACGCAAGGTCAATTGATTAAAGTCTTATTGATATGATGGATATCCATACATTTAAAAGAGATATATAAAGCGTGATTAATACCGCTAACCAGTATTATTTGACTTTGAGTATGCAATATTTTTGTTTTAATGACTTTTTAATATGGTTTGTACATATAATTTTTTTGAAGTAGTTAATAATTTTTTCAATGAAAATAATAGGTAACATTTTATTCCTGGATAAATTATTCTTAAACCAAAAAACACCTTTATCAAAAAAAGGAATAAAAACCTACATTTGATATAGAAACATAAATCATAAGCGACGATGTCTGATAAGTTCTTTTATATAATTTTCTAATACATGTTCAGATTATCGTATAAATGTCCACATTAGCTTTAATTTTTTATAAGAGAAACGATAAATTAATGAAACTAAAAAAACAAAATTAAAATATTATCGTTGCAAAACACCTATTTTTTTGTACAAATATGCTGTTATGATGTATAAAAGGATAGACAGAATCACAAAGAAATAGAAAGTTGAAAACACAAATTACAATCGGAATTTTAAGATGGATATTATCTATGCGGAATAACATAAAATACCGAGTATGATTTATTAAAACAGAAATTCGCCACCTAAAACCTTTAATTTTAAAGCATCAGCTGCAGTCTTCAATATATAATAATTTGAACTTATATATCTTATTAAATCCAGTTCTGCACATGGGCTGAAAAAATTAAAAAAAAAATTATTATGAAATTCTGCAGAATTGAATGATATATTATTAAAAATACACATTTTAGATTATTAAGTTGTTTTAAGTTTTTGCAAAATACTTTGCTCTTTAAGCAATTTTTAAATTTTTTTTTTGGTGAAAATTAACTTTTTATTTATTTTGCAATGTTGTCTAGTTTGTTCTTGCGTTATATAAATATTTAATTTTTCACACGGCTATTCACTTATAAGAAGACCGTATTAAAACCTTTCTTAATAGAATAAGAATTCTTGTGTTTTTCTTTTCAAAAATTACCTAATTGCTTGCTACATACACGGACAGTTGAAAATCTTTGCAATTTCATATCCGTATTTTTTCTTTATGTTGAATATTCTTTAGTTTATAACTTTAACAATAATTGATGTGCATATAAAAACATATAATATTACTATTTTATACATTCTTTTGATCACCAATATCGAGTCTACTTTATGTTTTTTTTTATTTTACAATTACTGATGTCTGCCTATATAATGTAATTTTTTTGGAATAGTTGGCTTGTTTTTGATATATCGAAGAAAAATCAATCTTTCTTATATCTAAGATTATTGAAAATATATTTCCAGTGAATTAGTAATGTGTTTATTAGCCCAAATGATGAATTAAATTTTTTTAAAAAAAAACAAATTTTTAATGCATAGAAATAATAAACATGGCATTATATAATATGCAACATAGAAAAAATAATTATGTTATTATATAATATGCAACATAGAAAAAATAAACATGTTATTATTCAATATGCAACGTAGAAAAAGTATATATTTTAAAATTTTATGATTTTTTTCACACAGGCTAACAATAACTTATTCATGGTATTATCTTCAAAATATCACTGTATGCTTACATACACAATTAATATAAGCATATAATAATATCATAATATATTTTACACTTGAATTGTAAATTTTTTTTTCGATTTCCAATATTTGAAAACTAATTTTATAGCAAACTAAACGAATATAAATACTGATGTTAAATATTTTATTTTCTAACAGAATAAGCGCTTACAAAAGTATTAAAAATATAATTGTGTTTTCTATAATATATAGCAAGGTTTTACTTTTATAAAAATAAATATGTTATGTGTGAGATTTATGATTAAAATTGGGTATTTAATAAGATAAGATTTTTAAGAGGTTATTGTATTTATTTTTATCATTAAAGCAAAAAAAAACACAATAAATGGAAAAAAATTATAGGCTTTATGTATTAAAATAAATTTAAATTGATTTGCGCTTTTATTCCGTAATTTTATTATAGAAATTAGATAATTTTGAGTTTCCTTGATTATAAAAAGATTAAAGAACACCCAAAGCCGTTCTTTAGATAAATAAACTCACATTGTAAATTCTATAACTGTTTTCACCATAAAACTAATTAAAAATCTTTGAATGATATTTTTTATAGTCAATAATTAATAAAAGAACCGTATATACGCTATTCACATAAAATTTATGAAAAAAAAAACAATATAAAAACAATACAATTTTTTTTATATGGTAATATAACTTTTGTTATTCGAACATTTTTAGGTAATAGGATTTTCATACTCTATCTAATTTATAGTCTAAGGCAAAAAGATCTGCTTTTTTGAGCGAATACGATAACTGAAAGAATATTTTTAGTATCGTATATTATCTAAGCCTAAAGAATCATTATTTCTGATTTTTTTTGTTTTAAGAAAACACAAACACTTCTGGAAAATGTAGCCATACTTTGTATATCATATATTTGAATATTATTGTTTATACATCTATAAGAATAGAATAAAAAAATATAATTTATTGCTGATATTTTGAAATTGTTCATTTAAATATCGTTTTATAACAAATATATTTTTTAATTTTTTGTTTTGATATTTAGTTATTTTCTTTGCTGTGTGGTGTGTATGTGATTTTTTTAATTTCTTTTATCAGTGAGATGCCATTTACGCCAATATAAATTACATGTATTTCAAATTTTTTTTTAATAGAGAAAAATCTGTTTATTTTTTTTTATTTTGTGTGATGTTTTGGGTATTTTGGCGGTGTAAGAGGCAATAAATCATTCAAAAAAAATGAATTTTTATTATATATACGTATTTATCATGCAATAAAAATCTATATTGGTGTAAATATAATAAAATTGAATATATATAAAAGGTATTTTTTTGATTTTTAACATATCAAATTACATATATTTTAATATTAAGACACTTGAGCTCATCACATTTGAGAGAAGGCGAGCAGTGATGGATATATATCAGGAAAAGGTGTCAAAAAAAGTATCAAGGAGTTGTGGAATGGTCCCGATACGCTGACTACATCAAAATAGATGGAATTAATAAAAAGAAACTTAATCCCACAAATAAATAAAAATTATTAATATGAGCAGCAAAACTTCATTTACATCAAAAAATTGGCATATATGACAATTGTAAACAAAATTTATATATTGGTTTCAGTATTGTATTTCTGGTTTAATTAGATTTTCTTGTTAAATAATACTATAGAAATTTTATTAAATCACAAATGAAATTCATAAACCATAATATAAATTTCAAATTATAATATATGCCAATAAATTTTGAAAGTAAATTTAGTGTCATGATTCTAATAGATTTAAGTAAATTAAATAGTCAGAGAAATGAAATTAATTAAAATAGAATATCACAAATTATGTGGTGTATATGATTTAAAAATCAAATCGGTGATCAAAAAAAAATACAAGAGCGTATCATAATAATAATTTTATCATGAACAAATGGCTTAAAATAAATAAAAAACCTAGTAGAGTATGTTATCAACCAGAAAAAAATCAAGAAAAAATATAGAAATTCAATACAACTTACAGTTTTTACAAAATAAAAATTATTGATCCAATATTTTTCTAAAATTAATAAGAAACTAGCGTTTTATCACTGAATAATGTACATAAATCACAATAAATGTTGTATATAAATTCACATTACCTTTTAAATATATGCTCCTATGTTCGGTAAAGAATTGCCTCTAAATTCTGTTTATTTTAATTGTACAAATTGGTGTGATTCAGTCTTACAAGTATTGTGATTGTCAATAAACTCAGTTTTCATAATATTTTTCACTCTTTATACATAAATCTATCCTTTTGCAATATATTATCTTCTATTTAACTTTTAAAATGGGCATCTGGATCAGTACACTCACACAAAATTGTTTACAGACCGCACATTTCTAATTGTCGTCTATTTAATTTGCGAAAACATTTTTATAATTTCAATATTTAATATATTGATATAACTTTGTATTTAAAAGATCTATACATTTCAAGCATTAAAATCTTTCTTTAGATCTAATTTAATTTAGAGCCTCTTAAATTAGCTGGAAATTCATATAATATTGTCTTATGTCTATCAATATCCCAAACAGAATATTAATTACATCACACACTTGATTTTTTTGTAATAATGTTAAAGATATACTATATTTTAATGAAATAATTTACAAATAAATGACAGTTGTGAATTTCAAATTTGCTAGAATTTATATTAAAAAGCACAGTTTATCTATTATCTTCGTATTAACAAAGATATTAGGAAAAAATTCATGTGTTTTTTTCCAATATGTTTCATCTTCTATAAATATATTTTTAATTACAATTACTCGATATTATTGTATCACATAAAATCCCAACATAAATGACATATTATATATCCAGCAATTTTTCTTTATTACAGTACACATTTATAATTTATATATGAAAGGCGCACTTTATTTTAGAATATCTTTTTTTGATGAAAAAAAATGTGTAGACTTTTCAAAAAAAAGAAATTCAAAATAAGTAGGCTTAAAATAAATTTATCAAAGTTTGAAATGAAAAAAAAATTATATACATTTAATATTTGATTATTCATATGCAGATGTTCCTTAATAATTTATTAGCTCTGAAGTATTGCTATTTGAACATTTTTTATATAATTATTTAAATTTCTGATTTTATACATCATCTAAAAATCTTATAGTGGAATAAGCTGGCGTAATCAAATTAATTTAAAAATAAAAATGAATCGCTTGACATGACTTTATTTTTATATTTACTTCAAAAATAAGGAAATAAATAATGAGTTGATTATCTTTTTTTTATATTTACTTCAAAAATAAATGTAAGTTCACTGAATTATGAATCGATTAAGGTTTTTTTTATATTTACTTCAAAATAAATGTTCGTTCGAAAAAAAATAATGAATCGATTAAGGTTTTTTTATATTTACTTCAAAAATAGGGGATGGGTTGAAAAACAATAAAAATAGTTTAATTAATCTACGATTGTAAAGTTGAATTTCGAAGGCTTGCGAAAATAAAAAAGCAAGGTTTTAACAAAATTATTATATTGTTTCTGATCCGAACGAACGATCAAATTCATTTTCAGCCTCGATATAGTCGTATGATTTAGCACCATCAATATAAACAGAAATTACATCTTGCATTTCCGCATAACTTATCAGAAACTTTCCCCATCGTACAATCAAATTATTATTATTTTGAGCAAACCTTTCGAATTCGATTGATTCGATTTTCTTAGGACTCAAAAAGTTAATTTTATTGACAATATTTTTAAGCCTGAGTTCTTCACTATATTTTTTTGGATCAGCAATAATTTGAGCAAAATCAGTAAGAAGGGGATTACAATTTTCTTCTCTATCATAAATAAAAATACCTTTCCCACTAAAAAGGTAAATAAATCGATTACTCATGGTGAAAGATTCTATTGGTTTATCATCAAACCATTTTTTAAGATTAATAATATAGTTATCAGATGTTATTTTATTTGAGCTTAATATTACTATTTGATTGGTCTTTTCTTGGTACCAAAAATCGATATTCTTCCTGCCAAAAGACTCTATTCGTTTTTCACAAACAATCTTTCCATCGCTATTAAATATAGAAACAAGGTCGTTCATTAATATTCCAATATACTCGCAATTGAATATTTTGAATTTCTCGAAATTATATGATGTTTCTATTTGATTATATTCATTAAAAAAACACATTCTATCATCTTCATTAATGCATAACATTTTTCTGGTTTTTAAAATACAGGCAGATCTACATTTATATACTAAAATATTGAATTCCATTTCTGTAGTAAAAATATTATAGCTTATACAAAATGTGTCTGATACCACCATAATAAAATTTGTATCATAAGAAAATTCTACAGATTTTATGTTTGACTCTATGTTCAGCCTATTTATAAAAGCTAGATTATTTAAATTGTGAATGTTTATAATTCTTTCGTCTGTCGTGTAAAATGCTATATACTGTGATTTTCTATCTATAATGAATTCCTCGAAGTCTGTTTTGACTATAGCTAGTTGCTCCATATTAAAATGGGGCCTTCTGATTAAATAAATTCAAGTATATTTTTAATTAAAAAATCTTGATATCATCTATGAATTCAAAAAGGTGCTGACAGAACTCGAATCACGAACCAAATCGGTGCATATATCAAAACTATATTATTGAGAAGAAGCATTTAACAGAAAAGAGGATATAGCCAAGAGTATAGATACGGTGTACCTACGGAAATTAAATCAAGTGTAGTCAGTCGAAAAAGTCTAAAATTCCAAATCAACCTATTTTCAAAATTACTTATGACTTCAAAGATACATTATGAAATATTTTAAGATGATGAGGGTGAAATAAGATACAAATACAACATTTTTATATAGTATTTCAAAGTTTTACTTGAAAAAACCAAATGCCATATAGCTTATTTGACCAGCTCGAAGTCACGGACCAGATTGATGCATATATCCAAACTATATGATTTAGAAGAAGCCTTGAACAGAAAAGAGGGTATATCCAAGAGTATAGATACGATGTACTCATGGAAAATCAATAAAGCATAGTCAAAAGAGAAAATCAAAATGAACCCATGATAAAAAGATATAGTGCTAAAAATTTTAGATCTTTATACTAAGTTAATGAACAAAGAAAATAAAAATTATTTGATGAAAGATCTTTTAAATGATTCGAAATTTAAGTAATTTTATAAAATCAGAGTTTTCGAGGATGATTTAGTTTCTTCGAAACATAAGATTTGCACGAATCTCAACCTTTCAATTTTTTAGAATGTAGGGTACATAATTTCATTAAAGTTAAAATAAAATTATAATAAATTAATAACATGGTATAATCACAAAACACCAAAAGATGTATTTAAAAGGTCGAAATTTCAGTAAAAGAAGTTCAGGCACAAACAAAGAATAATATTTTGGAAAACAATTAGGCTAAAGTCTTGAAAGAAGAAGATGCTTTACGGGTTATAAACGATGATGAGATTGAAAGAAGTATCAAGCAAACATACCATAAATAAATCCAAAGTTCTGCTATAATAAATTTGTATAGGTAAAAATCAAATTTAAAACAATAAATAAAGAATTATTAAAATCCATGTTAATATTTTCCAAAGAGCAATCTAAATAGCTTAAAAAAGTATTTTTTATTTATGGGCTTTATTTATAGTCGTAATTTTAGTTTTTGTTCTCTGACACAGCTTGCTTGATTCTCTGTACGCACAACGTATTTATACTTTTGGCCATCTTCTTCCATATCCCACCTTCTAAATAGCTTAAAAAAATTAATAAATAAAAAAATTGTAAATTGAATATAAAAAACAACGATGTCATTCCCAAATAAACTTAAAGATAAATAACAATATTAATTAACTGCAATTTATAAAATCTTGGATCAATTTCAATTTCATATCCAAACATTGTAGAGAGTTTATCCATTATGTTTTTATCATCTCTTTATTCTTATACAAAAAATACATATTTATGGTCGTTTTAAATTATTGAAATCACAAATTATGTATGATAATGCACTAAAACTGTTCAATTTTAATAAATTTATCATATAACGATATTTATAAACGTATTGCTGACCAGAACATATCGCATATTTTTTTACAATATTTATTATGGCCCTAGTACTCATTTTATTGACTTGCATATAAAATATTAATGATTATCAAGTTTAAAAAATCAAATACCCTAAACAAAAGTATATTAAAGTATTTAATTTATTAATATATTTCTTCCTAGAAATAAGACATATATAAATGATATTCTAATAGAAAAAAAGTTCTATGTTTAGTTTTATTAAATTTTGAAAAGAAAACCGTAATTAATAAAAAAAAATACACCGAGATATTTTCAAGAGATAAGTGTTTTGGGACTGTTGTAAATTAAAGGATTTGTAATTATTAAAGCCATTTTATTATAACCAAATAAAAGAATTTATAGAAAATCAATTTTTTTCGCTATATACGTTTAATAATAAAAACTAATCAAAGTTTTAATATTGATTTTAGATTTGTGTTTTAATTACTTGAATTTTTTTTTCAGAATAAACTTTGAATATCCAAAATACATTATACATATCGTGTCATATTTTTTTATTTGCAGTAATTTATCTTTCACAAAAATAAATCTATCATCTTTTATAAATATTAACAATATAGGCACATTTTTTTCATTTGAACAGCTTATATAAGATAAAGACATTATGTATGCAATCATATGTTAGTATTACTTCCTCGATGAAATCTATTTTCCTAATTTATTCGGCGATTCTGTGCCTTTAATGGATCATATTTGCTGGTCAAATTAGTAACAAAATCTTATAAATCATAAGCATATCAAATTTATGCTACCTATAAGTAGATTAAATGAAAATAAAAAAGCCTTTTTCTTATTTTATTCAAAAATTATAACATATAGAAGAAAAAAAGGCTAGATAAATAATTAAATAACAATAAATTCGGTTAAAAGATATTAACGAGCCTTCAAACAATAACCCAACCGATCTATTATTTATAGTACTTCTGTATAAATATAAATTTTTTATTGGCTCTTATTATATGTTTTTCGCCCCTTTGAATTTTAATGAAATCATGTCTATAAAAATTTAAAATTTGCGTATCTTAAAAAAGATTTAATGCCAAAAGTATTAAAAATGTAATATGAACCATATAAAATTACAAAGAAACTATAAATTTTTATGATACTGTCGGAATTAGTTTTGCTTAAAAACATACCCAAATTTATAAAAAAAATGTGATCTTAACCATGGAAAATTAGCGAATTTTTGTCAATAAGTATTTCTTTGTCAAAAATATCGATTTTAATATAACTTTAGACATCCAAATCAAAGAAATATGAACATAAAACATTTTAATAAAGTTTACATAAATATAAGCCATTAAACTAAATTGTATCAGAATCACAGAACAATTTTACTTCTTCCAGTACAAAAATAAATAAATTTTCTTTCTCTTAAAATGCTATTATTTGTAATATAAGTTACGCTGATTGAAATAGGTATAACTAGCCTTGATAACTTGACTGAAGTTGAGAATGAAAAATATAGGAAGTATGACATCTTGGCGAATGAACTTGGTTTAATTTACAAATGCAAAACAAGAATAATACCATATGTGATATTTTGGGATGGGGTTGTCACAAAATATCATAAAAAATATGTTAAGAAGAAAAATCCCGGACGAAGTAGAAGCATACATGCAAGCTCTCACACTCCACAAGACACTTGAACTCATCTCATTTGAGAGAAGAAGAGCAGTTGATGAAGATAGATCAGAGGAAGGTGTCAAAAGATGCATCAAGGAGTTGTGCAATATTCCTAACACGCTGAACACGTCTAAATAGATAAAATCGATAAAAAGAAAATTAACCCATAAATAAATAAGAATTTTATAATATAAGTATGATAAACATTTTTTTTTATGCAAGCGGATTAATACCCTGATAATCCACAAAATACAGAATCAAATATCCAAAGAAATATAAATTTAAAATATAACAGAGAAGAAACAAAAAAAATGTACACATTTTTTATTATTCTTTTAGCACTTCTAATATTTGATTTTGTTTTACCATAATCAAATATTTTATGATCACTTAAAATCTTCAAGTATCAAACGCATCCTAATTTATTCCACTTTCCAATAAAAACTTAAACATATTTAGTAGGCTGCCATATATATTCTTTATAAATTTTAAATTCGCATCGATATCGATATTATCTTTTTTAGTTTGAAGGCATAATATCAATCCAAAAACATTTTAAATACGGGATTTTAATGGTTCAATATAATTCTAATATACTTTGATTTATATGCATACAGAATTTTTTTCTATTTTTACCATTCGTATGTAGATATATAAATAAATCCAGTCTATAACTTATTTAATCTTTATCTCCATTTTATCCGCTTAAAACTATGCTTAAATATAAATTTATTGTTAATAAATTTTATATTGTAAAAGAAATAAATCTGTTTCAAAACTATAATTCATTTTAAATTTAATTGCAAAAAAAATTGGTAATTTTATTTCTGAAATCAAGAATAATTATCTTAAAAATATAAAAATTTTCAACATTTATACAGAATATATATTTATTTAGAAATCATTTACCCAATAAAAAAAATAAAAATTTCCCTTGCTTATTTGAAACTCCACATGAAAAATTTGTCGAATATACATGAATTTTAGCGATAATAACGCAATATTACACGCGCATTGTAGTAAAGACTTTTTGATACTAGCTCTGTTTTATCCTCTTGCAGTGATATAGTGCATATATTTCACAGAAATTATCCATTTTATTATACTAAATGAAAAGGTATGACGTCACAAAAAAAATTTTTTCAATGACATATTCATGATTAAAAAAGATTTATTTAAAAACATTCCTAATATAAAGTTGCACTAAATTTAAATGAAAATGTAAAGTAGAAAATTTTTAATGCAAGGATTGATATAAAAAAGAATTGTATAGAAAAAAAATATCTACACAACAAAAAAAGGTTTTGATGTTATTAATATAAGAGATAGCGCTCATGCAATTTTTATCTATAATCATGTGCTTATTTAGATAAATTATTTCTGCGGATTCGTAATGTATATTTTTAAATTAAGATAAAAAATAGAAACCACCATGGAAAACTATACTTAGAAAACAAAACAAGAAGTATTAAAAAATTGGTGCATTCACATTTCTCAATGTATTTTTTTTTATCAAAATTTATCCGTGAAAAGATTAAAAAATTTTTGTGAACCAAATGAATTTTTAAAGTAGTCTCGCTGCAAAATCCTTTAAAGATATTCGTTATATTCGATTTTACAGGATAAATATAATTATCAGTCCTTTTAAGAATATTTGAAAATTTAATTTCATATAATTTTGTTTCTTTCGGCTCAAATCCGAACAGTCCGCATCCTGTTGTTTTTACCTAACTAATTGTATTTTTATGAGCCCATAGATATGATAGAAATAATCAATACGCCAGATGACTGCATTCTAATGGGTTCTGATAGCTATATATTGGGGGGTTTACCAGCAAGTTGCTCGAATTATGACAAAAAAATTACACGGTAAATATTTTTTGGTTTGCAATGCATCTACATTGATTCCCGATGCTTCAAAAAAAATAAGCTGTGAAAGATAATAGGTTAAAAACATTATAATTTGCAAGAAAATAATGTTAACCTTAAATATAAGGTTCGGTTTCTTCTTACTATTCGTTTCGCCGCATTCTTTTGTTTAATAAAATCTATTATTAGATTTAAGTGAATAGAGATAGAAAAGCATATTTAATGGAAACTGAGAGTGATAAAGTTCTACTTAGGTAAAAAATCCATAGGCTATATATTTACAATTATAGACATGATCATGTAAAAAAGTTGCGTTATGCTATAATTTTTTTAGTTCGACATATGCTTTTGCTAGAATAAAATTTTAATTTTGTGAAATGTTGAATTACTCGCTTTATAGTTAAAAAGAACTATAATATAAAAATATGAGCCTAAAAAGGAAATAAAAATTTAAATAAAACACAAGTAAATAACGTTAACCCAAGATTTATAGTGTTAATTTAGTAAAAAAAACAACAAAAATAAATTTAAAATGCTACACTCATATATAAATTCATAAATTATCACATAAAATCTGTAATCCTTTTATACATCATGATTTATCAAAAAAAAACTTACGTGTCAATATAGAGTTATTTGAATCTTTTATAGGAATTTTGTAAGGGCGTATTTCTTATACAAAAAAACGAGAAACTAGACTAATGAAATTAATAATATCATCCATATAAAATTTAATGAACGTCAAGTAGAAAAATTCGTAAAAACTTTGAATAGACTAGATTAAATACAATTTTTTTAATAAAACTGATGGTTTGGGTCTTTTGAGATTGATAAAATCTTTATTATGAAATAGAATGAAGTGATGTGAAATAATTTCCCTGCTATTGAAGAAATTTTTTTTTCAAAAAATCAACGGCTATACTTAAACTGTATGAAAAGTAAAAAATATTACAAGCAGATATATATAATTTGGAAAATTAGAAAATGTAATTCAAATATTGATTAGATTGTAAAAACACACTAAAGAAGTAAATGATTTAATAGAGAATGTGATCTCAGAAATTTACATACTGATATCTTTAATAATATTAAATAAAAAAATAATTCAAGGATAATTTTATGTGTAGAATAAATACATGTTTACCCTAAAAATATAAAGCTATTCTAGACAAAAATTGATTTATTTGCCCTCCTGAGTATTATAAAGGCTATAATTTAACTTTTTTGTATTATTTAAAGTTTTTAAAAATTTTAATTTGATAAAGCCTTTTGAATACATAATTTTAAGCGCAAAAATGAACTTGTGGGATTATTACTGTAAGACAGATAAAAATGGTTATTTATCGTATAAATATTTGACAAAAAATTATTTTTATGTAGAAAAAAATATTATATGGCTAAAATAATACAAAAATTGCGTTACGACGACTAATAAATCATATTCTTCACTTAATATTATCGTTTATACTATTTGTGTATTCTTATATGTCACCCTATTGTATTGTGCATAAGTTCCTTATTTAAGGATAGTGAAAAATTTTTACCATTTACACATTCATACGCGTATGCTTATTCGAGCTGATTGAATTTTGGCGTTATATCTTGTTTTTTTATTTCTTTAAAGACAAATTTCACATCTTAAGTGAACTATTTTTAGATGGTTTTTTATTTTGGAAATTATTATTGCTATCAACAACAGTATTTTCGGTATGAATTTAAGTAATTAATTTTTATTAATATTCTTATTCACAGCATTGATCGTATTTTTTTAGTCTTCTATGATTTTGTAACTCTAGAAAAGTGTTTTATATATAATAACACAAATATAACTTTTTTGACCTGTAATTCGTATAAAAACCCCCTTCAGTGACATCTTGTGTAAATCCCCATCCTTATGATTTTTTTTGTGTATGTAAAACTGTTTTATTCAAGTTTACGCCTCTTTCGATGCTTTAAAGATGGTATGATAATGAATTTTTAGATTTATCGATTGTATGGATTGAAAAACCATTTTTTCGAAATACAATATATTTGGTTAAAGTATATTCAAAAAATGCATTCACAATCTATTTAAAATGAAATTAGGTTATCCAAAAAAGTAATATTTTTGAAAAAAATTGAGAATAGATTTAGAAAAGTATAATATCTGGGTAAGAAAAAGATAATATAATGTATTCAAGCTATTGGTTCAATTTATATGCAAGAAATGCTTATATTTTTACCCCTTAGTCAATTGCTTTTAGAACAAATTTAAATAATGTATGGGATTTTTATCTTCAGCACAGCGTTTCTACAGGCATATTTTTTTAAATATTTGTATTTTGCCGCTTTTCTTTATAAAAAAACAGATTATATATTTTTTACGGTAGAAAAAATCTGCTTATAAATGAATAAGGAAACTATATATACCTCGAAGTTAGATAACTTTTAATTTTAAAAAATATTAATATTGAATTTTAATTTTAAAAAATATTGATGTTGTATTATAATGATAAAAACATATTATAGTATGTATAATGATTATTTTTCATTTCATGATACTATTTAATGCAAAAGCTTATGATTTGAATGTAAAAACATAAGAAAACTAAAGTTTGCAGTTTCGTTTGAAAATAGATTGTATTATAATTTGAGTGGTATGTCAAATATTAATTTTTACTGATTTTTAACTTTGCAAAACTTTGAAAGATATAGAATAGGTCCTTTTATGGCACCTTAGTTGTAATTATTTTCACATTTTTAGCATGCGTTAGTTCTTCTTATAAGTCGTATTATTTCAATCAGAAATCTTAACTCTTTTTTTGAATGCTATAGTAACACTGATATAGGTTTTTCAGACTTTTTATTGTACAACTTATAGAAATTCAATTATAAATTATGGTAACATTGCCGCTAAATCTTGAGGACATATAATACTTCACCATATTTTTTTAAAATAAATAAATAGTTTAATGTAAGTAAAAGTAATTATAAAATATCTACTTACTTTTGGGTCACTAATATTTTGTAATCTTTAAATATCTTAAAACATAATATATCAAATGAGCACATCTTATCAATACTTTTGACAATATTCTCTTGTCATACATCGGCCTCTATATTTTCCTACCTTATATAACCTCCTTTCTAGCTTTTGTTTATAGGATTTGCTCGATTTTACTGTGTAAACTGTGAAAATACAATTTTTTATAAGCTAAGTTTATTTTTAGCTTTTCATATTTATTTTTCAGAACTTTAGATTGTCCTATAGAATAGATATGGCTGATAAAAATACCCAAAATAATAAATTAAAATTTTAATTAACGCATTCCTAGTCGAGACTTATGAGTTTTTGTGTTTTCCAGAATTCAGTTGTTTGGGTGTATGCTTATGCTTTAGCCGACATTATTAACCCCTAATAATACAAATTATGGTATTTTGTAACTAAAGTAATTCAAGCCATATCGTATTTCCATAAATTATGAATAATAGAAAAAATTATAGAATAATAATGAAAAACGCATTTGATCGAAAATCCATAGTAAAAATCCATATTTTTAAAACAATAATACCTAAGAACAATAATCTTAATACATATAATAAATATCTATTCCATTATTTTATGTAGATAAGGCATAAAAAAGCAGTTTTTATAAGCAAATTTACTTTTAAAATGTCCAAGGTTTGATTTTTTTTATTTTATGCAGATTAAATGTGTTATTTCTTGATTATTACATTTTAATTTAAACAAAGCCTCTATATAATATTTTTTAGTGTTGAAATCGTAAAATTTCATGCTTTATCGGTCCAAGCTAATTTTTTTATAAAAGCTGACTTTATGAAGAACTTTTTAGAACAAAGGTGATTCTAATGCGTCCCTATAATTATAATCGAAAAAAATTTTTTTACGCATCAATATGAGGCGTATGAATATACGGATTTTATACCAGTTTTAATAGATATTTTTTTGGTGTTAAATTTTCTTTTTAATGTTTGCTTTGTTTGTAATCTGAGTTTGCCTTCTATGTACTATATTTTTTAAACATGAAGCTAAATACATTTTCGTAATTATGATTATAGATTGTACATATTATATAATTGATAAATGTGTGTAAATACATTATAATAATTGAAATTTTCAATACAAAAATTTTTAAACTTTGGTTTTTAAATTCTGGGAGAATAATCAGATAGAATCTATAAAAGTTTTTATAATCATAAAAAACCAATAGTTAATTTCATTTCAGTCATATTTTTATGTGTCATACAAGCGATTTCATCAAACTTTATTCAGGACATAAATTGTTTTTCGCCTTTATAATTCCAATTTGCAATAAGATTATCTTATTTACTTGTGTATGATATTTAATAAACATACACAAGTAAACTGTGATCGATATTATAGAAAAATACCAAAAAATGAATTTAAGTTTGCTTATATCTTCTAGTGATGTTGTTTACCTTGCAAAAAACAATATTTATTATTACTGTGGTAATTAATTCCCAATATATCCGATTTAAAACGAAAAATATAATGCAAAAATAAATCCAACATTTAAAAATATTTCGTGTTACAGCTCGGTTTAAAAATAATAAAACGTTTATCAACTATTTAATTTGTATATCTATCCACTGTTTAGATAATATACATTTATGGTTCTAATATATACAATTTCTATCTACCAATTCAATTGATTTTTATTGATATGAAAATTTTGTAATTTTAAAAACCAAATATAAGGTTACTATAAAGAACAGACTCGGTAGATACTGCTTTTTATTACGTCATTTTGAACTCTTTTCCATACACATACTCGTATAAGAAAATATTGAATTTATTTTTTTACGTTCCTGTTAATTGAGCGTATGACACTGTTTCATTTGAAATAAATCCTTTTTAATATGCAGCATGTAGAATTTTAATTTCGCTTTATCCTTGATATACTAAAATAGATTATTCCATCTGGCCCTTTACATGAGTGAAAATAAATCCTATTTTAATATGCAGCATGCGATCTTTTGAATTCACATTATCCTTGATATACTAAAATAGATTATTCCTTTTGGCCCTATACATGAGTGAAAATAAATCCTATTTTAATAAGCAGCATGCGATCTTTTAAATTCACATTATCCTTGATATACTGAAATAGATTATTCTATTTGGCCCTTTACATGAGTGTCACTAAATCTATATGCAATTTAATTGTTGGAAACGTCGAAAAAATATTATTTACTGAGCGGCTTACACCTATTATAATCGAGATTGATACAAAAAATGAAGAAGCAATTAAAATGCACAAAAAAATTATGTCGACATTTCCCAATTATTTGATGTTCTATGAATCATTAGAGAATTTTAAATGCAGACAAGATATACATACGATGACTGTTGATTATTTCTATAAAGTTCATTTATCCAAGAGCTTTGAAACTATAACTTTTGACTATGAGTCAGAATTAAATCCTTTAAAATATCCGACTGTTAATTCAACCGATCTTGAGTTAAATCTAGATTTTGCTTACCAGTATGAAAATATTGTAGCTAATAGTGCGGTATATATGGAAGAAACTAACAGAAGTTTTACATCTTCTTTTGAATTGGCTAAATTACATTTAAAACATAAAGATTTTTCAATGGCAGAAAAATATATCAAGACAGGAATTGAAATGAGCAAGGTTCAATGCATTCCAAGTGGTATAAAAATAGCAAAAAAATTAATTCTACATATGAAATCTGGTATTTTATTATATGAAAATTGAAAATGACTAATATTAAAATGAAAAGGTGTAAAACACGATATACCAATGTTTAATTTATTAAAAATCAATATAAAAGTAATCTGATATTACAATGGAAAATATTTTAAGGCATATAGTATTTCAAATACCAATCTCTTTTTATATATAGGTTAAGTTGGAATGTAATAAGCATACATGATTAATTTCTCATGAAACAATATATATACTCTTGGATATATCCTATTCTCTTACATCTTCATCGATACCTCTCGTCTTTTCGAGACCTATATGTATTCAAAAATTATATTATATAAAAAATACCGATATTTTGATGGAAAAAATTTAAATGGTTTTCTCAGAAAAAAAAATTAAAATAAGGTGAATAGCTAAATTAATAAATTAAAAGTAAAAAATTTATTTTATTAACAAAGAATTAAAAATAGGATAACCCAGCAAATGTTCCAGATTAAAGTGTCTACAAAATAAAAAAACTTAATTACTACTTTTAAATCATAAAAAGAATGCATAAATGGCTTAATAAAAAAAAGATTATAAATTTTTTTATCTATTTTTAAATTATTAAAACATAAAAATGCTATCTAGTATTAAGAAAATCATGAATACACACAGAAGATAAATTTTAATACAATTTGACCATAACATGGATTATCTATAAATCAAATAAACCATATAATCACGAAAAAAAATTCGGGGAATAAAACAGAACGAGATGTTTTTGTTCTATAAAAAAGCATCGAATATTTTTTTATAAAAAAAAGAATTTATTAGATTGTTATCAGATTAATAAAAAGGCCATACATGATTTTTAATTGTAACTTTTTAGAAATTCACAAAATAAAAATTTACTTCTTATTTTAAATGCTTATATTTAAGCTTTAAGAAAAAAACATTTTCTAATGCTTTAAATAAATCAAAAAAAAATTTCTTAACGCTAAAAAAAATTGTTCTTATATTTTTTTTGCGCTATGATTTCTAAATATGAGCAATACATCGAGCTTTATATATTTTTATTTAACTTTACGGATTGGCTTATTTTTCAAAGAAGCTAATAGAATGTGTAATTATTTATATATTAAAAAATACGTCTTCTTTAACAAAGCATCATGAAAAACCCCCTTTTTTATATATAAAAAAGCAAATTTAAAAATACGGATAAAACATAAATACATTTGTTTTGCATAAGACACTTAAAAAATTTCTACTCGATTCTATACAAAACCTTTTGGCACACAATTATGAGTAGATTAAATTATTTGTAAATTTATTTTATTCGGCATAAATTTTTTCATTATCTAAACGCAACGCAAACTTATTGCCAATTCAAAACCTATTTATATAAAATAATATGCTGACGCAAGGCTTTAGTTTGCATTTTAGTGCGAAAATAGCAAATAAGTCTGTCGTTTAGACCATATTATATTACTATTTTTATCCAAAAATCTTTATATGTAATTTTCTAACTCAATATTATTGTTTGTGGGCATTTTCTAACTTCTTTGCAAATCATAATCCCTTAATATTATTTTATCGTGTTTTTAACGACATTATAAAATTTGAAGATGCATCATTTATGTCATGTATTGTATATATTTCATTTTTTAAACCACTTCTATGAAAACTAGCTTATTAATATAGTAACTAATGCTTAAATGTAAAATTTCCTTAAGAATGACCCTGATATTTTTTGTCGCATATAATAATTTACAATTATATTATCATAAAACTTGAACAAAAAAATGTAAAAAAAAATTATAAGAATGCATTTTGCTCGAAAAAAGCATGCATCAGCCATACACTACCCTTAACCATATATTTGCAGTATTTTATAAGCTAATTCTCATACAGATTAGATGATCGAAAAATCCATGCATTTAAAATTATGATCTTTTTTATATTTCTTTTTTCAGCTCCTTAAACCCCTTTGCAGGTCCGTCTTTTTGAAGGAATTTGAATTTAATGGAATAAGAATATTTATTAAATAATAGTATTTCTTATAACGTTACCATAAAAATACAGTATAATACCATTGATACTTATTATATTAATTATTTTTTTATGAATTAAAATTAATCAGAGTAGCCCTGCTTTTCGGTAATTATTAATTGTTGAGCGCAAAATAATTTTTATAAAATTATTAACGTTTTGATATGATCATTGAAATTTTGTAAAACTATCAAAAAAGATATTCTTACAGATATAACGATATGTAATTATTTTTAATATTTTATTGTGTGATTGATTTGTCAAAAAACAGCTATCGAAAAATTAAAATATTAAAAAAAATAAGATCCATTACTTTATAAACAGTAAATAATTATTTTTTATTTTAGATTTAAAAATTTTTTATATCTTCGAGACATAAAATAATAGCTAAAAATTTCAATATCTTCAAAATGTGGGCTTTAAAATAAAAAGATTTAAAAAATGTATTGCGTTTTATATCATAATTCATTGAACATTAAGTATATTTCTAAAAAATTAAAAGCTTATTGGTAGATTCTAAAGCAGTTTAATCGTTATTTGCATTAATACTTTATATATTATCTAAAAATATGTATATAGTTAATGAAATTTATCAATATATAAAGAGAATCGTATAAATATATTGTTTATACTATTTTCAATCCGAGTTTTAACTCTAATATTACTATGCACAACAGATATAATGTATTTTTTTGTTCTAAAATCAAAAAATGGTTTATAATAAAACTATAGAACATCCACGTTTTATTTTATAAAAGTTGCATCGAACAAAAAAGTATTCTTACGAGTAATTTATTCTCAAAAAATCCAGATGCATATATTATAATCTGAAAAATAATGAAAACTTAATTCATTCTAAAATATAATTTATGAATTAAAAAGTATTTTAAGCCTTTAAGCGCATGTCTATAAATAATAAATAAACAGTTTATTGTATTGAATAAACAATAAATACTATAGCGTTCTATTTTCTTTATTCACTGTATAAAAAGAAAGCTTTCGTCAGCGTGTATTATCCAAAAATTTACAAATTATATTTGTTTATATTATTTTATATATCTATTTGCAAATATTTTACGGGTAAGGTTTTTTTTCATATGAGAAATAATGATATGTATATTCTGTCTTGTATGTTGAATTAAAAATGTGTATTTTAGTATATATACATTTATATATTAATAAGATGATCGATCAAAAAAAATTATAGCTGTAGATTTAAATATACTTTAAGTTAATAAATCTTGTTTTCTACTATTTTACACCTTTAAATAAATTGAAACCCATATTATACTAATATCTAAAATACGTGCTTTACATATGTCTTTTTTTTAAGTTCAAGAAGAATTTACACATTAAAACCTTTAAAGACAATCAAAAAAAAAAATAGAGAACTTCAAGTTTGTGATTTTTAAAAATTATATTCTAGCTTGAATTTTAATAGATTTATATGATTTAGTGCAAATAAAATTATTATTGCAGAAATCAAAATTTTCTTGAATATAAATTCTTGTGTTTTAGTTTTTTTCTGTTTCATAGCTAAAAAGCATAGTATTTTCATTAGAAAATCATTAAAATATATGTAATTTTATATATCAGCCAAGACAATACATCATAACTTGAATTTCACTATTATTTAGGTAATTGCGTATTTACATTTAAAAGTATTTAAATCATATCTAATTTTTTCATCGTTATATTCTATTAATATAAATTATTTTTAGTTTTTTTATGCTCTTATTCTCTTCTAAATGTCAACTTTTTATGATATTTATCCTCAAAAAAACACAGATAATACCCAAGTTATTTTATAACTCTTATTATGAGGCTGAAAAATTCTGAAATCGTTAGAGTTTTTTAACGATTTTATTTATTGATCATATTTTTTCAAGCAATTTATATCTAATGACAATCTTTTAATTCAAAACAAAGAGTTCACATTAAAAATGATGTCAACTTATTAAAATCACATAAGTATGAGCTGTATTTATTAAAAATAATAATATAAAATAATAAAACAATTTATTACTCATCAATATTTTATATAAACCTTTGTATCATAAACCTTTTTATAACAAATCATATATTAGTACGAATTTAACTATTATTTGTAAATATATTTTCAGATCTTCTCTTAAAAATTCACCACGTTAAATCGAGATTTGTTTTCATTTTTTTGTTGATTTACTTATCCGACGCGATGAATAAGCTATGATTTTTCTTAAGATATATGAAAATATTACGAACATCATATCTACAGAATGTATGATACTAAAATTCAATATCTATTGATAAACTTTAAAGGTTTAATCTATCCTTTACCACAGTTTTGCGATTATCTGAGAGATTTTAAAACACTAGTTTGCAATTTTAGATATTTTTGGTAAATAAATTACCACAAATAAAAATTTATCATGTTTCCCTCAAACCAGATCTACAACTTTCGAAACACAGTTATTATTTATTAAATTATTCATTTTTTATTATCATGATATTAAAAATAGCAAAATTGGTAGAAGAAATGTTATCTTCAAAATACTAGGATTTCTTTAGCTTACAAATCTGTTGAATGATTGGTATGTACTCGCCTTGATTTTCATAATGGTGTCTAAAGTATTTTGTGAATACACAAAAGATCCACTAATAATATACTAAAAAATGTTTACCGTAAAAATAATGCGTCTATTATTTCACGAGAGTTATAAGTTACATTATACGAAATTAAACTAGACTATTTTTTTATCCTCGATGGTGTGAACTTTTCAAGTAATTCAATCATAATAAATTGCAGTAATATGTTTTGTGAACAAGAATGATCAGAAAAGGAATACTATACCCCAATAAAATTAATTGTAGATTGAACGGTTTGAAGACCACAAAAGCTTATGACTCAAAATCCATCATTTTTGGATTTATCAACCACTATTGCTAAATTATTCACGTAAAAGAAGTTTTTAAATTGAAAATTTGTCACATAACTGCAAAATATAAAAGTTTTTATTTGAAGTGATTTACATTTCACAGATATTGGTTCTAGAAACAAACTTGTGTATTATCACATCAAAATATTTTTTTATTCGCTTGAGCACAATAAAATTGATTTATTTATATGTAAAGTTTCTTTTATAAAAATTTTATCTATTTAGACGTAGTCAGCCCATTGGGAATATTATATAACTCCTTGATGCATCTTTTGACACCTTCCCACTGATCTGTCTTCATCAACTGCACTTCTTATCTCAAATGAAATGAGTTCAAGTGTCTTGTCAAGCTATTGCACATACAATGTATTTTATATAAACCTTTTTCTAACCTATACTAATATTTATTTATTTATATATATTTTTTTTTATTTCTAATTTATTTTTGTTCTGCAGTGTTTTTGGGAAAGGTCGCTCTTGAAATTAAGCATTCTTTTTTTGCTGATAAGCTTCTTCAATTTTTTTTATTACTGCGCTTTTCTAGGGAATATTAATCGAACATAAATAATGTAGTTACAACCCTTCGCTTATTAATAGTTCATGACCAAATTATTCAATTATTTTTATATCCCTATACCATTCTAAAAATTTATATTTAAAAGAAGTTTTTTAAAGATTTTGCACATATATTGGGTAACACCTATTAAAAAAATACTAGCCATGAAAGTTTCCCATGGCAAATAATGGCTCTTCAATATAATCAATATCCTTTATTTTAGTTGTTATGTTGAAATACAGATTATTTAGGACTGATCCCCTTAATTATCATTATATCCAACATTTCCAATAGCCTGCTTTCTAAAGGCATCGGCCTGTGCTTGTTTATTTTCAGCGACTTCAGCAGCAGCTCTAGCTACTCTTCTACTAGCTTCGGCATCAATAGCAGCTTCTTCTGAAGCTAGAGCATTCCTCCATCCCTCGTTGGCTTCTTTCTGCATTTCACTTGCAAGAGCTAGATTCTGTACGTTTTGAGTTTCAATTTCATCGGCGATCTCGTTTTCCAACGCTCTCTGGGCTACTAACCTTGGAGCTGGATTCAAACCAGTTGATGGTAAAAGCTCAATAAGAGACGAATTTACAATATAAGCTTTCAATATCAATAAATAAACTTTTAAATATGTCATTATAATTATTATATTATATTTCTTAAATTCTTAAGTAAAATGTGAAACACGATATGGTATCTTCCTGTTTGAAAAAATATAGCCCATCCTTTGTTTTATTTAGAAATCAGATGTGCTTATATTCGATGATAGCATGCATTATAAGATCGAAAAATGTATTTATGATATTTATTTTTTATCATAAAATAAAATATACATAGATGCTTTTCATCACATTTCTTCAATTTTTTTGAGATTTATTAAATATTGAGATAACATCCTCCTAAAATTTCAGTCGAAACTACCATTATTTTATAATGTTTATTAAAAGAATACACAAAATTGTTGTTTTTCAGGAAACGTCAATAATCTGCCAAAAAAATATAAATTAAATCCAGGAATCATGGAACAAATACATTCTGAATCTAATACACCATAGTTAGATAAAAACCTAGATACTTTAAATAAAGTATATTTGTCTTGCTATAAACTCTTTCCATTCATAAATAAATTTTTTTTAACGCCTAAAAGTATTTATAGAAATTTATTATGTGGTTTTATGTTAATAAAACAAAGAGATAATAAAATTATCGCACATATGCATATTTTACATACATGAGTTCAATTTTCTTCTTTCTAACGTGCGAGGAAAAATATAAAAATATATTTTAAGCTTAAATAATATTTATCAAATTTATTATTAAACTTTAAAATTCAGTTGAACAAAAGAAGTGCAAATTCATTGATCAATATATAAAAAATTGCATTTTTTTTATTGAATAGAAACAAATTCCTAATAACTGAATTTTAATTTAGTCCAGCATTTCTAGAAACCCTTTAATTATTTATAAAATGCAGTTACACTATAGGAAACCAGTCCCTATACCATGTGCAATTTTTTTAAAGATTGCAGGTCATTAATATATAGAAAATTTTGAAAAAATTTACATATTTTTTTATATAGTAAATACCCCCATATTTTCTGATCTATTTTTTGGTACATTCTCAAAGGCATTTTCATAAGCTTGGATAAGTTGTTCAATACTAGTTGTAAAAACTAGTAAGTTCATAATTCAATAAAGGATTCAAAAATTATGAGAAGATTAAAGCCAGTAAATGGCCTTCATTATTGTGTATTCTATATAATTTATTGGTCGAAAAGAAGTAAAAATTACTAAGATAAACCGTACCCTTAAACGTATATCAAAATCTATTTTTAAAATGTAATTAATTTATAGGCCACCTAAATTTGCATAGATATCCGACTTCATGCGTATTTATTTTTGGTGTTACGAAACCCGAAAATATTTTTATAAGCTGAAACAGAAAAAAATAAGCAAAGTGAGCATCTGCAAAAACAAGTAGTTTTTCTAGATTTGATAACGTATTTTTTAACACAAATTATATTCAAAAATTATTCAAAGAAAAATATAAAAGATATCTAATTATAGAAAATATTAGCACCAACTACTTAATATATTCTATAATATATACATATTTTTCTTTTAAACCTTTTCATCTGGTTTTATTGAAAGAAATCTTGTATCTCTTATTTTTCTAATTTAATAAAACAAAAATTTGTGACATATTACGAACGAATTATACATAGAAAAGTTTTTTAAAATAAGAATTCGGCTTATGATGAATCAAAAAATATTGAAAATTTTTCCAAAAAAAAAACTGGAATAATACAATCGACGTCGGCGAAAAAAAATGCAAAAATGATGTTCTAGAAATATTTTTAGTAAATTTATAGTTTAGTCCCTATTCAGTTTAGCTAAATAATTATTTCAGCAAAATTCTCTACAAGTATCAAACGAGACTTATATTTTTTAAAATTACAGAACGTAATAGGGTTATTTGCAAGATTTCTCCGATTGTTAATACAAAGTAATTTTTTGCTTTTTAGATATGTATTATATCAAAAGCCATAGAATTATGAATTATTCAGCTAAAAAATCTTTTTTTTCTTGAGAGTGTGACAATCTCTATAAATACAAGTATGTGGTATAATTATGTGATTTTTAAAGGGTTAGTCTTGAAACAAAATATTATTTCTGATTCATGGGTAACATGCTTATAGACTAATCAAAGAAATCTGCTCGTAAAAAATAGATAAATTTAAATTAGATACATTAAAGTAGAATTATTAATATGATCACAAAAATTTTTGAAAAAATATAAAAATTATTATAAAATACATTAATCGTATAATGAAAATACCATAACAAACAACTTACTCTGTATTTCAATAAAAGTTAAAATTAAGCTAGAGAAATCTTTTAAAGTACAGCATTCGAAAAAATATGTTAGACTTTACTACTTAAATTGTAAAATCAAAAATATATCATGCATACTTTTTATTTTTAAGAAAAAATCGTTCACTATTTTATCACGCCTGACGACTTACTATAAAAAATCACCAATAAATATAGATAAAAAATGCTGTATAGTTTAAGAAAATATTTTTTTAGTCTAAAAAGGTTTTAAACATTCCCAATGAAAATCTAATACAACATAAGGTTTTTTGAACCATTATAATGCTGCTGATTATAATCGGGAACCCATCAATCACATATATCTATGAAATCATCACACCTTCCTTGAATGATATGATTATAATGTGTTTCAACGCAAAATTATTTGGAAATGAGTTTTATAAAATTTAAAATGTAAAATTAAGATCTTAAGATAAGTAAGATCTAGATTTCGACAGTAAGAGATATATTTCATATATATAATATTCCAACCACAAAATATGTAAAACTAACTTATATAGATTGCATTTTAGCAGAGAAGAACATTTAAGTTTATATTAGGAAGCCAGCGTTTCTAAATAAATATTCATAAGCTAAAATGTAGTACTTATAAAAATAGTAATACAAATGGCAAATAAATAGGGTATCGTGTATCTAATTTGAAACACAAAACAGTAAAATATTTTTTTTATATTATGATATATAATCTTTAGATAAACAATTGAGTTTTAGAATTAAATATAAATCTATGATCACCTTAAAAAATTTATGCATACAAAAACCAGATATTTCCTTTCTTTTATACAAGGCTTAGTTCTTGTGACAACCAAGAGAGGCGAGAAGCCCAAGAAAGATAGGATATATTATCTCACCGAAAGAAGTGATCAAGATAAATACACACCAGAAATGCTCCTGGAAAAAATAGTTGAAGAGGATGTCAAAGAATTAAACAAAAAAATTCATGATAAAGCTTTAAAAGAAGCTTATTTCGATAAAATAGCAGATGAAGCATACAGGAACGTAGCCGTACGAGAGACACTACGGGATTCTTCTTACAGTCCAGCTTTAAATGCATATATTGTTAGCAGCATAAAAAAGAAAAAAATTGTTGAGGCTGCGATAAAAAGCAGCATCAATGAAGAGAAGGCAAAAAGCGACACTTCAGTGAGTTTAGTAATCTAGTAAAATAATAAACCTGATATATAAAACACCTCAACTGATTAAAATTTAATACCTTTTACATATACACCCCTTTCGCCGATTTATTTCTTAAATTATTCTTCATATATATATATTTAGAAAAGCAAAAAAAGTCTGAAATTATTTTTATTGAACAATCAAACACAATTTTATTCCTTGATTTTTATAAATTGATGATATTATATGTTGATGCGTCAGATTTTATGCGCTTCAGTTATTTAAAGCCAAAGAAAAATCATTTAAGCTAAATCAAAATATAAAAAAATATGTACTTAATTACTTATATTTAGGCAAATTTTATGCAATATAAAAGAAAAGACATGTTTTTTTTACAATTAAAATAATATTCAATATGTAATATCATTTTGAAAAATAAGATGAAAAGGTTTTTACGAAACCAGTAAATATTTTTCTTTTTAAATTATAATATTATACTATGATCACATTTTCATCTATTAACTGGATGGATAAATTTTTTATAGGATCAATTTAGATCCAAAAAAAAATAAACTTAAAATTATAGTTTTTATAATCCAGATGTAATAATTTTTCAAATTTTAAAATGCAAAAATCGTTATTACATAATGAAGGTTTTTTGAATTTTCTTAATAATAATACAATACATATAAAAAAATTCAATTATACAATTCCTAAAAATATGAATATTGTAAAATCAGAGCAATAATAACTATACTTTTAACCGTTATATCTTATTTTCGGAATTTTTTCAATATCCTAACTGACGTATTACAGATGATATAAAACTGATACAAAATCTAAGTTGTTGTTTTGTTATAATTAAACAAAATTACTTTCCATTTGGATATAAATTATTTTATCTAACCGCGTATTGCTAAATTCAAATTTTTTTGAAAATAGAACCATATCCTTTGAATTTTTTTGAGTGCCTATATCTATTTATTGATATACTCTATTTTTTTGATAACACAAATAGATGTCGAAGCTGCTATATGATAAATGTATATTTATATATTGTAATTAATATGCAAGAAACGCATGGATTTTGATAATTAAATTCTCTTATATGAAGGATTCTATTGAATCTAGTTTTTTAGAGTAACAAAATAGATTGGATGATGAGGCGTCATTTAACAAAAATTTATTTGATTCCTGTTATTCAAATATTTCTCTACAAGCAAAAGTTTATTCTTTTTTACATTTTCTTTGGAATGAATAGCATTCAGCTCTATTATATACGCTATTTATGTTTTCATGCACACGTCATAATATTCAGCAGTAAGATAATGCCTATTTTTAGTTACTGGGTTTAATCATTCATATTTATTCTTTCAACATCCTTTAGTACTTTACAAAGGCTAATTTATAATTGTTTGTAATTAAAAAAATTTATTTTGAAAAAAATAATCTACGGACAATTTTTTTTTTTATATTCTCAAATTACATATATTTAAAATGCAAGAATTATTAGAAATTTACACAGTTTTCTTTGAAAAAACTCAGTAGTGAACATATAAAAAATATATAACTTTACATTCTGCAGCTAGAATATCCCAATCATACCCTTTAAAGTCAGAATCTTCTACATTTTGCATTTTTCTAACAATTTACATAAATAATTATTAGTTTTTGCGTTTATATCACGGAATAAATATATAACTTTTTTATTGAAAATATATATAAATATTGCACGTTTTGCATTAAATTTTCAAGATAATGATTAGCTAGTTTATATGAATACTAGATGGAGAAATCTTTCTAAAAATACTAAAAATTTCCGTAAAAATATTGTATCTAAAATATTTTGGTAATTTTATTTGCTTTACATTTAGTATGATATTATTTTGAATAATTAATATCATTAAAATAGGTAACTCGAACCAGCTACAGTATAGGACTAACAAATATGTTTTAAACTGTGGTAATAAACATAATCTAAACAATATACATCGAATTCTTGATATAGCAGCAATATAATATATTTTATGAGATAAAATCGAATGCAATATGGTATAAAAGCTTCAATACATCACATTAGAATTAATTTTTTTGAACTACAATAATTTTAAAGTATTATAAAGATAATCAAACTGAATAAACAAATGAAAATGATATAAAAAAATATTTATTGGTTATTTCACAATAAAAATATTCCAAGTGTTACATAGACAATTAAAATTCATATAAACGGATATATTTTATTGTCATTATCTTTTATAACTTAGAAAAGCGTAAGATTCTGTCTACTTATGACATGAGTCAACTTATTTTTATCATATTACTTTCAAAATACTATCCATAAATTTTTTATCAGGCATAAGTACCAGGGCGTTGTTTTTGCGTATTGTTTCGCTTTTGTCTGTATTCTTAACTTTATTATGCGCCATGTACGGTGTTCAGGGACAAAATATAGCACTTAAAAAAATATAGTAATTACTTGTATGCATATAAAAAGCGATAGTGTATTCGTAAGTAATATTTAATTTTTCATAGTTCTTTTATACAAACTCCGGGTATCCGCTGTTGTAAATTCTGTTTTTAAAAATTTATCGTAGTTATTATTTGTAAAAAATACGGATCGATCATGCGAACCACACATGCCTAGTTTAAATTGCATTTCAGCCTAGAATTCTGGGTTTTGATTCCTTTAAATTTCCAGATCAATTTTTTTAAAGATTTTCTACATCAACGTTATTTCTTAATTATCTTAAGAGCCTAGGATACACAAGATGATGACTTAATATTGTCTTTACTGCAATAATGACACTAAATTACTTTGCATCTGCTAGCTAGGCAATATCCAATTTACGCGTCTCTATTACACATTTTAATTTCAAATTTTCTTAGAATTTGTTTTTTAATTTTACATTGAGCAACATCTCGAGTCTTTATTTCGATTTATTGTACAATATAGGACATTTTTTTAAAAAATATTCTTTATATTGTAATATGACTTTCTTTGTGTATTTATTGTATTTAAAATAATTCAAATCGTACAAAAAAACCAAATATTTCTTCATAAGTTACATGTGCACTTTTATTTCTTTACATATGAAATTTTTTTCTGACTAATTGATGTTATTTTTCTAATTAGTGATATTTGACTTAGTACAAATTAATGATATCTATAATTTATTTTTTTCTTTAGTTTTACATTTATTTTTTCTTTGCTAGAATTTTTATTGTGTGACTATAATTTCAATATGCATTTTAAATATAATAAAAGATCAAATATTAATTTATAAATTTAAATTGAGATAGTATGTTGATCGATCAATTATTATATCATAGAACAGATTTTATATGCATAAATTGATTATTCTGTAATTTTTTATTATTAAATTAAATATAATGATAGAAGTGTAAAAAAACCCTTTATTTGTACGTTCTTCATTATTTTTAACTATTTTTCCACCCTTTAGTTTTATTTTAGCAGGCAGATCGCCAGATAAAGATCCTCTTGTAAAATATTTCAACTCTTGGATTAACAAGTTTTTGATGCAACAAACACATGATTTTCTGAGTAAAAACGTCCAAATACTGTGACTATTTTGAGCAAGTCTAATATCAATAATAGAAACTAGAGGTAACATTTCATATGAATAGTCTGTTGATATAAATCTTTTAATCATAAAAAAAATATTAAAAAAAGATTTATGGAATCTTAAAATTAAAGGCACAAAAACTATTTACATGGAAAATTTTGAAAAATTTATTTTTAGTATTAAAATAATAAATTAGATTGATTTTTTCTATTTACGCTTCTCGCTTCATTTGTATTATGTTTTTATTAACTTTTATAATATCGTTTTGTAAAATTATACGTAATCATTTAGCCCACTGGTGTGCCTATAACAGTTATTTTTATGCGAAAATATACTGTTTTAAAACTTTGCGAGATTAAATCTTTGTAAAAAAGATCTTCTAAGATCTACTTTGAATTTAATCAATAGAAATCAGATTAATCAACTAGGTTTTTTTTTATTAATTAGAGTTATATAAACCAATTTTTTTGAAAACTTAGTAAAGTTATAAAAATATTTTATTCAAGTATGCGTTTTGATGACATTTAGATACAACTTTGTTTTACATAAGAGGGTTGTTTTTAGAAATATAAAATATTGAAATTTAAAAGGCCCTAAAAACCATAAATTATGATCTTTGCGTATTTAATTAGTATCTGTTGTAAAATTAAATTTTTTTTAAGATTATGCAATAATTATTTTTGCCTTTAGTAAATTTATATTTTAGGTTTCTTTTTATAATTCATTAGAAATAAATACATGTTGCAGCGGTAGTGGTATGAACTGATCATAGAGTAAAGCATAAATTTGATTATTGAAAGACAATTCTACTATTAACATGCTTATATATGGCTTTGTTTTAATAATATAAAAGAATAATTGCCAAAATTTTATAATATAAACTCATTTGTAAACAAAGAACTATATTTTGAGACATTTGAATGTTTGTAAAATCTGAAGTCAGCCGTCAATTTTTTTTTTGGGAATTCACTTTACATAGTATTGAAATAAAGTCTATAAATTAATATAGGCATCAGAGTGAGCAAATTATGACTCAATTTGCTATACTAAAATCATCATTAATTTAAAAGAAGTATAAATAGCGCTTAAATTTGAGTTCTTATTATTATAAATGGGTTTTAATGTTAGAACTCTCAAAATAATTATTGATAACTTATCTAATATGTTTAAAGGAAACTATAAGCGATTTTATTTTTTTTAAGCTTTTTCCTCTGACATAGAACAAATCATAACAAATTGCAAAGGATTTGGCGATAATTTTTTTCCAAATAAATTTAGAATTTTTGTGGATCCTAATAGTGATTAAAACCGGATGGTGAGAGTTGATGAATCACACGATAAAATATACAAAGAAAGTTAAAAGGCAGATGTTGTGGGTCTTAACGAAGAAAAATAAGATAAAGTGCATAAACGAAACTTTTTTATATATAAATGAATAATTTTTGAATCCTTTAGATATTTAATTGCATTTTAATATAGGTCTATTGCACGCGTGGTTTAAAATTATTGAAATGATTTACTAGATTATAAAAGTTTATAGCTTAGCTTTGTTTTTTTACTATTTTAATTAGGAATGAAACTATAGGATTGTATGTTTTTCGCAGAACTAAATTTTTCTCTTCAATACAGTTTAATTTACCATTTAATCCACTTATTCTAGATTATATTTCTAGCTAAATAAATACCAATTACGTTTATTCTAATCAACTAATCTAGTTTTATTACTATGCTTGTATTATAATTTGCATGAGTTAGTGCATTTTTATATCAAATCTAAATTTCTATATAATTATAATCATCAAGATCATGATTTTTATCTGAAAATATATAAATAAAGTGCCTTCTTAGGAAATCAAGAAATATAAAACAATATATAAATATATAATATTTTATTATAAAATTTCACTGTATATCTATATATTTGTATTTTTACGGTTTGTACAAAATAAAAAATTTTGAAATTTTTACGTCTCTCATAACACTGCATACTATTTGTAAGATCTAAAAATTTGATCGTTTGGAATCTAGTTCAGAGCATTTGTATTGCATTCATTGGCTTTAAAAACCTTTAAAGAAATGTATATTTTTAGTGATAGATATTATAGAAATCACCTGTTTTTAAAAATATTAATTATCGATGATATGGTTATATGATTACAGACTATTTTCATTTATGTTTTATACATTTTTTAAATTATTCTTGGCAAAAAAATATAATTCACCTAAAAAACAACGAAATACGAATTCTGTTTATGCTTTAAGTAAATGGAAAAAAAAATTTTTTTAGGTCATGGGAGAATTTAGCCATAAACCCAGATCTACTTTTATTTTTATGTTCTTAAGCAATATTTTAAGAATGTTATACGTAAAATCGTTTCATAGCTACTTATTATATATTTTTTCCTAGTTTTATAATTATGAAGGATGCTTTTTTTCTAAAATAAATATTCCATACCATAAAATATACACAAAAAAGATTTTCTTTGGTAATATGTACTAACAAAACTTTTTATTTTATCTTTCAAACACATTAAAAAAGCGATTAATTTCATTATGAATTAATTTTATGATTTAAAAGTAAGAATACTCATAAATACAATATCTGTTAATGATAATCATGAATAGTCCAAAAAAATATAAAAGCAAATATGTCGAATCAAATTATTACCTTAGAATACCTTTAATCGATATCAAATGTGCGACCTCTATTTTTATAATTAAAAGTAATTTTTCAAAAAGCATAAAATTACACCTAAGAGCCTTTATCGTATCGTTTTTCTAAAAATCTTGGAAAATATTGTATTATATAAAAAATACAATGTTTATTTTTTACAGAAAGACCATATTTATAGAATAATATCAATCATTTGCCTCTTAGCTTTATAAATAACGCAAAACCTGTTTTATGCATCTGATAGATCATAATAATACAAACAGAAACAAATTACAATCTAAATTATCTTTTGAAAACTTAATGAGTAAAAAAAAATATTTTCATTTTTTAAAGGGAAAAAATGTATGTTTGCTGTAAAATGGTTGTTTAAAATAAATTTAACCATTCAAAATTATTATTCATAAGAACCTTTTGTATTATTAATACAATATATAGAAGCAATAATAAATTTACAGGCCTTTCATAAAACAATCTATAGCGATCTAATAAATTAAAATTCTTTATATTTTATCTATCTAGATTAATATATAATTGTAATAAAACTTTCGAAGCATTTAAAAAATAATTTTTATTATATGTTCAATATGTTATTGATTTTACGGTACTAAAAATTTTTGATGGTCATTGAGTTTTCTTGTTTCATAAAAAAGCTAATAAAAATTCAAGACTACGAATAATCGATGTACATCTTTATTTTGTTGCAGGCTATGATGAATAAACAACCATTCGAGGATAGTCCGATGATTATAATTCCAAAAGACGCACCGAATCTAAAACTAAATTACATAAATGATTTAAAAAGCTTTGGATTAGTTGATTCGAGCCAATTCAGCACAGCCAACGATGTCGCAATAATAAGTGAAGCTACAAAAGACAAATACTATATAACAGTTGGGAATAATAAATTATGTTTCAGTTCTTCTTTTATGCAATTGAAGGTTTGTGAAAAGGATTATGCTAAAGGGCGAATATGGAAAATACAAAAGAAGCAAGGAAATTTTTATGTTATTTATTCTAAAAAAAAGATCAATCCAATAAAATCAGGAGAATTTTGCTTGACTTTTTCAGATAAAGTCAAAACAGGGAGATTGAAAGTAGAAGTTTGTAATTTAAAAAAAGTTAATAGTTCACAATTGTTTGAAATTCTGCCGTATACTTCTAAAGAAAAACCTAATGAGAAAAAAGTTGAAGATGTTACTTTTAAAGGTGTGCCACAAAATGTAGACAAGATAGAAGAGGTATGTATGAATGATACAGTACCGACCGAAATTCTGCGCCATACGGTTTCTAATTCTGAGAACGATCTACCAGATACAAATAAAGTGCCAGAAAATAAGGATGAACAATCACCTATGATTCAAGACAGAGAACCAAATTTTAGTAACTTCCCGGATGAGACTCAAGAACAAGAGCCTAGACTTCAAGAAGTTCAAAATTCCATGAATAATTCACCATCTATAAACCCAAATGAAAATGTAGATGATAGATGTGAGTGTGGTCGAAAATTTCCACCAGAAATTTTAAACAAGCTTAAACTAGTTGCAGATAAAGGTAATAACCATGATAATAGCATTAAAGAAAACCATAACAATCCAACAGTACCTATTAATTCAAAAAATATGGGTAACAATGATTTGGTAAATGATTTTGATCCGGAAGATTGGGACGATGCAATAAAAATGGAACCAGAAAATTTAAAAAATCTTGATGCGAAATGTGCCCTTGTTAAATCGAAGAATTTGAAAAATTAAAAAAAAAGAATTATTATATAGTTTTATGTAATGAATATAGAAAAATATTTTGTATAAGGCATCAACAAAAAAAATTTATTTAGGAATGTGATATTTTTGCCAGATAAAACTTGTATTTCATTATAATTTTAATTGCTCAAATTTAATTTTAATAAATAAATACACGAAAAACTACTCAAACAAGAAAGTTTAGCACCAATATATTTTTATTATATTTAATAACAGCAAAAAATCCAAACCATTGATTATATTGATTCTCGTGAACATTCTCATTATATTTATGTATATAAGATATGGGATGCAATATTAAACCCGTATAATTAATAGATTCATACTTTTATGTTTGTTTTTATATATTCATAAACCCTGAATCGAACTTATATGAGTTTTATTTTAATTTTATTCTGATTTTGTACTATAACTAGAAAATGTTGAAACTGTATCACAAATAAAAATAATTTTTTATATTTTTTAGAATTTTTTTTATTGTTTCAAATTAAGATTACTTGTGATTAACATTTTAAGCCCTACAATCGAATTCAAATACGCGTTAGTTCATAAATTGTACCTTTATATTATAATTTTGATGCATATGAAAGAATAAGCATTGAAAAAAATATTTGAAATGATAAAAAAATAGAACTTAGATCTAAATTTCTTTTTTTGAGAATTTCAATTCGTTCAAATTGTTTCAGCACATGTCTATCATTGCCTACTTAACAAGCAGTCTACCATACCATCCTATAAATATTAAAATTATAGAAAAATGCAATAAATTGTAAAATTAAAATTTATTAATTTTTAAGGAATGTATTCTACGGTTTTTTTTACAGAGTACGCATATAAAGCTTATTTTACCAGCTTATCAATGTTTATTTATATCTAATTCTATTCCAAACAATCATTTATACACGTTTAAATTAAAGGCATAATAATTTAATCCCAATGAATAAATAAAAATAATCAAGATTATCGTAAATAAATAAATTTTTTTCTATTTTCTGTTAGGATTTTTAATTATGATAATTTAATAAAAAGATGAATTTGTATTTTTTTTCACTAGAAGTACATTTTTAAGAAAATATTCGTTTTAAAAGCCCCAATAAGTTTGTTTTTTTATGCAATTGTTTACGTTTTGGAATATATATTTAATTGTGCTATATACATGGTAAATTTGGTTCTGAAAAATATGGAGAAGGTAGTTTTAAAAAAATTTTTTTATTTGCGTTGATGAGATCACAAGTTTTGAGAACATTAATTCATAGTAATAGAGACTTTTTTAACTTGCAGTTGGGTTTCGTGATTAAGTCGGCTATTTTGAAATCATAAATAAGGATCTATATGCCGAAAGCTTAATTTCACCGTGTGCTGGTCTATATTTGTAGAGTAAACCCTTGTAACTAGGCGTAAATATTACCATCTTGATAATTTAAAAATTTCCTTGCAGAGGGTTAAATTAAACTAAATAAGTTAATTGAAAAGCATAATTCAAAAGTTTTTGACACATAATTTTAGCAATAATGGTTTTAGTTTAAATTTGTTAAGCCCCTGGACAAAAAAATCGCAATAAAATGAATGGCATTAAAATTTTTAAAAGAAACACAAGGTAATCTTAATTTTTATATTTTATATATACAAATTATAAAAAGGCGAACCTTTTATGTATTATAAAACAAATATAACCTCAGAATCAATGAAAAGACACCATAATGAATTTTATCATGTCAAAATTATAAATTTTTGCAATAATAGACGCTTATTACAATTGATTTGTGTCAATATGCCTTTAACGTTAATTTTAGAAGCAAAAAAAAACATTTCGGTTTTTATATCGTTTCGAATTATAAAATAACAGGAAACCTAAAAGAAAATTAGCTAAAAGGTTTTAATCACGGCTTTTATGAAACTGAAAATATAATTTATGTAAATTTCAGATTTGAATACAATCCCATAAACAATAGCAAAATAAATGTTCGTGTTAAAGGGAACTGAAAAGTGAGATCGCGTATTTCACATTACAAAACTTTCTGTTAAATTAAACTATTTATTTTTAAATTGACACAGAAACTAAAATTAACTTTTTTTTTAAAAATATTATATCAATGCAAAAAAATAAGAAATATTAATATTTACATTTTTTAACATAAGTAATATAATTTTCACAATATTTATGCTTTTTTTTACATAAAAATACAATATATACCAAATTGGTGTTTTCCTATTATTTCCGCACGTATATTGATTGTTTTTGTCATCCGTTTTATAATAAATTAAAGCATGCTTATTTCCCAAATATACTATTGATAAATTTAAATTGGTTTATTAAAACACAATTTTTCTTTTGAATCGTTTATTGATTTGGTGATTTTTTGCGCGAAAAAATAGAAACTTTATTTAAGGTTTCTGTGTTAATAAATAGTCGCAATCTGGTAATTAAATTTAATTAGAAAAACATTTTATGTCTTGTTTTTTTTCTAACTAAAGAATTTGAACACTAAAATTCATTTTGTGTTATTATTATATAAATAGTTTGCAATTTTATTTCGGAATGGTAACGAAAAAAAAATTCCTATCCGATTATAATATTTAAATTATGTGCTAATATATAATTCTAGATAAACTACGCAAATTATAGAAATAAATTATAAAATATCAATCTTTAAACAATATTAAAAAAAAGCAGTATGGTTTATGAAATTATTCAATATTAATTTGATAAAAATTTTCTAAAGATATTAAATTTCTTTTTAAGAAAAAAATTTTCGATTTGAAATTTATATAATCTTGTTATATATTAAGTTATGTATCTAAAAGCTAATATTTAGCCTTTTTTTTATTTTACAATGATATATTTTAGTTATATTTATTATTTAAATTTTTAAAAATATTTAGATGTTATGTTTTTTTTTGAATCTTTAAACAAAATTCCGAAGCTATAACATATTTATATTATAAGATGAACCCGAGGATTGACTAAGATCATAGGACAATAATATGGGAAATTACATCTTAAGCACCAATTTATTTGGAAAAAAAACACGTTTAAAATCATTATAATTAGTTTTTTTTTCTCATATTAATCAATTTCCAACAATTTAAATATTTTATAAAAGTAATTTTACACGTAGAAAAATGTGTTCTTGTTCATTTAAAAATATAAAAACGATAAATTAATTTTTTTTTGTTTAAAAAAATCTTAAATAATACCAACATGACTGATTTAAAATCAGAATATAAATACTGTGTGTAAAAGGGCGATATTATATATATTAATTTATATAAAAGGTGATTTGGGCAAATCAAATATGCCTATAAAAAATCAAAAATACCCCATAAATCATATGTTAAAAATCCAATAATTGAAAAATTTAACACTGTTTTTTTATATGTTTATTAGGCTTTTTGCAATTGAATATTATTCAAGCAAAACTTAAGATGAAATTTAGGTCAAAATTGGCAGAAACTTCTTAAGAACATAATCTTTTAAATCTACTCAACGACCTTCTTGATTCTAGACTTATTAGTAAAAAAAATAAAAAAAAAATTTTGAATATGAAGAAAGCATTTAAGCCGAATTTTTAAAAGAAAAAATACAAATTAATCAACCAGTATAATATAGCTTGGTATAAGTATGTAATCAGATATTTAAGTGTAATATTATATAAAAAGATGGAACAATCGTTTCAATTCACCATAAAATAATTAGAGATTTTACAATTTAATGATAATTTAACATTAATTTATTGTTTTTGAATTTCTGCGATAAACATCTTCTCATCAATTTTTTTATATATTTTAAAATTATCATTGTCCACATTTTCTTTTTTTTCAGCAACATACATCGGAACATTATTTTTGACTGTTTTCAATGCCCACATTTTATCTCCAATTTTCAAAAAATAACTACCATCTTTGAATTTAATAATTCTTGAATTTGATATTGTCCCATTTGTACGGATTTCACGACAAGACACCTTAGTAACACCTTCTTCGTAAATTTCGTTGCTGAAAACTAACCATCTGGGAATTTTAATTATAACCATTATGGTGGGTTCCAAAATATCTATACTAGTCATTTCTTTTAATAGCCCTATACATCATTAACGGGATGGTGGGGTCAGAAAATATCACAAAATATTTATTGAAGTTTCTGGAATCTTAACAAGAGCATATATACACGCACAACATCGGGATTAGAATAAAATACTGCCCAATAAGTCTCTAAAGAAGAAGGCATATCGTAGAAGATCATAAATATGAAGAGGATGAAAGAATTATGATTTAATCCATTATATATTGCAGTAAATGACTATTTACATAAATTTAAATATCTAAAAACTATACAGTACCATAAATAAATACATTTCGATAAATAATTCCTTTTGATGTTATTCATTACATACATATAATATTCACAAGCTCATATTCATTAAAAATTTCAATTATATTCACGTTCGATTCGTAATATGTGTTTTACAAATAAAAAAAATCCTTTACTATTATATCCAAGAAGATATATAGGCTACTTAAGGGAAATTTATTGGACAGGATTTATCCATATTTATTTAAATTTTCTTGTATTCAAATAACATGATTTTTTTTATGTGTTAGTTTTATATTTAAACTGTGGATTTTTCACCAAGTACCAAAAAATTAATAGTATTATTTATGTGTTAATTTTGGTTTATAATTTTAGATTTTCTCTTTTGCGCATAACGGGGTTTATTTTCAGTGAATACATCAAATCTAAACTATTATCATATATATTCTCGATATTTCCGATCTTATGGCATTTAAATTTAAAAATTGATTTTTAAAAGGTTATTTATTGAAGTTTTATAAGGGTCTGCCAATTAAGTGCGCCTTTTAAACACCAATCAGCTTGTAATTAGCTATAATGAAATGATTTAAACCAAAAAAGCTATGATAGTAATTATTTATATCATATAATCGAACGAATGAGATAGGAAGATGAAAAAAACCTTTTCGTTCAGTCAAACTGGCAAATATAATTTAAATATAAATAAAATAATAATTTGAATTGATCTAATATGTGTTTTAATGACAAAAAGGTATTTACCTAGCACATTATAATGAATAACATAAGAAGAATAATTTTTACGAAAGGAATATCTTTATTTATTACATTTTTAAGAGTCGTTCAATGTTTTAGGATAGTAATACACACGGTTTTTTATTTAGGTATATTATAAAAGAAGTTATAATAAAAGGAAAATATGATGATAACGTTAGATTCAAATAGCATAAAATGCAATAAAAAAAGAAAAATATATAACAGAAGATAAAAAAAGGAAAATGATAATATAACATAAGATTCAAGTACCATAAAATATAACTAGGTGGGTCATTTATATGATAGAAGAAGTCTTGTTTCAAATGCAAATGATAAAAATCAAAACAAATAAATTTATAGTGATCTATAAAAATCTATTATGACAATAATCTAAAATTACAAGACTTAATATATTTTATAATTTTTTTACAAATACATTTGAGAAGCTAAATTTATATTCTACCACGAAAAGTTTTTATACTTTTATTTATTACCCCCTCATTTACAATCTTGAATAAAGCCAATAACAAATATTTCTGATTGTAATAGAATTCCCTTTTTTCCTGTATGATTCAGCTATCCGCTAACACCTTTATCTTTGAGTTTTAGGGTTTTGTATCAACAGAATTCCATGAAAGATAGACTTTTATTGCCTTTCATTTGTATTTATGCTCCTGAGATTATATAATATAGCATATATTTTTATTTGCAATTTAGTACTATTGACTAATAAGTTTGATGGTTCCTATTCCTAATAGAAAAAGTGGATTTAATTTTTATTATATACAATAATTTCTGGTCAATCATGTATAATTGTTGATATTAACTAGACGATGAGAGAAGAAGAGCAGTTGATGAATATGATTCAGGGGAAAGGTGTCAAAAGATGCATCAAGGAGTTGTACAATATTTCAAATGTGCTGACCATTTCTAAATTGAAAAAAAGAAAATTAACCCACAAATAAATAATAATTTGTAATAACACGTTTTTAATCGTTTGAGACAGAAAGGCTGCTTAATAATTATTATGATTACCTAATCTATGAACTTATATACTATACATATAGTATTTTAGAAAATCACATGGCGATAAAGATCAGAGTTTAAAAAATTAACTAAAAAAAAATAAAATTCGATTATTAATTTTTCGTGTATACAAAAGAAATGATGGTATAAAATGTCATATTAAAAACATATTAGGCGTAAGAAGATGATATAGTCGTGATTTTTATTCCAAACCATACCAATAGAGATAAATTTTTATAGAAAAATTTAAAGATAGATAAGAATATACAAGTTTTAACTAATATCTGTTCTTTAAATATTGATATCAAGAATATATGAAATATTTTATGCTTAGGCAAAGCATCCACTCACAAAAACAAATAAATTTGACTTCAATAGTAAATTTTAAGATATTTTAGTTTCATCTTGCCAAATTAATGACATCTAAAGGCGGTTTACTATTTTTTTATGTCATGATCCCCATTTATTTATTTTCATCTTATTAAGATAAATTTGATATATAATTTATCAGAGGAAAGTTGTAATTATATTGAAAACCAATCGATATACGCGCCAACCGATTCAATAAAAAAGTTTTATATATTAACTATAAATTAAAGAGAAAAAAGGAATCTCGATAATATTTTGACTTTATTCAAAGTTTTACATCAAATAAGACAACCATATAGTGTTTAACAAAGATATTGAGACAGCTAATAGTTTAAAAATGCTTTAATATCATATAATATGTAGAATTTTCAAAAAAAAAACAAATTTACCCTTGATGTAACATTTTCTTTAAGACTCAAGTAATCGTTAGCGCTTTCCTATAGAATCGAACCGCCGTTATACGCAGACATTTAGCACCAATTTACACATTATAAATGTTTATATTAAAAATATATCAAAAACACTTTTTTTATCATAAAATAAATTTTGGTTATATAATTATCTTTTGCTTTAAATAAGTTAATATGATAAATAAAATTTCCACATGATAGGAAAAGTATTAATCAAAGAACAAAATAGCACTAAGTATAATTTTCCTCAATAGAATATAGTCGAAGAAATTGAGCAGATTATAAATTTTATATAATTTTAAACATTTATTCAAAATCGCGCAAAAAAAAACATGGTTTTGATATTTTTTATTGTAAAGAAACAAAAAAAAATGCAAATTAAAAGTAAAACACACAATTAGTATATTTGCGCATTCCAAAAAATATTTTACAACATTAAATAATAAAATTTTATAGTCCATTAGCTTATTATACTGCCTTATAATGTAAATTATCTTTTTTTTTTGCCTAATATCCAAAATACATTGATATTTGCTGTTTTTATTATTATTTTTCACGTTTGTGGTATATTTAAAAGTTCAAGAAGTATCTAATGCAAAAAAATATGTTAAAAAAACTAAACACATATTTTTCTAATTAAAGGAATGATCGTTTTCATACATCACAGAAATAAATAATTAAATAAATGTTTATCTTGTAAAGATTTTTAACATGATAAATTGATTTTTTTATAACACAAAAACTTAACAATTCAGATATTATGAAACATTTACATAAAATAATATATTTAGATACATGATTTTTTATCGAATAATTCGTAATAAAGTTTTAAATGTCAAGTTCGCATTTTTTTATTTATCTATTAATTCCATTCTTAAAACAAAAAAAATATATTATGATAATAACGCACACATTTTTATTTGTTTTAGATTATTTATGCCATACAAATATGATGCACAAGAAAGATTCCTTAAACAAAATGGAACTGACACAGAATCGCTTTCATTCAGCAGGCGCGATTTATGGCGGTGGAATGCATAAAAAACATGCTGCTAACAGAAAATTCTATCATAAAAATGGACCTAGTGAGAACGACTCAAATATTTATGGTGAAAAAAACCCATACGACAACTCATCCTTTAATTATCGCCCATTCAGTAGTAAATCTATCGGGTATTGTCCTTTATGTGGATATGGAAGTGTAATGAATCGCTGAGATAAGAGAACGGTGCGCAATTTGTGTTATATCCGTGAAAAAATGTATCTGCTCAAGTTATATAATTTAAAAATTTTTATGTATTTTCTGTTTAGTTTTATATTAATTTTACAAAAAAAAGCGTCTTTTCCTCCCCTAAATCATACTTGTATAAAATTTGTTAATAGAATAAAATCTAGTAAACACCTTTTGATTTTATACACATAACTTAGAATTAGATACATCATAAGTTGATTTTTTGTAAACCTTTTCATAATAAAAAAACTTAAATACATATTATATTATTTCTTATATCTTGTATTTCATCTATGTAATCTAAAAAATTGTATGTTTAAGTACAGGAATTTGTCTCAAAATTAATTTATACCTAAGCATAAAGATTCGAAACAGTATTTTTTTTTGATGAAATAAAGTTCTGGTCAAGGAGTTATAATATTAAAAATAAAATTGCGAGGAAAACTAAATATAAAGACTGTTTTCATAAAAAAAATATCTCGAAATTCGTACTGACTATTATTCACTTTTTATAGCCTGAATATAATATAGTTTTTACTAAAAAATTGATACTTTTTATATATTTTTACTGAATTATTGACTGATATATTATACTAGAAAGAATGTATGAAAATGAAAGTCATATTTTGCAAGTTTTATGCACAATAATGAGTTTTATCGTGCAGCTTTTTTATATATAAAATATTGTTTGCATTGAACCTAAACAAAAAAACAAAATTACAGTATTTCTTGATTTAGAATAAGATAAATTAAATTAATATTGAAAAAGGCGTTCTATTGCTTTCCGGAAATATTTTTATGCAAAAAACATGAGAACAACCTAGATTATATCCAAGAGCATAAAATAAATCAATTAGTGATGGAGAAACAGGTAAGGCTATATTCCAGATAAAATAAGTAGTAAAGAAAAGAAACAAATCAAAAGTAACAAAATAGTAAAAAACATAGATTAGTGGCTGTAAAGGTATGCAGAAGTTTTATTAAAGATTATAAAATCTGCGATACAAAGCGGGCTCGATAGAATTTCAATACTACATAGAAAAAATAAAATATACAATTTAGATATTTAACTCTTATGAAAAATTAATCATTATTCCCATTGATTTCTGTTTGTAAATACAAGTATCACAATTATTCAAAAAATATATAATTATTCACAACATTATATCTGCTACTTTTTTTGAAAGAAATGGGGATTTCATGCTTTTCATATATTGAGAAAAACATATTTAAGAATCATTCTAGATGCTCTTAAAACGAGCCTAACTTGGAATTTAAATGATATTTAAATTAAATGTTTTAGGTTTCTTTTCATGATATTAGTGTTTAAGAATGATAGTTCGACCATGTATAAAACCAACATAATTCGCCCTTTTGGCAGTTTAAATTTTATTTTCTGCAAACAAACAGTATTATTTTTCGTATTAAAAAACATAAATCAATTTAGGTGAGTTACTTTAAATGTAATTTTTTTAGATATTAAATAAGTGGTCTTTTTAAATTTTTATATAAAGTTCAAAAGTAATTTAAAAACAATTATAACCAGATAAAAACAATGTAGATTAACAGAAATGTGATAAGATTACACAACCAACTCACGGTTTCATATCTAATTCGACCCTTTATATATTCTATATAAAAGAAATATATATCTAGTATTCTTTTTAAAAAATAAATTTAGAGAATTAGAATATCTTTCTTCACATAAATACATTAAAAGTTAAAGATTCAAGTACAGCAAAGAATCATAATATCGATCACCCTTTCAGATCAAGAAAAATTGCTACATCACTCGTAAATATATAACATGCTTATATAAATTATTAAACATCAGCAGAAATTTGTTGAAAAAGACTTAATGTTAATACACATTTTGCAATAGTTAAAACAATAAAAAATATCTTATTTTATTTAATTACGAACAAATAAATGAGTATATTTCTATAAAAAATCATATTTTTATTGTAATAATTTATTTAGTTGAGTACTGTAGATTTATAAAAAAAAACATCAATTTTTTTATAATGAATATTGAAATCTTGATAAATTGTTATGAGTTTAAATCGTTGCACAAGTTTTCATAAACTTTAATAATGTTGTTTTTTAGATTTTGTTTGTGAAAAAATAATAATATACACGCATATCTGGTAAAACAGTTTTCTTGGTTATTATATCCTACATTTTATATTTTTAAACTTGAATTTGTGCATTTTTCACTGTTGGAACTTAAATTAAGTATCTTCTAAATTATATCTATCCTGTAATTGCATAGAAAGTAAGCGTGAATCCTTTGAATATTCTTTGTTTACAGAAAAAATTCCTATTTTTTTTTAATTTCTGTTTTGAAATATCAGGTACACACCGAAAAATAAAATCATTGCAGGATCAAATATTTTTTTATGAAGAATATCCTGATACGAATCAGTTTAGCAAATTGAAAAATGTTTTTTTGTTAAGATCGTTGTATAACTTTTTTTAAATCAAACATTCGTCATATAGAAATGTTAAAAGTTTTACCATGACCATTAATTTTACCAACCTAAAATATAACTACTGTACATAGATATTGAATTGTTTTGAATCTGAAATGCACTTTTTATTAGAATTACAGCATATGAATCTAGAATCAATTCTTAAATTAAACACAAAATTATGATTTTTAAAACATAGATATGATTAAAATTTCGATGCATATATCCTCAAAGTTTACTAAAAAATAAAGAAGAAATATGAGGATTATTAAATAGACACAATGAAAAAGAGAAATAATTCGCAATATCTGCATTTTAACTCCACTAAAAAACCAATGACTCTAATAGAATAAAAGGCGTTATATCTTCAATTTTTATGTTTAGACTGTTATTTAAAACTGTTTATTGAAACAAATTTACTTTTAAGGGTGAAATATACAATTATAAATGCAAGAAAATTGTAAGTGAAAGGTTTAATTTGTGGATATTTGAATTTAAGATAAATGTAACAAAAAACACCCTTAAAAGCGATCAAGTGAAGTTTTACCTAAATATTAATTAAAAATTTATTACCGGAATAAAATAGATAAAGATGTTACGGAGGATTTTATAGATATTTATAGGGAGGATGTGAAAAAATTAATTTGAATAATACCATAATTAATTTCATGATGTAATTACATGAATAAATTTTCGCTTGGTTACAAAACAATAAAAATACCAGCTAAAAAATTTGTGTGTGTAAAAAGACAAAAAATGCAGGTTTTAAGGAAAAAAGATAGATTTGTCAGCATTTTAAAATAAAATTTATAGCGACATTTTTTTTATGGTTTAATTTTAGTTTTGTAATTTTATATTTTTGTTTCAAGCTCAACATATATGATATACTAAACAAATATCATATTTATGCTCTTATATATTTTTTTTTCTCTTATACTTCCTTATTTGGTACCTCTACTCTTTTCAAGACCTATTAGTTCAAGAGAGGAATTACTAAAATATAGAATATTTTTTCGAAATGAAAATTAAAGCTTTAGCTAGACACAGGTTATACAAAATCATGTACATGTTTACACTTCTAAAAAATAAAGAAGGCATATGACTTCTTAAAAATATAATTACACATACATGCAATTTTCACTTTTAGTAAATTTTTTTATGCAGAAATAAAAAAGAATAATCTATGAAAACTAAAACGACGAATGTTTATGCCTTAAAGAACGATTAAATACAATTGACACACATTTTTATATATAATCTAAATCATTGTGATCTCATATTTTTTGCTGAAAGCATTTTAAAAGCTTAATATTTTATAATACGCACATAAAGCTTATTTAAGTGTTCTTGTGTATTTTTTATATTATAAAGTTTATCCAGTAAGTTTGAAAAATAAACTACAAATAAAAACCGTGTAATATATAGAGGGTTTTTCGAAATAAAAGAATAAGAAAAGGGTATAAAAGGTTTATCAATAAAAGTAGTTGTACATTTGAATGTAAATATATTTTGCTGAAAGTAATGTTTACATAATTTTTGTGCATATGTTTTGGAAATGGTCCTGCAAGAGCAGATATAAAATTGATAAATTTATAAATATTGTCGAATAATTTCTGTAAAAAACAGCGCAATAGGCATACATATTATATAATAAACGTGAAAAATACAGTAATTATAATAAGAACTCTTTTAGATATAATTTTATTTATAAAATTACAGCTCACAAAGGAAAATTATTGGCTAATATGAGCCTGTGTTTAACTTTCTCAGTATATTGCAATTTTTTAATGTTTGGGATCAATATACATTACACTATTATGTGGGCAAAAATTATTAAAATACATAATCATCACAAACCCCATGTATATCCTATATATTTTATATCAATTATAGTAAATAAGAAAATTAATATAAAAAACAACTATTTACGATATCTATCGCCGATATATTTTAAGTGTTGAATGTATTTTCAAGAAAGTTAAAGTTATTCGAAGTGATTTGTGCAGCTAATACCAGAATTATATCATAAATTATATAAGATATTCAAATTTCTTATTTAATTTTTAATAATTTGGATATTATATTACCAATTATTCATGCAGAAAAAATTATTATTCTTTATAAATGTGTTAGTTGCATTTCAAATGTTTGCAATAGTAAATCAATTTTTTTTTGCATATATATGATACCTTTTTTATATATTTAACAATTAAACATGATTTTTAAAAATTTGCTCATATTCAGCCTTACACGAAATGCCTAAAATTGACAATAACCATTGATGAACGAAAATATAATGAACACAATAAAGAGTCGCAATTTTTTTTTAAAGTATAGAGAAACCATAATTTACGTTATAAAAAATTGTTTCTTTAATAAATGAAAATAGAAAATAAATATTTTACATTGTAGTATTTCCGAGATGAGTTGATCGGCAATGAAAATCGTGGATAAGAAATACAAAAAGAAGACATTAAAAATAAAAAACTACTTTGAACAGAACTCTGCATTGTTTATAAGTCAAGAAAGTAGTAAGTAGCAAAACAAAAGGTTTTAAAAAAATAGATCATATTAAAATTATAAAAGTCTATAAATTATGTAACTAAGTACACCAAAACATGATTTATGGAATAAAATTTACAAATTAAATATAAAGGTGTTAGAATGAGTAAAGGGTATAAGTAATAATTTCTTTACTAACAAATAAATAAATGGAATACAGTAAAATCAATAGATATATATTAAAAAATTTGATTTGAGTCTTGATTCTAAGATTCGATTTTTCTGCGATAGAAAAGTAAAAAATATCTTCACTTTTTTCTTGATCGTTAGACTAGAAACTAAAGTTATTGTTTTTTTAAAAAATTACAACCAATTAAGAACCATTAAAAAGATGTAATTTAAGACCATAACTACTATTTAAACTATAATCATAATGGTAAAAAGACAATTACGGGTTTAAAAAATATTATGCTTTCATTTTGAACTTTGAAAATTAGTTTTTATTTTGAAAACCGAATTTAATCATGTCATGATTAAATTATATGATTTAAAGGTCTTCAACATTACACAAATACGTTCTATAACATATCTTAATAGATTTTCTATAATATTGTAAAAAAATACATTCATAAGACCACTTTTACATGAAAATAGACTTAAAGGCGACATTTTAGATGTATCAAATAATGCTAGAAACTTAAAAGATCAGATTATTTTACAAATATTTGTGCAGCGTAATATCTATAATCATTTCCATCAATTATATTGTAAAAAATTTCTATGTAATTTTTAAAAAAAATTATTAAAGAAAAGATGCATTGAATAAAATTGTAAAATCTATGGTACTGTAAGTAGTGTTAATCAATATTTTTATATAGTGCAGTAAAAGAATTGCTTCAATATGATTAAATAGCAAAAAATGGAATTTCCCATAAATAAATATTATAGAAAATTTAAGGTTATTTTTTATCTATATTATTGTGATAAATATCAATGGATTTTGTTTAATTTTCCCTTTTAAATAAATTTGTTGCAATAAACAAATATATAATTTCAGGTGATTTTTATTTTCAATCTGATTTTTGCAATGTTTATATAATAAAATTTTAAGTACGGTTATTTTTTAAAATAATAGTAGTGATAATAAATCATAAACCTTTTATATGTAATGTAATTAGACCTTTTATAATAATAAACATTTATATAAATACAGTGAAGAGCGAGAATAGGGCTTTATTAAGATATAGTTCCATCAGAATTCACTTCAATAGGTAATCCTAGCACAGCAAACTCTTTAAAGAACCGACTTACATTTTTCCAATCAATAATATTCCAAAAACTAGAAATATAATCCATTCTCTTGTTTTGATACTTTAAATAATAGGCATGTTCCCAAACATCAAGCCCAAGAAAAGGAAACAAGTCATTTTGATACATAATAGGATTATCTTGATTTTGTGTATTAGTAACCACGAGTTTTTTGCTAGTAGTATCATAGCATAGCCATGCCCATCCAGATCCAAATACACCAACAGCGGATGCATTAAAGGTTTCTTTAAGTTGATCTAGACTCCCAAAATCGTCTTTTATTTTCTGGTGAAGAGAAGTAGAAATATCCTTTTCACTACTTTTTGGATTTAAAAAATACCAAAAAAGGCTGTGATTGTAATGACCGCCCATATTGTTATGTATTTTTATTAGTGAATCCTCTTTTGATCGACCTTTATTGTCTTTAACTATGTTTTTAAGGATATATACTAGTGTTTCGTTATTTGTGTAAATTTCCTTTTTTTTAATCTCGGCGTTCAAATTGTTAATATATGCTTGGTGGTGTTGCGAATGATGAACGTTCATTGTTTGTTCATCAAAATATGGCTCAAGTGCTGAAGTACTGTATTGTAATTGTGGTAGTGAAAACATTTAAGGGGCATACGAAATTATAAAAGTATGGACGAGAAATAGGCCATAATTATAAATATTATTTTTTTGTTTATGTGCTAAGTTCCTTTTTTTCAAAATCATCTATTGAGACTTAGTCAGCCTAAAGGGCGACATTGCACAAGTCCTTGATATAATTGAAAATATAATTAATGAGTATATAAATGTAATGACTTGCGATGAGGTGGTTACAAGATTCCATAAATTTATGCTAATGGGTTAAAAAGCACTGCTAGTAGAAGCATGAATGCTATCTTTCACATTATAAAAAACACCTGAGCTCATATTATTTGACAAAAGAGAAGCAGTTGACAAAGATAGATCAGGCGAAGGTAAAAAAGATGCACTATGGAATGAATAAATATTCCTAATAGGCTGTTACATCTCAGTATAGGAATAATAAAAAGGAGAAAATTAACCCATACACAAAAAAAACGAAATATATATAATTTAGGAGTGTGTGGGATAGCAATATAAGAAATATCATTAAATTTAGGATATATTAAAAAGGAATATAAAATAGATTTAATGGGATACAAATACAAAAAATGACATTTAATCGAGACCAGAATTAAAGGTTGGTACATAAATGCTGGCACTACCATTTACAACGTGATTTTATGACAATAATACCGGTGACAGGAAAATAAAGGAATATGTGTTATACTATATTTGAGACTGCCATACATAGAAAAAAAGGTTGATATGATAATTATCATGAAACCATGAGGTAATATCATTTATAAGAGAAAATTTTGAATTAAATTCATGAATAAAAATTATAGATCACGAGTAATTGTTTTCATGAAATTCCCTGTTCTATATAAGACATATGAAGTAAAAGATGATGAAATAAATAATATAATTTATATGATCTATAAATTAAAAACAAAATTTAGGAAAGGAAAAATTATAATATTACTTTTACAAAATAAGAAGATTTTCAATTAAAATTAAAATACACTCTATATTTAGAAATAAGTAATTTGTAAATTATTCTTTAATATTTTTATCGTTTTCGGAATTGATTAAATTCATAATGTTTAGGCTTGAAAATTGTATCATTTTAAAACGACGAACATTGAACTATAATCCCACATACTCTTTTATGAAAATTGCAGTTATATTGCATTAAAACATTTATTTTATGACAGGTAATAGTTTTTAATTTTGTGTCAGCCTTTAAGACTTATAATAAGCCGTTTGATTATGTTTCAAATCGAAAATTTATGAATGTTTTTTTACAATTTTTTAGAAGGTTTCGCATAACCAGCTTTTCAAGCAATCTTAACTATTGAATTTTAAGTAAAATACAAAGATACGACAATTTCTTAAAACCCATAACAAATTTTTTTGTTGTTAGAAAAATACATTTTAATTCTATGTTTCCATAAAGATTTGGTTACAAAAGTGTAATTCTATTATCTTCAAAGTATCTGGCGGTAGTAATTATCTTTTTTTATATAATATCATATCTATATTTAATAAAAAAACAATTACTGTAAAAATTGCTTCTATTTTTTATTTCCTTATTTTGCATAAAACAAAAAAAGATAAATATATATAATATACTAAGAATCTCATAAAAATTTGATAAAAGTGGCGCTATAATCAACCAATCTACTTAATATTGCATATAAAACTTACATATAAATAATTTTTAAATTTATATGCTGCTATAAGTTTATCCCCCTAAGCACGAAATCGGATTTCGGAAACGATTACTGTCTTATGTGAACCTTCAATATACGGCACAAATTTGTAAAAAGATAATAAAATTCAATATCGAGATTTTTTAATTTTTAAAATAATTCTAAACGTAAACAGAACAATAATATAACATAAAATTCTAATTGAATTTACTCATTTATATATGTTTTACTTCTATATATTATAGGAAGTTTGCATTATATAATTAATAAAAAATTTCTTACCTGCTGCGTCTCTCCGTGCGACTCCCCCAGCACTTCTTGTCACTATTAATCACCGTGGATTGGCCTTGTCTGATAGGCTGCTGTCGTTATGTGGAGGGAATGAGATAATGTTTACTGTTCATCGCTAAGATATACCCGCTACAACTCCACTCTACACTTATATATACCCTTGCTGAACGGTGTGGATACGTTTTCCATGCTGGAGGCACAGTTCAACGGCTTATACGGCAACCTCCTATTTCATGGCTTGCCAATGTCTTATGGTTTATCTTTTATTTATCACTGGCTGCCATCTTTGGTATGTTTCTTAAAAGTAAATATGTTTGGAAATCAGTGGGGGGTGTTGAAGTGGAACCCGCGACCCCTCACTGGGGCCCGACTTGTAAACCACACAACCATACCACCCTAAGATAAGATAACATAAATAATAATAATTATTATTATTTGTGTTACATTAATAACTGTGGGAAAAGAATAATATATGACACTCATAGGTTTTTAAACTATAATTGCAATCATTTTTGTTCAATTAGTTTTTAAAGCTAAAGATGGAATATAAAGGTATACATAATTTTATATTATTATACCGATTACAAGTAAATTTTTGTAAAAAAGTTATAATATACAAAATCCAATTTTTAGAATTATTAAGTAAATTTTTATGAACAAAACTTTCGCAAAATTATTGTTATTTATAATTTAAAAAGCCTAAATCATAAAAAATATATAAAGTATTAACAGTATAATGAATTAAGTAAAATGATTAACTATACTAAATTATAAGTTCGTTTGAAATTCTTTAGTTGTTCGTTTAAAAGGGATGATTTGAAAACGATTTCGTAGTGTGAATTAAAATAATATATAATAATTTAAACATAAAAATATTTTTTTTTAAAATGAATACATATATTGTAACTTGGGACGGGGTGGTGACACAATATAATTAAAGGTAACTCGAAAACTCGTATTTGCGTAACCGATAATTCCATATATACAAACGTTGGGATGAAAAAAAAATCTTAAATTAATAGATCTTGAAATAGGAGAGGGTTTGAAGAAGAATTCGGTGATAAAAGATATGAGAAAGTATAAATACACTGTGTGCACAGAAAAAATAAGCAAATTATTCTCGAGATATAAAACCTAAAATAAAAACTATGGTTATATTATTAGTGAAAATTTGATGCAAAAATGTTGAATATAAATATAATCCTTCTGTTTTCGTATATTTAAAAAATAAGCATTTTTATTTACACTAGCAAAAAAAGCAAGATATGAAAAATATAAAAAATTAAGTATTATACGATTTTTTGATATATTAAAAGCTTTTTAACTCCTTTTTAGTGGTATTTTTAAATTTAAAATTACAAAATACAATTTATTTTAGTAAATGACTTGGTAAACAATGGTTTCGTAATATTTTTTTATCAAAAAACATAATGATAATATATTTTTTTAAGTCTATTGGTTTTTAATCTTTATCCATTTTTTACGCTATTTGAAATATCACAACAGGTACAAAAAATTAAGGTTCTGAAAGATAAAATATACTCTTTGTGTCTAGTAAAACAGGTGAAATTTTGTCGAAACTTGATTTTATATGTTAGAAATGTTTTTTTGAGTAATTAAA